>NC_139217.1:83866402-84467652 GCF_055691185.1 Crinia signifera
AAGAAATATTTGCCCACCAACCAGCTTCACGGTGACCTCATTTCTGGTGGGTCCCTAATACTAAGTTTGAATCTGGGTCGCGGAACCACAAAAAGGCCGGCATAGGCCAGTTACCCCATCTTCTGGGTATCTTCTGGATACCCTACAATATTTAAGTTTCCACATTGTAGTAAACAAACAAGCATATATTCTGGGCAATATGTAATAAGCCTTACCAAGTGATACAGTGGAGAGTGATAAAGTAAAGGATGATAACTGCCATGTTACAGGCTAGGTTTGAAAATTACAGGATCTGATTGGTTGGGACTCCATTTTTATTACTTTTTAAATGTAGTAAATCTGGCCCTATATGTGTGTGTACCTTCTGTTTTGTGTGTGTGTGTATATTTGCATACCATTTTATGTACTGTATTTATGAAGGTTGAAGTGAGAGACCAGGAAGTAGAGCGTTTGGCACTTGCCCTCGATGGTGGACGTTCTCATGATGTTGTTTCCCTTGAAGCCAGATACAGAAGTAATGAGAAGCTTGTGGCCCATCTAAATATCCAGGTACCTTTTTATATTGTATTTTAGGCTCATTTACACAGCTTGAATGCAATGTGGGCATTGAAAAAAAGCAATATAAAGGCCCTCCTATACTATTCGATTTGGGCCCAATTTCACCCGATTCTGGCACATCTGGCTAAGAAATCGGGTAAAATCGGCCCAAATAGCATGTTAGTTACATCCAATCCGATGCACGGTACCGTCAGTATTGGATTGAAGCCGGAGATCATACATGCTGTACGTGAGATCGGACCCCTCCAGGCGGCAGGGAACAGGGATCACATGCGATACATCACATGCAGAAGTACCGCATGCGAACCTGCTGCCCAGGAAGGTCCAGGGAGGCTTAAGGGGGATTGAATGCGACTTCACAGAAGGGAGAAGTTGCATAGTGTATAAGGGCCTTAAGAATGGTCAGTGGTCTGAAACTTGATGTATTTTCAGAATGCATATGTTGTATGTAGTACCAGCAATATAAAATACTGGGTGTTAAAAACAAACATGCTGGGGTCACCAGATTATTTAACTGCTTCGCTCAGCAAGTGGTTTTCTAGCTAGTTGTGACCTTTTTGAGGACTGCATGAAAGCAAGAGGAAATGTAGCCTATTATAGAGAATGCTTATTCTGGATGAGCCAATAAGTTTTAGACCTGTATTTTGACCTGCTCCATGAGCAGTGTAACATGTTGAGAGGATATTTTCTCCAATATGGATACATAGTTTGGTATTATATGATGTAAGTGTAATAGTTGAAGAAGAGAGGGGAGCGATTCTATGTCCTAATCTATTTAATGCATATAAATATATTTGTAGATTGAATATCTTCAGCAAGCCAATCAAGATCTTGAAAAAAGAGTACAAGATCTCCTAGACACAAGACAAAATGTCACCAGTGAAGTGGTAAATCTAAGCACCAAAAATGAGGAGCTCTGTAAAGAACTCTCGGAGATAGACCACATGGCGCAACAGCTGGAACGCGACAAAGAAATCGTGCTGGAAACTGCAGATGCTGAAATTGAAGAAGCAAAGGTAAGCATCATTCTCCATCATGACAGAAGATGAGAACTTACTAAAACAAAATATCTAGTATGTCAGATGCACAATGCTCCCACAGCTTGGCTATTATTTAGTGGCTTAGATATATTTAAAACATTGTTGAAGGGTGGTTGTAGAATTATTGATATCATTATGGCTGACCATTTAAAAAAATATAATCATTTTTAAATTGTGGCGCACTAATAATAACCAGCCCTGGACTTTGAACCTACTTTTTAAAGCTCACAGGACATGCTTATTTCATCTTCACTTGCAAAATAGATTGTTGAACTCTTTTTTTTTTCATGGCTGCTGCCTCCATAGCCTAAGGTTTTTAGGAGCACGTTCTTGCAACCTCCTCAACTGTTGGATTGACACCTACTACACCTGCTACACTGGATACACTGGCTTGGGTGTGCCGCAGGCTGGTGCTTCTCTTGTCAGGGTCCCTTCATACGGAGCCTCTGGCGAGCTACCCAGACTCGGTAGTCCCCAAAAATGGGGACTTCCAACTATCCTGCAATTATGTGACAAATCAAGTTCTGAGGCTTCTTCTCGGGGTGAGGAGGAATTCCTGGAGGACTAGGGGGAAATTTACTAAGTTAGGGGTCCTATTTCAGATGGGATGTTGCTATGGGCAACCAATCAGAATCTGGTTCTTATTTATTTAGCACCTTCTAGAAGATAATATATAGTATATGATTTGTTGCCCATAGCAACATCCCATCTGAAATAGTACTCCCATATTAGTAAATTTCCCCCATAGGGTCCTACACATTTTAAGATCATCGGTCCGATCTGGCTGGTCTTAACTGCTCCTAAATTTCAACTTCTGGCTTTGCTGCTTGTAGGGTCCACCATGTCTAGTGGTCACTGAATGCCAGGGGTTCCATCACTTGTAATAGTAGGTAGAACCAGTTCCACTTCCTACACACCCCTGCACAGTAATTCTAAAAAAAGTAAAGACTGTCCCACCACCTACGTGAAGCAGGCGGCACTAATGTCACTGAAACAATGCAAACACCTCCCACTTTCTCAGGACCCATTGTTCTCCTCTACCTGTGGCCCACCCCTACTGGTATTTACACACATTGTGTCTGTCAGATGGCGTTCATCTCCACCTTAGGTCCCAACTGCTTCCTTTTTTGGCATAGTGTATATGATGTCAAGCTGTCACCACTGCAAAAGTGAAGAAGAGCCATGCAGAGGAGAATTTTCTGTAAATGCTGAAGACCCAATGAGAGGGGGCTGGAGGGACACGGGCATGGGAGCTGCAGGGGGAACTCAAGGCATGGAGCTGCTGGAAGGACAGATGCAGAGATGTGTTCATACAGGGGCACTATTGAGAGATGTAACATGAATAATAAGCACTAGTGTCTGTCATAATAACATGTATTCAATGCCGGTGCGAGCGGCCGACGAGGGGGTTAAACTGCGAGGATCACAGAAAACCAGTGATCCTCACAGTTTAACCCCCGCGCCGGCCGCTCGCACTATGCAACGTTCCGGGGGAATCCTTGCCGTCACAGAACGGCGAGGATTCCCCTAAACTGCGAGAGCCGAGGCTAGTGCAGCAAACTCGCTGTAATTAGCCTCGATTCTCGCAGCTTTTGGAGGCACATACGCCAATTCTTCCTCGCTCAAAAAACGGAGCGAGGGGAAATTTGCGTATGAGGGGAATACTGACAGGGTGAGCGGTGACTGCGAGCAAAAAGTCCTGCTCGCAGTCACCGCTCGCCCACGGCATTGAATATATGCCAATGTGAATAAGAGGAACTACTATGTGGTGTAATATGAATCAGAGGCTGTAATGTGAATATGAATGTGCTGCTGTGTGGCATAATTTTAAATCAAGGTACTGTTATGTGACTATGCCCCTCTTCTCCTCTACGCCATTTATCTTTACAAGGACAATAGTGGCAGTAGTTGCTTAACATTGGTAGTTGCTTAACAAGTAACATTCGCCGCCTCCAAAGACTGTTCTCGCTCTTCTACAGCTAACCCAGCAGATGCTCATCGCTTAAGGCTGGAATTGTTAATCTCTCACTGAAACTGCTGGTCTTTGGAATGTTGTTTGACACGTCTTTCTTCTATAGGACAAAATCTTAGCTGTGTATATGGCTGGCTGGGTTTCCAGAAACTGTGATCTTGGTGCAACTGTGTATGCAATTCCTAGGAAAACTTATCCTTTTATCTCCAGTATCTCTTCCCAGTATCCAGAGCCGGCGCTACACACTCAGCGAGGGATGCAAAGCAGGGAGGCGCCAGGCTAAAGAGGCGCTCCCCCTCCCCGCTCTGCATCCCCGCTGATCACTGCTTTGCTCAGTTGTGCTGCTGCTGCCTGTGAAAGCGCAGGACCACCACCACCAGTCCCACTCCCGTTTAAAAGCATTAAAGTCAGCGCCGTGACCGAAAAGGGGCGGAGCTTCACGGGACATAGGCGGTGTGGCTAATTGGGAAAGTGGGTGGAGCTACGTTGGAGAGCGTTTCCTGTGTCAAACTGGCAGCCAGTAAGTGGGGACAATCAGTGAGAGAATGAGTGTGTGGTGTGGTGGGGGGCATTATTTGTAGAAGTGGTGCAGCTATTAGGAACATTGGGCCTGATTCTAGGCTTTGTGGATCCTCTAAGCCCTGCCCGGAACCCGCACGAACGTCTGACCGCCCTCGCACGCCAAATTTCCCTGCCGGCATGCGAATGGATGCTTTGCATAAACATCCATTCGCAACCTTGTGTGTGTGTGGGAGCAAAATCTTTCGATGGTCGCTGAATGATTTTGCAGGTGCTCTCTGGTGTCTTACGTCTGCGAGCGCCCTATTCGGGAAGTGGGTGGGCGGCTGACATCAGCTCCCCGCACCCGTGTGAATTTCCATGGGCACGACGATGGCCTGCCGCCCCCCCCCCATGTGTGTGAGTGGCCAGCGAATAATCAATTTGCCGTGCCCGCTCGCTCACAGAGGCTGCACATGCACATAAATACTTATATGCGTACGCAGTCTCTAAAAATCGCACCCCAGTGCAAACACGCAGTGGAGCGATTCAAATAGAATTACCCTCATTATGCGTGTAAGCAGTGCTGCTACTATTGACATAATGGGTGTAAATGGAGCGGCTGATATGGGCATTGTGCGTGTATATGGCGCTGATACTGAGGGAATTATGCATGCAAACGGCACTGATACAAGGACCAATATGTGTGTAAATGGCACTGCTACTGAGGGCATTAAGTGTGTAAATGGCGCTGCTACTTGGGATATTAAGCATGTAAACGGTACTGCTACTATGGGCATTATGCGTTTAAACGGTGCTGCTACTGCAGACAATATGTGTTAGTGACACCGATGCTACTAGGGGCATGGTTTGTAAGCAGTGCTGCTCCTGTGGACATTGGGCCTGATTCTGGTTCATTTGCAAAAGCAAATTCTCTTTCTAATGGACAAAACCATGCTGCACTGCGGTGTCATCAGAATCAGGGGCACTACGTGTTGTGTAATGTGAATAAGATTGTGCTTCCGTGTGGCGTAACTTGTAATGGGGATACTATTGTGTGTCTACGTTTATTTCTTGTGATACTACACCCTTTTTTTTCAGCGTGCGCCCCTGGTGTGCACTTTCCCTTTGCAAAGTATCGGAGGGCGCAAATTTATAGTTTGCAGGAGGGCGCCTAGCACCGGCCCTGCCAGTATCTTCAATTTACCTGCTTTCCGAGTGTGACTGGTCTCGCCTTCATCTCACGAGTCCTTCGTTTCTCTCCTTAGCCCCACCTATCCCTTCTTTTGTGATTGCATGCCAAACAACTCAGTGTTGGTCTTCCATTTGCTACCATGTATATTGGTCACAAAGGCTGGGACACCATGGTCTCTGGTCTCAACAGGAAGCGATACTACCCATAATTGTCCTAGAATTCAGGGCAATCTTCAATGCGTTGTTAGCAGCTCAGCAGCATCTGCGGGACCATCCTGCAAAGAAAAGTACATTCCAGTTGTGTTTTATTACTGGGGTGAAAAATTGCGAGTTAGATTACCCTAGTGATTAGGGGTATTGGTTATTGGGTCGACCATGGAAGGTAGTCCTTAGGTCGACACATATTTAAAGGTAGACAGGGTCTAAAGATCAACACAAGCATTAGAATTCTTTGCCACCGTTTTAGCATGGCCAAGTAGCAAAACTGTAGCAGTGCATGCTGGGAAGTGTAGTTCAGCAACAGCTGTAGCTCCAAAGGTTCCCCATCCCTGGTCTACATTGTTACCGTATCGGTGCACAGTGTCCCCTCGCATGGCTCTCTGCGCTCGCCATGCTTCGGGTGCGGTGCCTTGCTACGCTTGCCACACTATGCTACCTCCACGCCCTAGTGGATGGTACTGGATGGAAATACCGCCTGTCTGCACATGTTGGTAACACATAGCAATGAACATGTAGGTAAGCGGCACTTATGTGGCATAACTTAATGGGCATTACGGGCTGTTGTATATGTAATGTGCATTATGGTGTGTGGTATAATATATAATCAGTATTACGTGTGGCATAACATGTAATGGGTGTGTGACGTGTAATAGGCATTACAGAGTCAATTTTTGGTGCACGCACTGTCCTTATTTTAGTGTGTGTTTGGTGGTGTGGGCTGGGTGCCTTTTTTTTAACATTTTATTTTAACTGCGATGAGTGCCAATAGGCGGTGCTAAACACACCCCTCTGATAGTGCAGCGCTCCAATTTTTTTATTGCGAAGACCCCCACCCTGGCTGTAAAATAATTCTGGGGAGAACACTGTATGTCTATGTAGGGAGTCCTTCATCATGATGGCCTGCTAGAGTTGCGTTCCTATCATTCCTCTTGCGAAGGTTATTTCCAAGCTTCACATAAATCAACCTATTGTGGTTTTAGCTGTTGCCTAGTTCTAACCATTGTCTTTGTTGTTGTGTTGTGGCCTTGAAGTCTTCCTTCTGCAAAAAAAGATGACTTGTTTGTCTATGATGATGCACACAAGCGGGATTGCCTGGCTTTTAAGCAATTTGTGGTTTTGGATATTAATTCATGAAATGAAAGTGGTTAGTGGCTATCTGAGTGTTATCCTAGTCGGTTGGTGAGTGCACATTGGGCGGCACGCCATTTGGTTTCTGCTATTTAGCTGTGTTGAGCTTCTACATGGTCTGCCATGCATGCGTTTGTAATTTTCTACCACTTTACCACTTTTGAGTCCAAGGATGCTGGTTTTGGGTGGGTTGTGCTTTGTGCAGACACAGCTTGCTCGCTCCCTCCCATGAGGACTTCTTTAGGGTGTCACCGATGTATGGTGTTGCTCAAAGGATATTTGAGAAAACAAGACTTTTTTTTACTTATCAGTAAAAATCCATTCTCTGATTCCCAATCTGGTTGTGTATTTGTTAAATTGACTGTATTTATGAAGGTAGAGAATACTTGATTTTTATTTATTTTTTTAGCTTTACTAACAAATGCATACTTGTGTTTCAGAGTGAAATAAAAAAGCTACACATGGAAGTCCACAAACTTGAAAGCACCATTTCCCAGTATAAAGCTGTAAGTAACGTCCACCCCCTTTGAGTAATTATTGTTGCACTATGGAAAGGAATAATATCAATGTACTAATAATCACTAATCATTGCAAACAAGCACAACAGCTGCTGTGCACAAACAGTAATCTGTATTTGGCACTTGTGTTGGTACTTGTGTATTATCGATGCGACGCAATTTCACCCGATTTTTAATTGTACAGGCACCCAGATGCCTTATTACCATGTTAAATGCCCCCCCCAGACCCGATTTTTAATTGTATACCCACCCTCATGGGTCATGAGTATGTGAAATGCCCCCCATTGTTAACGCCACCCCACTATGAACGCCAACCCGAAGCGTGGCGAGCGCAGCGGTACGCATCCTCCGACCTTTTCATACCCCCACTATCCACGTCAGCGTGGAGTTGATTTTATAAAGTGTGGCGAGGGGACGCGTATACCTGTGAAGTAATGCGCGTCCCCTCGCAGGGCTCGCTGCGCTCGCCACGCTTCGTGTGCGGTGGCTCGCTGCGCTCGCCACACTTTATTAAATCAACTCCACGCCGACGTAGATAGTGGGGGTATGAAAAGGTCGGAGGACACGTACCACCGCCCCCCGCGGGCTCACTACGCTTCGGGTTGGCATTGATAGTGGGGGCCGTTAACAATGTGGGGGCATTTTACATATTTATTACCCATCAGGGTGGGTATACAATTAAAAATTGGGTCTGGGGGTGCCATTTAACATGGGACTCAATGGCAAATCGCGTCGCATGCCATTGTAATGGCATGCGATGTGACCCGATTTTAAAATTGTATACTCAGCCCGGGAAAAGGCTGAAATCGGGTCCATCGAATACCTTAATTATTGGGATGCGATGCGATGGGCGCCGTGATAATACACAAGTACCCTTGTGTTTATTTAATTTTATTTAGCTTTTCAAAATCTATTGGAATTTTTGTCTTTTCTCTTTTTTTTCCTTTAATTTTTGCAACGGATCAGCATTTACCTATCATTTTATATAATGCACTTGTTAAATGCTACATCAAAGCTGATGGGCAACTTCTTCACTCTCCTTAGAAATGTATTTATTTATTAACAGTTTCTTATATAGCGCATACATATTCTGCAGCGCTTCACAGAAATCTGATGTATAATCATGTCTTGAATCATGTTAATTTCCCCCTCTTTCCTCAGGACCTCGGTACATGTGAATATGAGAAGGACAAGCTGGCTGATGAACTAGAATCTAGAAAAGACGAAGGCCGCAAGTTGGAATCCCTTTTGAGCCATTTAGAAAACGAAAAACAGAGGCTTTCAAATAAACTTGAAAAACAGATGTTGACAGGTCATTCTTTTGTACATACTGTATGTTAATGAATTGTTATAGTGGTAGTCCTTTTATGTCCTATAAAATATGTACACATTTTGCATTGAGAAGTGATTTCACTTTGCGTGAAGCAGTTCAAAAGCTCAAAGAAAATGTATACGTCTAAGTAAATAGATAGGTAGATAGGTAGTTTCTGGAATGTCAGAGGAACTAACGTGCTCCTTTATTTCTTTAGAAAGAGAGCTGGTGTTAGAAGTGGAGAGAATGAGGACACAATATGGCATTTTACGCACAGATCGCTCGCCTTCACGATTGGACTCTTTTGTAAAATCCCTGGAGGAGGAAAGGGACCATTACAGGTCCGAGATGGAGAAACTGGAGCGGACGGCTAATCTAAAATCCAGCTTTCAAAATCGTTCCAGACAGGACACCAGCAAAATGCACGGTTCCCCAGAAAAGGTATTGAGGCTTGTCTTGTATTAGTATTATTATTTCTCTAACGTCCATTATGGAATACTGGGGTTCAATACTATGGGGATAGAGATCCTCCGTAGGAGAGACAGGCACATAAGATCTTTTCAGTGTGGGTGTACTGGCTCCTCCCCTCTATCCTCCCTCCACTAGTCAGTTTAGAAAAATGTGCCTCAGGAGAGGCTGCACTTCTGGGAGCTCCAGAGAGATTTTTCAACATTTTGTTTTCGTTTGTTATTTTGGGGCGCTGCTTTTAGACCTAGGCAGCAGTCCTGCTTCGAGGGTGCCAGGGCAAGGGTCAGTCACCGGCCTCTTCAGGCGCAGAGCTGCCCTGCTGCAGGACTTTGTCCTGAGAGAGGTTTCTGTCACCGCACAGCATTGCGCTGGGGCGAGCAGACCTCCCAGCTGCCGCACACCCCTGGCAGGGTCTGAAGACTTCAAGTGGTGATTACTGGTCGGGGTCCCCCACAGGGGGTACCCCAAGTTTATGTGCGGCAAGATGGCGGTGGCAGTAGCGGCGGACCTCCCGCAGGTACCGCGCAAACCCCCCATCTTTTATATATTTGCTGGCAGGTACAGATAGCTACTGGTCCACCAGGTCTATGGCAATGTCTGGTTTTTGCATAAAACACAGATAAGCCTAAAAAACGCAAGCTTTTTAATGCTAACAGCACCAGCTCCGTTTTGGGGGCGGGGCTTAGCTCAGAGTGGGACCAAGCTCTGCTGGGCAAGATTTCCTGCTTCTTCCTGCATGCTGAGGTAGCCATTAACAGCTCCTCATCGGTGGGGTGGATCTGGGATCTTTCTGCCTGCAGAGACAGCAAGTTATAGCACTAATTAACACTTACATTGTGTTTGCCTAGCATAGGAATATTGCATAGCACTGTTTTTCTGAAAAATTACTGTGTGTTTTACTGTGAACCAGCTCTCTCCAATCTGTGAGCTCAGGTTACAGGGTGCCCTGGTTTCCAAAGTAGCTCTGTTTACCCCACACTGGCTAGTTAATACCCCTTTTACACCAAAAACCCTGGTCTTTGAATGCTGGAGTATCCAGGGTCTGACCCTGCTTTATACCCCATTTACACAGCACTTTGAACTGGGTTGGACCTGGGTCTGCCACCATTTACACTGAACCTGGGTCAGCCCAGCCTTAAATTATTTATATATAGCTGACCAGGACCATTATTTATGTTTAGCTGACCAGGAGGATCCTCTCGGACCACGGGTGGATTTTGAACCTGAAGAAATCATCCCTTGTCCCAAGTCAAAGGATGCTGTTCCAGGGCATGATCCTGGACACAGCAGAACAGAAGGTATTCCTTCCACCGGAGAAGGTGGCTGCAATTCAGCAACTGGTGGTAGAGGTGTTGGCGGGCCCACAGGTGTCGGTTCACCTCTGCTTGAGGCTGATGGGCAAGATGGTGGCCTCCTTCGAGGCCATACAGTATGCCAGATTTCACTCAAGGACATTCCAGCTGGATATCCTGACGAAGTGGTCGGGGTGCCCCAGCCAGATGCACAGGCTGATAACACTCTCTGCAACCACAAGGCTGTGGCTCCAATGGTGGTTGGAGTCGACAAATCTACTGGCCGGCCGTTCCTTTCAAATCCAGGATTGTCTTCTGTTGACCACGGATGCCAGCCTGAGAGGATGGGGTGCCGTGGTTCAGGGTGTCCATCTTCAGGGCAGATGGTCCCTGTTGGAAGCCAAGCTCCATATCAACAGGCTGGAATAGAAGGCGGTATACTACGCCCTGTTGAAGGCTGCTCCTCTGCTCCAGGGCAGGGCTGTGCAGGTGCAGTCCAACAATGCGACCACGGTTGCCTACATAAACAGGCAGGGTGGAACGAGGAGCATCTCTTGGGCAGAACAAAACGTTCTGGCATTGTCCGCCATATTCATACCGGGAGTGGACAACTGGGAGGCGGATTTTCTCAGCCGCCACGACCTCCATCCCGGGGAATGGGAATTACACCAGGAGGTGTTCACTGCCATTGCGGATCTGTGGGGGACTCCACAGATAGACCTCATGGCCTCTCGAAGAAACCACAAGGTAACCAGGTACTGCTCTTGGACAAGGGATCCTTGTGTGGAGGCAGTGGATGCACTAACTTGGCCTTGGGAATACCGGCTGGTATATCTCTTTCCCCCGTTACCACTACTGGCGAAAGTGTTAAAAAGAATAAGACACCAAGGAGCCGAGGCAATCCTGGTGGCACCAGATTGGCCTCGGCGAGCCTGGTTCGGGGATCTTCAGGCCATGCTGGTGGAAGACCCTTGGCGTCTGACCCTCAGAGAAGACCACCTTCTTCAAGGGCCGTTCGGTTACCAGGACTTACCTCGGCTTTGTTTAACGGCCTGGAGGTTGAGCGGCAGATCCTGAGGCGCAAGGGTTTGGATTCCTCGGTTATAACAACCTTGACCCAAGCCAGAAAACCGGTAACGGCCTCCCATTATCACCACATTTGGAGGAGATATGTGGCCTGGTGTGAGGGAAATGCCCAACCACCTGCGGATTTTAAACTGGGTAACTTCTTGCTGTTCCTGCAAGCAGGTTTGGACTTGGGGCTCCGGCTGGGGTCCTTAAAGGTCCAGGTATCGGCCCTGTCGGTGTTTTTTCAGAGAAAACTGGCATCCTTACCTGAGGTCCAGACTTTTCTTCAGGGGGTGTTAAGAATTCAACCCCCTTTTGTGCCGCCCTCTGTGCCATGGGACTTGGATGTAGTCTTATCTTTTTTGCAGTCATCCTAGTTCGATCCATTAGATTAGGCAGATTTGTCATGGAGGACTGTGGTCCTGCTGGCCTTGGCTTCGGCCAGGAGGGTGTCCGAACTTGGGGCCCTTTTTTGCAAGAGCCCTTACTTGATTTTTCACGGCGACAGGGCGGAACTGAGGACTAGGCCGCAATTCTTGCCTAAGGTTTTGTCGGCTTTCCATCTAAACCAACCGAATGTGGTCCCATCCAGTTTGGCTCATCCAGAGATTCCGGCATCCCTGGATGTTGTTCAGGCCCTGAGGGTCTATGTGAGGCGAACCTCCTAGGTTCAGGAAGACGGATGGTCTGTTTGTGCTTTACAATGCACAGAAGAAGGGTGCTCCTGCATCAAAGCAGACGATTGCCCGTTGGATACGTACCACGATCCAACAAGCCTATGGGATGGCTGGATTGACTATTCCATCCTCATTGAAGGCTCATTCGACAAGGTCTGTAGGGACTTCCTGGGCAGCTGCTCGAGGAGTCTCGGCCTTACAGATTTGCAGAGCTGCTACTTAGTCGGGGCAGCATACATTTGTAAAGTTCTACAAATTTGATGCCCTGGCCAGGGAGGATTCCCAGTTCGGGCAAGCAGTGTTACAGCAGTCTCCGCACGTTCCCGCCCGTTCTGATGGCTTTTGGGACCTCCCCATAGTATTAAACCCCAGTATTCCATAACGGACGTTAGAGAAAATAGGATTTTAATATACCTACCGGTAAATCCTTTTCTCGTAGTCCATATGGAATACTGGGCGCCCGACTCAGTGCGGAATTTTCTGCTGCAGGTAATACCTTGTTTTCTTGGGCTTGTTGCCTTGTTGAACGGTTAACGTTCTTGTATTGGCTGGTTGCCTTTTTGAATGAGTGACGTTCTAATATTGGCTTGTTGCCATATATGCATATATATATATATATATATATATATATACAGATATATATTTATTAAATATTTCAGTCATGGTCTTCACCATAGGTTATGATTGTAGGTTTCTTCACCTATTTTGTTATTTTTGTGACGGTGTGCTGGTATGAATCTCACCACATTTACTCGCTTCCTCCTCATATACTTTGCTCTCCTTCGGCACAGTGTTTCATTAACTGACTAGTGAAGGGAGGATAGAGGGGAGGAGCCAGTGCACCCACACTGAAAGATCTTATGTGCCTGTCTCTCCTGCGGAGGATCTCTATCCCCATAGTATTGAACCCCAGTATTCCATATGGACTACGAGAAAAGGATTTACCGGTAGGTATATTAAAATCCTATTTTTTATTATTTTCTTTATAAGGCGCCACAAGTGTTTCGCAGCTCCATACAAAGGAACAGTACAGGGAGACAAATGGAGCGAGGGAGTGCGTTCCACTGAAGGGGTACAGCATGTGCAAAGTCCTGTACTCTAGCATGGGATCAGGGTGGAGGAGAGAGGGCGGGAGGGTGTATGAATGGAGATGAGGTTAGAGATATATGGCGCAATGGAATTAGAGATGGCTCTGTATGTGAGTGTGAGGTGTTTGAAGAGGACTCTGTAGGGGAATGGGAGCCAGTGCAGATTTTGTTGAAGGGGTGTGGCAGAATTAGAGCGGTGGGAGAGGAAGATAAGCCTGGCTGCAGAGTTGAGGATAGATTGGAGAGGAGCCAGTTGGGATCGAGCGAGGCCGGTGAGGAGAGCATTTTAGTAGTCAAGCCATGAGATGACCAGTGAGTGGATGATAAGCTTAGTTGCACTCTGAGAGAAAGGGCCTGATGTGAGCAATGTTGCGTAACTGGAACCGGCAAGAATTGTACTTAGCTACACCCTACTCGAAGACAATTGTGGGGAACAGAGCATATTTAAAAAGCATTAAGGAGGATATCCTTATAGCAGCGGTACATTATTGGATAGCGGATAGTAGTATCGGGCGAAAAAGACAATTTTTACCATGCAGTAAATTACCACATGTAATGTGGATTTCTCCTTAACTATTATTCCTAAGCAAAATTATGTGCATAATACCATGGTGTTTTACAGCATTGGTTTACCATTTGTGGTTATGGAATTATATACTGGTAACAAAGTCTTTTTTTTTTTTACTGCCAATGCAATAAATACTGCTCCGTGACTGCAGCATGTAGCAATATGGTATCATTACATTCCCATATTTTGCAGGTGAGGAAGAAATAATAAACTAAAGACCTTTTCCCATGCTATAGTGTGAGATTGTTTATTATATGGGGCAATTAACTAAGATCTATTGGAATTTTTACGAGAATATGTTTTGTAAAGAGATACCACTTGTTAAGACTTCTGACATGATTTAATTGATCTTGACCTTTCGTTACAAGAAAAATTAACTGCATAAATCATTTGTCTTGTGCTATCAATAGGCCTTCCCTCATTAAATACAACAATACCATTACAGTAGAATGGTTGCATAGGAATAAATGTTAACACACAATATAGACTAAATACAATTTTATTCCATTAATCACGTTTTTAATTATTTTATTTTATCACGTATCAATTTGTATTCATCATAATGATCTGTAATGTTTATCTTATAAAGGAAATGTAATCTGTTTTTACCCAACATTTTTTATTTGAATTTATATAACTAATGTGAGTGACACTACAAAGGGTTAAGTAAGATTTTATTAGGAATTCAAAGTAAGTATTAATATAAAAAAATGAGATCTTGAGAATATTTTACACATCACTAATACTAATATATATTGTATACATGCATGCATACATACAAAAATACATTTTGGATATGATTTTTTTCCCCCATTTTGATTGCTTTATCTAATCTATTCTAGTATGTGATTGTGTTCTCCTTTTTAGAGTGTGGAATACAATTCAGATATTCGGCGTATTACCAGGGAAAGGGATGATCTCCAGAATATGTTGGATAGATTTGAAAAACACATGGTGGAGATACAGTCCAATGTTAAAGTTCTAACAAAGGAGCGGGACAAGTATCGTGTTCTGTTGGAGCAGGTACAGTAAGATGCATCTCACATTATGTTACTTACTATAAGCCATTTCCAGGCTGGTAACATACTTGTATGTGTATCCACATCAACAGAAGTCACCAGTACCCCATATTATTTTTCTTTTAAAGCTTTTCCTGGTGCCATCTTTTGCATACCTTGCTTTCAAGCATTTTAATTATTATACTTAAGTTAAATAATTGTACGGGACACATACTAAGCATTCTAAGAGGGAGCAGCACAAACACATTACATTTGTTGTAGTCCTGAATGGGACTCAATCAGGACCGGCCCAAGCTTAATTTTTTTCGGTACACAAACACAGATTTTTAGCTCCCCTCATTGAGGATATTAGGGTTGAAGCTACAATGTGGGCGGAGCAAAAATAGGGACAGTGCGCACCAGAAGCACGCAGAAAAATGTAGGGCATGGCCACATAATAGTACCAATTCACATTACACCACACAGTAATGCCCCTTAGACACACTGTGCCAGCTAGAGACACATTACACCATTACACATTGTGCCGCACACTGTATTGCCCATTACACATTGTGTCACACGCCGTGATGCCCATTTCACATTGTACCACACGCCGTGATGCCCATTTCACATTGTACCACACGCCGTGATGCCCATTTCACATTGTACCAGGCGAGCTCAGGGAGGACAGAAACCTCCCGTGGAGCAGAAGGGAGCGTGATGCCAATTACACATTGTACCACACGCCGTGATGCCCATTACACATTGTACCACACGCCGTGATGCCCATTACACATTGTACCACACGCCGTGATGCCCATTACACATTGTACCACACGCCGTGATGCCCATTACACATTGTACCACACGCCGTGATGCCCATTACACATTGTACCACACGCCGTGATGCCCATTACACATTGTACCACACGCCGTGATGCCCATTACACATTGTGCCACACGCCGTGATGCCCATTACACATTGTACCACACGCCGTGATGCCCATTACACATTGTACCACACGCCGTGATGCCCATTACACATTGTACCACACGCCGTGATGCCCATTACATATAATGACCCATAAGTGCTGCTTACCAACATGCTCATTTCTAGGGGTTTCTTACTCAATGCCAGGGCTTATATGCTCAATTCTATTTTTATTTCACTTTTTTATTTATTTTATATATTTATTTGAAGGATGTTGCTGGCTTCTCTAATATTTTTTTTTTTTTTTTTGCAAAACAATTTTTATTATATTTATCATAGTTAGAACAAAATTTTAACATACTTGGTTATACATGTATCTGTAATATACAAACAATAAACATTGATTTCTCTGTATCAAATAAATAGGAATGTGAGATCTTATTAATTTGTTATGGTAATTAAGATATATGAAAAGAGATAACCTCTCCTATCATATTAATGAACGGTCTAAATCTTAGCTATCGTTCTATTGAATTATATACTTGTACATATGCACATTCTTACATTTGGTAAATAAATCTGCTGTGTCAATTTGGTAAATTAAGTTGGCCAATCCTAGAAGTACAGCAGATCTCGACTCCAAAGAATATCAGTCCAACTTAAACTTAAACTATATGATGAAAAGAGCGGGATGGTTCAACGTACATTAATACCATCTTACTACCATGAGCAATACAAGAGGTTCTCTAATACTTTATTGTATTTTACCATTTTATAAGCCATAGCAATTTGAATGTTTTGCGTTATATACTTATTACTGCTACTCCTGCTTTCCCTGGCTGCAGCAGCTACAGGGTATGGCACTAGGATCCAACGGCTTTGAAGTTGCACTGGACGAGTCCCACGTGCTGAGAGTAATGGGCCCTACACACATAGCGATGTGTGTACGGCGACCTAGCTATGCTAGGTCGGGCTGTGCTGCGCCGCTATCGCATAGCACACAGAGCGAGCTGTCAGCTCTGTGTGCTAAGCGAGCCGACAGCGCCAGTGTTCTCCGGTGGGAGAACCCTGCCGATGCCAAGATTGATGGACACTGTCCATCATTCTCGGCCAGCGATAGACGTGCGGGGACGCGCACTGCTGCCGAAATAGCCCCCACACATACACCGACATTTGCTAAGCGACTTTGCCAAACTAAGCAAAATCGCTTAGAAAATGCCTTAATATCGGCATGTGTGTAGGCCGTATATGACAGATCCAGGAGTAGGGACCCCTGAGAGAAACTTTAAAAGGGGGACCCCTGCGAACCGTTGGGAGTTTCCCTGAGGAGACTGTGGACAGGGACAGAACTGTGCTGCAGGCTCCTTGAGCTAACAGGAGAAGTGCTGACCGGAACAGTGTAGATAGAGGGCACTGGCGGCTGAGTAGAGGAGCCGCGCTGACAGGCTCTGTGGTATTTAGTGAGGACTGAGCAGCGGGCGGGGAGCGCAGACAAACCTACCTTCCCTGTTGTGCCAACCATCTAGTGTTGAAGCGCAACATTGACAGGGACCCGCTGAATTAATCTGGAGGTGCCGAACCATAGGAGCGGCCCTGCTGTGAGGAGGCGGGCAGTGGCTAAGGACTCTCACAGCTACAAGAGACAGATCGGGACGAGTGAGGGGCCATCCCGGAGGAGTGACCTGTGTGTATGGCAGTGGCCAGGACTCCTTACCGCGAGTGACAGCTGAGTTAGGCACCATAGTAATCAAGGAGTTGTCAGCACCCTGATTACTCTGGCGCCTTACTCCACTGCGTACTCTGCATAACGGTAGGGCCAACCCTGGACTTACTCTGAATGTACAGTTTCTTTGAGTGAACTGAGAAAAGTATTTAACTAAGGTATAATTTTTTTTTTTGCTTTGGTTTACAATTAATTGGAAATTGGGTGTTTTTACCTTTTTGTCCTCCTAGCTCTTTGGCCTGGTCTTGTCTCTTAAATATTTAAGAAAACCTTAATTGGCAACTTGAGACTCAAAACAGAGGCGGTTTTCTCTTTTCTTATTACTTTAAATAATAAATGCCAACAAATAAAGTATGCAAGTCTGTATAAATGGTTTATCTCCTTATTTTCAGGCACAGAATGAGCTGATCATGGCAAAGCGAGACTTGTCTCCTCTACGTAAGAATGTCTCTTCAGTCAGCGAGTTCCGCCATGTAGAGGAGGAAAGAGATCTTGTGAAGTCGGATTTGCAAAGAGCATATGATGAAAATGAAGGGCTGAGAGACCAAATAAAGGTTTACAAAACTTTTGACTTATTACAAGTATATTAAAGATTTTTTCCTAATGTCCAAAATGTAGGCAGAGCATAATTCTAGATCATGTGGTGTGTTTTCAAAGCGCTATGTTAACCAGGGAACACTGTAAAGCTGGATAGCGTTAATGATTTTAAGCACATTACGCAATATACCTGATTTCATTAACGACCAAACAATGCACAAAATATTTTGTCATTTGTGATTTCACATTGTGTGCGCATTATATGGTTTGTCTAATAGTTCAAGGGAAATGGTGATGGCCATCAGATTTTTATTTTTTTCCCCGTGTCATTTTCCGACAGATTGTAACCACAAATCGTTCACATTCATCCAGTGTGTATGAAGTATCGCGTGCTTCCATGCGTTATACATTGTGTCTTCATGTTGGCCGTGCATACATCAGAGGGGATTGTATGGTTCCATACCAGCCCCATTTTAGCAAAAACGTCCATAACTGTCATAGAAATGTGTTAGTATGGTCATTTAAGCCAGATCCTATTTAGATGTTATTAAAATAAAAATTATGTACAGATTTGTCCATGTACAGCTAGCCGCATATCCTTTCAATCAGCAGAAGCTGCTTGTCCATGTAAGATGCTATTAAACAGAACAGATTGTAAAAAAAAAGACACCTGGCGCTGCAGAGCTCACTGTCTTCAGCGGGTCCGGGCCCACCCCCTTTCATGATGGTGGCGGCCGGGCCCGCCCCTTTTCATGATGTTGCGGCCCGGGCAAGCCCCTTTTGTGATGTCGGCAGCCCGGGACCGCCCACAACAGTGACGTGGGCAGACCCGGTCTGCCCCCCTTATGCTACCCCAGTGCAGCAGCTCCCTGCCTGCTACAGTTCCTAGAAAGAACACTAGAATTAAGGAGAATGTAGCCAGTAGGAAAAAAGCAGGGAAAAGTAACCTGGACATGATCCAGGTTACACAGGAAAAAGGTATCTCCATCGTAGTGACTCTCACCATTCATCATTACAACAGTGATTGTGACAAATGGGGTAATTTGCTAAAGTGCAAAGCAGAGATGTTGCCCATAGCAACCAATTCGATTCTACGTATCCTTTATCTAGCACCTTTCATACCCACCGTGAGATTTGGCTTATGTATGGTTCTGGGCTCTGAGGAGTTCAAGGGAAACGCAAACTTATCTTTATTTAACTTGATTTTGACTATGGACAATCTTAACTATACTAGAACACTGCACTTTATACAATATAGCAAAATTGGCTTGTCTGCACAGTCTACTTCCTCCTTGCGATGCCGATCCCACAGGGGCACGCGTTAGCATCACAAGCTGTATACACTCTGTGCAATTTGTGCTTTTCTTCCGATGTTGACTATATAGTCAAAATTGTAGGCTGAAATCACACTGTGTATTCACCTTGAGAAAGATATTGTCTATCTCCTTGGGGTTGCATAAAGATACATTTTGTGACTGAAAAGCTTCACTTTCTTTTGATCTTATTTACAGGTCCAGCAGGAAGAATCAACCTCTGAAAAGATACATCTTTCCCAGAAAATGACCGAGCTGGAAAGCTTGAACCACATGGCAAGTAATCCTTAACATATAGGCAGGGCATACAAATATATTGTGGTAGCAAGGGCTCTCTTCACTCGCACCCCATGACTCTGCATAGTCACACTGTTATTTCAGAGGGGGGAATGTATGGTTCCAACCCTATCTAATAAGCAATATAGAATGTGTATGGTATTGTATGATGCTTAGACCATAACTAGTTCATGTGATTACCAGCAGCATAAAGTAAGCTTTAAATAGGTAACCAATAGCACTCTTCTGTAAGTGGCTACTTGGGCAGCACGAACGGTGTAATGGTTAGCATTACTGTCTCACAGCGCTGAGGTCATGGGTTCGATCCCCACCATGGCCCTAATTGTGCGGAGTTTGTATATTCTCCCCATGCTTGCGTGGGTTTCCTCCCACAATCCGTAAAATTTATAGGTAGGTTAATTCGCTTCCAACAAAATTAACCCTATAATGTCTCTGTGTGTGTGTGTGTGTGTGTACATGTGGTAGGGAATATAGATTGTAAGCTCCACTGGGGCCGGGACTGATGTGACTGTTCAACTATTCTCATTAAAGTGCTGCGGAATATGTGTGCGCTATATAAGAAACTGTTAATAAATAAACATATAAATAATAAGGTAAAAGCATGACTATGGAGGAATGTCTGTATCGCCTGTAACAGTCACACATTGCCTGCTACTGACCAAGCTTCTATGTTGTGCTTTGATATTTAGCTTGAAAGAGAACGCAGTGAATTAAGACTGACTATTTCTGAGCTCAAGGAAAAAATATCGTCTCTAGAGAAATTAAATCATTCACAGTCTGTTACTTTGGCCCAGACTCTGGACGACTCCTCACAGTATAAAGCCGATTTCAGTTCTTTAAGGTTAGTTTGCTCCAGCAATATATTTTCATTGCCGAACTTGTTGATTATTCTTCTATACGTTAGTTAATGTGTGAATTTTTTTTTTTTATGGAATATTCAGCAAGTTGCTCTTATTTGATTACTAGATTTTGGGGTACAAGCATTATAATACAGGTTGAGTATCCCTTATCCAAATAATTCCGAAAACCATAGTTTTCAAAATGTGCTTTTATTTTTTATTTTTCTCAAAACCTACTGGGGACATCTGTAGCTGGCACTATTGTGGTAATAACGTGTGACTGGCACTAAATATGTGCAAGGTAATGATTGCTTGCCATTCAAATTCAGTGCTTGAGATTGTACACAAACTTTGTTTCATGTTTTAAAACCTTGTTTCATGCACAAATAAAATATATTTGTGTGTATTTCATGTGTTTGATGTGTTTGTGCAACATAAATGCAAGATACCACATTCAAATATAAAAATATTCCAAAATACGGAATAAGTCGTTATCCAAAATTCTTCTGCTCCCGAGCATTTTGTATAAGGGATAAGTAGGGCTAAGCAGTGATGCTGCTTGGATAGAATAGAAGTGTGTAGTTTTTAGTTAATCCTAATGTCGCGGTGTGTAAGAAACGTAAATACAGTAATTCAGTTAGACGAGGGAACTACTGCAGTGGCAGATTGCCGTCCTGTTATTTTAAGCCATCATCTTAAAAGCCTGTTGTGTGCTCTGTGATATAGGTTACTGAATGAGCAGCTTCAGAAGTCTATGGAAGATCTCCAGCATCGACTCGCTGTCAAATCAAATGAGTTGCAGTTATCACAAGAAGAGATTGCGACACTGGAAGAAAGAATAGGTAAATTGCTCACATAAAACCTACATTCAATTTATTGTATTGCTTTTAACTGTATTACATTAGAGGTTTTTTTTTAAATGAAACAGTTTTCTTAATCCAGTGGTCCTCAAACTATTTTGCTCTGGGACCCAATCAGACAATAAAAATAATTACAGGACCCCAGCAAGTTACTGCAGAAGTTCATCACATCACATGTGTAGTCAGCAGACAGCACATGTATGGCAACATTGTGGAGGCACAAAATGATGGGAGGAATGTAAAATTACAGACAATACAACAGATTTTTCAGACTCCTTGATTCACTGACTGAGATTAGAGAAGTCATTAGCCTGATGGTCAGCAACATGGAGTCACGACCCCATGCTGAGAACGTCAGGACCCATAGTTTGAGAACCGCTGAATTAATGGGTCCTCTTCCACCTTAGATAAAAGTGAAATTTAGTAGGATTCTAAATAAGGTTTATTTCCAAATTAAAGTTGCACCATTACCTAGGAAGGTATTTTCCTAGTGTTTCTCAACCCTCAACACACGGGGCACTACCTCAAGACCTCAGAGGCAGGGAAATGTGGGGTTAATTTAAATATTGTGTACTCTGATTCCCAAAGATGGGCGCTATATGTATTATTTTGGTGATGACCAGCTCAAATTGGTTAAGTTGCTTGTGGAACAATCATATGTTTCTATGCCATAACTTTCATTGTTTGGCATTCACAGAGTGGCTGTTGAAGCCACAGTCTTGAGCCTACAGTTATCAAGGTTTTGTGGAGTGTTCGAGTGCCAATTTCTGCATTATACATGGAAGAATTAAGTGGTTGGTGTGCATACAGGGGTTTTCCACCTCCTTTGCCTTTACATTTTAGTCCCATTTAGGCTCCAGTCCCAGTGTGTTCCAAAGAGGGTGGGCTTTTGCCTACGGTTGAATTTTTTTAGAGAATACTGTACAGTATGTTCCAGAACCAGTCCACATTTGTCACAACCTGAGACTTTTGGCTCTTCCGCCTACTTACAATTTTTAGACTGGGGAGTTCCCTAATTGACATGGACAATGTCCATCCTAATAGCCATTTCTTCAGCTCTTAAGTTATCTAGGTTTTCCTTTAAAAAAAAAATATATATATTTATTGTGGTCTTTGGTTTTCCATATTGCATATAGTTCAGGTGTTCTCAAACTATTTGCTCTGGAACCCCATCAGGCAATAACCATTATTACAGGACCCCAGGAAGTTACTGCAGAATGTCCTTCACATGTGTGGTCAGCAGACCACACACGCACAGTAGCATGGTCTGTCCTACAGCTCGGAAAACCTAGGATCCCGGCGTGTGCCCACGGTGCCCCCTGTGAGTGGGGGCAGCCCTGCCTTATAACGCCTCATATCTCTAAGCCACTGATCCAAGGAGTCTGAAGTAACAGACAACTCATCTGATGTTTCAAACTCCTTGGATCACTGGCTGAGAGACCAGGAGTCAATAACCTGCCAGCAACATGGAGTCGCGACCCCAATGCGGAGATGATCGCAACACACAGGAGCTGCTGCTCTAGTTAGTGCCAGATTTCATGATTTTTTATTCCCTCTTAGCAAGGTTAGAATAAGCTAGTACAGGTACTTATATGTTAGTTGGGCGCCCACTATAGTTAGTACACTCATACCCCCACTATCCATATCGGCATGGAGTCGATTTTATATAGTGTGGCAAGCACAGCGAGCTACTGAGCCCGAAGCGTGGCGAGCGGACGCATAAAACTAAGCAAATAGCTTAGTGGGTGCCCAACTAACATATAAGTACCCTAGTATATAATAAAGCTTACATTGCTTATGTAGTTAGAGCACTCTAACATTTTCCCAGAGAAGAGTTTCAGTAACATGAGATACACCCTTTATGCTGTGCATCCTAAAGAACCAGCAGGTGGTTGCCTAGCCGCAAAGTTGAATATTGTCACATGGCTTGCAGGCTTCTTTCTGTTTTCAGACTGCCGGTTCTGTTGTATCTGTTTACCAGATTCTTGAATGCTTTCTGGCTGCCTAGCATTTATGTCAAGTAGACATTTGGTCCTCTGTTCACAGGTTTGCCAAAATGAACTTTTTTTTATGCCCAAGACTGCTAGCTTTTAAGGCAGTGTTTTGTTTTGAGCTGTGTCTGAGCGTACCTTTGCACTAAGGGTACTACTTGGAATGTCCCCATGATTGTAGTGTCCTCTAGATTTAATGATGAAGAAAATAGGATTTTTGGTACTCACAGTTCGATCCATTTCTCTATATGCAAAGTACTGTGCTCCCACCTTTTTTAAGCTCATTAAATCTGTTGCCTTTTATTTGCCCCATCATTGAGGCGTTGCAAGGTATGAACTGGAGAGATGGGAGGAGCTGCAGGCTTCTATGTTTCTTGTTCTTGGTTCCTTGGTAGCCGTGTCCCCTGATGAACGTTGAGATATAGTTTTTATTTTTGTGTACCAAAAGTGCTCTCATAAAAAAATCCACAGCATAGCTCAATTAAACAGCTGAAGGAGTATTCTCTGTTCCAAGTGCTGAGATAAAGACTCAACATTCTTGGACTATAGACCTTTCTGAAGGGTAACGCCACAAATGTATCAGCAAATGAGACTCTTTTGGAAGTTTGTGTGCTCAATGGGCATGTCCTATCATATGCGCATGAATGCAGCAGAATTTGTATTTTATACTATTGCTTTTGTTTTTATTGTGAGCACTTGATCTGGGGTGGATTGTAGAGTTTAATATTATTTTATCTTTTTCTTTTCTCAAGGTGAATTAAATCACAAGGTGTCTACGCAGGCAACTGAAATGACCATGCTCAGAAACACCGTTTCTGTCTTGGACAAAGAAAAAGACAATCTTCAGGAAACGGTGGACGAGAAGACAGAGCGTGTTGCTAGTTTAGATGATAACCTGGAAAACAAAGTATGTCGTGTCTCCTGCAGGTCGCAATGCTGTTAAAGAACTGCTGCCATGGTTTATCTAGGAACCTTTATTTTTCTCCATTAAACACAAACTGCTGAATGTTTCATTTAATGTATGCCGCTGTGGAAGTTGCATCTCCAAACTCATTTGGTTTGCTGCATTATTGCTTATCCCTATAAATGTTTCATGTGTGCGATGCATATTTCATTTTATTTTTTTTTTGTTTTTTTTTCCTTTCTAGGAGAAGACGATTATAAATTTAAGGCTCACTCTTTCCGAACTTGACGCCACTGTTGAGTAAGTGGTTTCACTGTTTATGAAATATATAGCACAAAGTGTTTTTTGGAATTCAAAGATAGTTCAGCAAAGTTTACAAAAGTGTTCCACTGATTGTTCACCTCATTCTGCACTTTATTTGGGGAGCTTTATTTCTTTGATAGACTAAAACTTAAAGGTTCTGAGCAGTCTTTCGTTCTGTGTTTTTGTCTTAAAGGTAAACTTTAGCCCAGGCCAACACTAGCCGCCATTTCTATTTCTAGATAAAACATTATGCTGCATTTAATTGAACAAAACCCATGTGTAATGTCTGTTCAGTGGAACGGCAGTGCAGAAGGAGAACTGGACTATTGTGGCACTGGAAATTCCGCTGTGAAAATCAGTTTGTGTCGAGTTGCTCGCCTCTTTTTTCCCCTCTTATGATGTTATACGGAGGAATTTGGACATCCACCCTTTATCCTCTTGTTTTCTCCCTTTATTTCAAGTGGAATATTATTGATGCACATGGTCTACTGTACCTTTCTTTTTGTTTTTCACTCTTCTTTTTTGTAGGACTGTATTAGTAAAATATTTCTACTGCAGTGTAGGGCATATAAAGGTGTAGGAAAGTTTCTACTGCAGTGTAGGGCATATAAAGGTGTAGGAAAGTTAAGACTTGATTCAAATTAGTCTACATAAGCCTCTTTAGCCTTAAGGTTCCAGTGCCCCTCCAATGATTTAATGAAGTGTGACTATTCTGTTTTTTTTAAGTTTATGGATGAAACATTTAGGTTGAAAGCTCTACTGTAAGTAGGACTCTTGTACAGTTTGAATCCACATAAAGATTATATAAAAAAAATTATGGGGCAGTATTCAATGCTCTGGATTCACCGCTTTTTACGGCGAATCGGGCTGTTTTCACACTCTGCAGTGAATCTTTTCACTAAAAAAACGGATTTCACCGTATTCAACGATCACTGTTCGCCGAAAGCAAATAGTGAATGCCGGACAGTTCTCCTTTTCATGCTTGCTGCAATTCGCTGGTGTATTTCAATGGGGTTTTCACTGTGATTCGCTGAGAGTTTATTCAATGCTAGGATGGAGAACTGCTTTTACCATGATTTTCGCAGTGTTTCACCTTTTTGCATTTGCCATCTTTTTAAGGTGAACTAGAATGTGTTCTTTTAATATAAAGGTTTTCTCTTCTATCTTTTTTTGGTGTCAAAATCATTAATTTTATCATGTGAACAAGCGGATTGCATTCAAGCATCGCATGTGGTTAAAAACCACATGCGATTGCTCCTGCAATTTGATAAATATTATGTGCAGCACATAAGACTGTGAAACCCAGCGCGCCCGCGCACTGCGTCAAATGGTACACATTTTGTGCATAAAATCATTCGGTTTATCGGCCAGATGTGGTCGACATCGAATGATTCCATGCAATATCTCACAAGTGTATGGCAGCATTAGGCTTATGAGTTAGCTCAGCCATTCAGAGGGCGGGCAAGTGTTTTAAACACTTCTGGCGCCACCGCTGACCCCCGCCGCCTGCTACCAATACTTCTTGCGCTACCTTACAACGCTGCCCTATTCCAGCACCTGATGTGCCATCTTATGGCATGCGACATCGGGTGCTGTAAAGGGGGGCACTTTTAGTACCACAAGATGCGATCGGGTTCGATGGACATCGCACTTCGAAGTCGCATCGAAACTGATCGCACAAGTGTATGGGCAGCATAACTTATACCTGAAATTTAGTAATAGCTATAAGTTCTATGTTCTGCTGAAATAAAGCCTCAAATATTTTGAATTTGGCAGAATGATTGAATACAATTCTAATCCCACTGAAATTACAATTTTTAAAAACCTGTGATAGGAAACGGCAGGAAAAACGACCTTATTGTGTATATTACTTGTCTTTATTTGCAGCCAACTGAAAGATACCATGAGTAATAAAGACCGGGAGTTATCCAGTCTTCGCCGCCAGCTCAATTCCGCCCATACTGATCTTGCCGAAAATGTGAGATTGAGAGAAATTTCTCTGAAGGAGAATAGAAGACTGCAGGATGATTTGACCACCATGACTAGAGAGAACCAGGCAAGTTATTTGGTTGTATATTTAAGGTCATCAATTTATTTACTTTCAAATGTATGCATGGAAGGTTGTTCTTGCCTTCCTCAATGTTCCTCTGCAGTAGCTTTATTTCCTTCATGCCATTGGTGGCCACTGGGACAGTGGGAAGGGGGCGGAGCCATGGCGACAGGCACCAAGTAGCTAACACTTTAGTGGTGCAGCCCAGGCCCCTCCTTCCCCACACTCCATCCTAGGTCAGTTTTTTCTTGGTGCCTAGGAGCACAGGCACGTTTTTTGGTAGCTGCTGCAGTTTTCTGCAGCGTTTTTTTTTAAAAAAAGTTTTTTTTTTACACTGGCGGCGAGCAAGCCGGGTGGACCACCCAGGCTGCTCACCTGCTCCGGAGCCAGCTCGTCGTGAACTGCCACGGACCTGCAGGCTGGGTCCCAGCACAGAGGGACCGTGCGCCACGGAGCAGGTAAGCCGCACTTCCCCCCTCCCTCCCCACAGCACGCAGCGGTATCGCGGCTGGGGGAGACGCGAGACAGAGACGCTTCCCGATGGAAGCTTGACTCTGTCCCGCAACGGTGACCGCGAGACGCTCTGTCTCGCAGCGGCGTCTGGATAGTAGACGCCGGAGGGAGGGAACCCAGCGCACGTAGCCGCCGGGGGTGGGTGCGCTCCCGGCGGTTTCCTGGCGGTGACACTCTGTCCTCACAGGGGAAACCGAGGCCACTAGACCACCAGGGCTATTATTGTAGCGGTGGGGGCCGCCATATTTTTCTCAGCCCTGGCAAGGTTCCAGGAGGGGGGGGAGGTCCCTCACCTCCTCCCCGCCCAATCCCCGGCAGGGAGCCTCTATATGAGTTCCCGCCGGGGACTGCCAGCGTCCTGTCCTAATGGAGGCTTGACTCTGTCACACATCGGTGCAGAGGAGCAGCAGCAAAAGCAGCTTTTGTGTGGACACTGTGGCACCCTTCCTTCCCCGGTCTCCAGACGGGTCAGGTTGTATTACATTGACACTGCACCCTTGAGGTGTTCAGTGCTGTGTTTTCACACCCCTCTCTATATAGGGGTTTTTTCTGTGCAAATCTCTCTATTCACTCTGTCTCTTGTATTGAAGTGCAATAGAGCATAGCCATGACTTCTAAGTCAGGCTCAAAGTCCACAGGACCCTCGCGGTCAGGGGACGCTCCTGCCCTGAGGGCCTTTAAGTGTGTTAGGTGCAAGGAGAATTTTTCTTCCACCTCGACAGACCATGGGGGTGTGTGTACACGCTGTAATGGTGGGGACTCTGTGGATTCGGCCCCGTCACAGGCATCCCATTCCGGGGAACCGGGTTGGGCGCAGGCCCTGACGTCAGCCATGAGGGACCTTGCTGAACAGCTAGCCGCTTCCCGTTCACACCCTCAGCCCCCACCAGTGCTGAGTCAGCCTTCACAGGCGACTCTTCCACCAGCTCAACCGGCTCCGCTTACGCAGTCCCAGCCTCAGTTGCTGACGCTGGCGCCTGAGCCTGTTTGGGTACAGGGCCTTTCTTCCTCAGTGCAGGGACTGGTTCAGGTTTCCTCCTCTCTACAGAACCTGCTGGGTGCCGCTAGCAAGCGCAAGAACCCCAGAGCCCGCACCCAGAGAGCTGACTCTACGGGGACGGATACTTCAGAGGACGACCAGGCGGACACAGATGACCCTGTTGACCTGGATGACCCGGAAGACCCTGACGAGGAGGCTACATCCCAGGACGAGGTTATGACCCAGTCCAGGGTAGATGCGCTGGTGTAAGCGGTCCGCTCTTGCTTAAACATACAGGAGCCAGACCAACCCCCTGCGGAGGAGGCACCCTCGTTTTAGCGCAAGAAGAAGGATCCGGCTGTGTTCCCATCTTCAACGCAGCTGGAGGGAGACCTGGCAAAGGCCTGGTCTGCTCCTAATAAGAAATTTACAATTTCTAAAAGGATGGTTTCTTCTTATCCCTTTCCGGCAGACGGGCGCACGAAATGGGAACGCCCGCCTCAGGTGGATTCCCACATAGCCCGGCTGGTAAAGGCTACTACCTTGCCTATTCCCACTGTGGCGGCTCTAAAGGACCCCACAGATAGAAAGATGGAACATGTCTTTAAATCTATCTTTACTCATGCGGGTACGCTTAATAGGCCAGCTTTGGCTTCGGCCTGGGTGGCTAGGGCGGTAGGCAAATGGGCAGATATGTTGACGGAGAACATTTCGTCAGGCATACGCAGGTCGGAGCTGCTTTCTCTGGTGGACCATATCAGAGAAGCATCCACGTATTTGGGCGAGGCGGCCCTGGACACGGCTACGTTAGCCTCTAGGATCTCGGCGTCTTCGGTTGCAGCCAGAAGAGCCTTGTGGCTCCGCACTTGGAATGCGGATGCAGAATCCAAAAAGGCCCTGGAGGCCCTTCCTTTTGTGGGCGATATGCTTTTCGGTCCGGAGCTGGACAAAATTGTGACTACGGTAGCCACTTCCAAGACAGCCTTCCTCCCGTCGGCACCCTCTAAGCCGAAGCAGTCCTTTCGTTCCTTTCGGCCGCAGGGAAAGCCGAGGGGACAATCTTCAACAAGAAGCCGTCCTCCCAGGAGGGAGTCGTTTGGTAAGAGCAGACAGTCCCAGTCTGGCAAACGTCAGCCTCCTAAGGCCCCGGAGAAGGCCTCCCAATGACTCGGGGACCCCTCAGGTCGACTCCCTGCCGGTGGGGGCTCGCCTCCTCCATTTTGCCAACAGATGGAGGGAGACGACATCGGACAATTGGATTTTGAGTATCGTGTCGGAAGGATACTATCTCTCCTTCAACAGGCGTCCGCCGACCCGATTCTTTATCACGGGGCGCCCGGCCTGTCCTCTGAAGGCGGAGGCTCTCAACGCCTCCGATCAGACTCTTCTCCAGTCTCGGGTGATAGAAGTGGTTCCTCCTCAGCAGAGGGGCCACGGCTATTACTCCAATTTATTCCTGATCGGGAAGCCGGATGGTTCATTCCGACCAATCCTGAATCTCAAGGATCTCAATTGCTACTTGAACATTCCGCGGTTTCGCATGGAGTCCCTCCGGTCCATTATACAGGCAATGGAGCCGGGGGATTTCATGGTATCTCTGGACATCAGAGATGCATACCTGCATGTTCCGATACATCCGGATCACCGCAAGTACCTCCGGTTTGCAACCAAGGATCTTCATGTCCAATTTCGGGCTCTACCCTTCGGAATCTCTACAGCACCAAGAGTCTTTACGAAGGTGATGGGAGTTATGGCAGCCTTCCTTCACCTCCAGGGAGTGCGGATTCTGCCTTATCTGGACGACCTTCTGATTCTGGGACAGTCCAGAGAACTACTCCTGCAACATCTAGGCATTACGCTGGACCTGCTCCAGGCTCACGGTTGGCTAGTGAACTGGCGCAAGTCCAGCCTGGAACCCTCCCAGGAGATGATACATCTGGGAGCGCGTCTGGATTCCCAGGCCCAGAGGGTCTATCTTCCAGACAAGAAGCGGCTGGCTTTGCAGGCCCTCTTACGAGGGTTTCTCAAGCACAGGAGAGTCTCTCTTCATCTATGTATGAAGATTTTGGGCAAGATGGTCTCGTGCTTCGAGATGGTGGAATTTGCCCAATTTCACTCTCGTCCGTTGCAACACCAGATCCTCAAGTATTGGAACCGTTCACCACAGGCTCTGAAGAGGCAGGAGATAGTACTCTCTCAGGAGGTTCGACTATCGCTGCTCTGGTGGCTCAAGCCACGTCACCTGTCCATGGGACGGCCCTTCCTAGTCTCCGACTGGGTACTCTTGACGACAGATGCCAGCCTCAGGGGCTGGGGAGCGGTGGTGGAGGACCGATCCTACCAGGGAGTTTGGTCCCACCAGGAGTCGGGGTTGCCGATCAATATTCTAGAGCTCAGGGCGATCTACTTAGCCCTTCTCCAGGCGGCCCCCCTGATTTGCTCTCGTGCAGTCAAGGTACAGACAGACAACGCCACGGCGGTGGCATACATCAATCACCAGGGGGGAACTCGGAGCAGAGCAGCTTTTCTGGAGGTACAGCCAATTCTTCGTTGGGCAGAACGTCACCTCTTGGCATTGTCGGCAGTGTACATTCCCGGCGTCAAACTGGGAAGCAGACTTTCTGAGCCGCCAAGAGATCCACTCCGGAGAATGGTCTCTTCATCCAGAGGTGTTTCACTCTCTAACCCTCCGTTGGGGGAGGCCTCAGATAGATCTCCTGGCATCCCGGTGGAATCACAAGTTGCCTTGCTACGGGTCCAGGACTCGGGATCCAGGCGCATTTCTGGTCGACGCTCTGTCGGCACCTTGGCCGTTCGATCTGGTGTACGCCTTCCCGCCAGTGGCTCTTCTTCCTCGGTTCCTAAGAAGACTCAAGCGGGAACGGGTAAGGGTAATCCTGGTGGCCCCAAACTGGCCACGCAGGGCCTGGTATGCCGATCTCCGGCTCATGGTGGAGGAACCTCAGTGGCGGTTACCTCTCCGGCCAGACCTTCTGTCTCAGGGACCCTGTCAACATCCCAACCTAGCTCGTCTCGATTTGACGGCCTGGCTCTTGAGAGGGAGATCTTAAGAGACAGGGGGTTCTCCGATTCGGTGATAAGAACCATGATAGCGGCCAGGAAGCCGTCCTCAGCGAGAGTCTACTACAGAATCTGGAGTTCTTTCTTTCGCTGGTGTGAAGAGCACGAGAAGAATCCAAGGAGGTTCTCGTTGCCCAAGGTTTTGGCCTTCTTGCAGTCGGGAGTGGATTTGGGCCTTCAACATTCCACTTTGAAGGTTCAGGTCTCGGCGCTCTCGGTTCTGTTTAAGAGGCGCATTGCGACAAGACCGGAGGTTCGCACTTTCCTCCAAGGGGTCATGCACGTGACTCCTCCCTTTCGGAGTCCCGTAGTCCCGTGGGATCTGCCTTTGGTTCTGAGAGCTCTTCAGGTGGCTCCGTTTGAGCCTCTGGAGTCAGTGGAGTTGCGTTGGCTTTCATGGAAGGTGTGTTTCCTTCTGGCAATTGCGTCAGCTAGGCGGGTCTCGGATTTGACCGCTCTATCTTGCAAGCCGCCGTTTTTGGTTTTCCACCAAGATCGGGCAGTCCTCCGTACCAGGTTGGGTTACCTGCCAAAAGTGGTATCCAGGTTTCACGTAAACCAAGAAATCGTGGTTCCTGCTTTCCAGGATTCAAGAAGTGGAGGGGCTCTCGATGTGGTTCGGGCCCTTCGCATTTATGTGGATAGGACCAGGGAGATTAGAAGAACAGAAGTTTTGTTTGTTCTTTATGATCATCAGAAGCGGGGTTGGCCCGCATCTAAACAGTCCATTGCCAGGTGGTTGCGGCTTACGGTTCAGCAGGCATACCTCCTGGCGAATAGGCCGGCGCCAGCAGGGCTCACGGCCCATTCCACTCGCTCGGTAGGATCATCGTGGGCTGCGGCTTCAGGAGTCTCCGCAGAGCAGCTGTGCCGTGCAGCCACATGGTCTTCCATGCACACTTTTATACGCCACTACAGGTTTGATACTTTCACCGAGGTCGACTCTGCGTTCGGCCGTGGCGTTCTTTCTGCAGCTCAGGAGCGTTCCCTCCCGTGAGGGGACAGCGGTGGGACGTCCCAGTGGCCACCAATGGCATGAAGGAAATAAGGGGATTTTTGTCCTTACCTGGAAAATCCTTATTTCTGAATCCTTTGGTGGACACTGGGCGCCCGCCCAGACGCCCCTGATCGGCTGATGGGTTGGTTTTAGGGAATGCTCTTGTTCATGGTAATACAAGATCTCTCGTTTTCTTTCTTTCATTCTCTCCTTTCCTGTGCTCCTAAGTCCGGTGGTAGTCTAAACTGACCTAGGATGGAGTGTGGGGAAGGAGGGGCCTGGGCTGCACCACTAAAGTGTTAGCTACTTGGTGCCTGTCGCCATGGCTCCGCCCCCTTCCCACTGTCCCAGTGTCCACCAAAGGATTCAGAAATAAGGATTTTCCAGGTAAGGACAAAAATCCCCTTTTATCCTTTCAGGCGATGCCTCCTCCCATGAATTGAAGTTAGTACATTATGACTGTGGAACTTTATTTATGCATAAGGAAAATATCATTAGTGCTTAGCATGCCACCAGTAAGGGAGTATGCAGCTCTGATAGATTGCCATAAAATGTGCCTAACAATGGGGAGCATTCATTTGTACGTGATGTGTTGCAGCTGCGCACATATCTGACAGTTATGGTAGTGCTGACTTCAGGTTTCACTGCGATGCCGGCAGGTGCAATGTTCCGTTCCAGAACGGCACATCATGTATAAATTAATGTAGTATTAGGGGGTATTCAGTTAGTCCTGTGTTTTCCACCTAGGTGAAAAACTGGACTATTTTGACCCTAATGTATTCAATTGCGGGTGTTTTTGCCTGTTTTTAGTAATTTTTCGCCCATGTCTATTCACTATTTTAAGAGGGTGAAAAAGAATGGGCACCAGCAAGACAAATTAAAGTGCGTGCCTTCCTGCTTTATCTACTTTAATTGAGTAGGGCGAATCAAAATTGGCCATAAAAAACTTTAAACCAATGGAATAACCTTCCTCTTAGTGCTGAAGTATATCGGACAAAAAATGTTTACTCCTTGAATTAAGTAACAGAAATAATAGATTTCTGTGGTTGCTGAGTTAGTTACATAAGGGCAGTTTTGGATGGCATTTATATGCGTGTTTAATATTGACTAAAAACAAATCTCAATCAATTTACAATCAATGTTTTGCAGTTTCTCTTAACTTTTCAAACAATTTTGCAAACCATGATATACTACATTACACATGACACTGGGGTTATACCTCACAATTAGGGATGCCAATCCCGGGGCATTTTTTCAATCCTAGGATTAAAAAATGCTCAATCCCGGGATTGGCATCCCTAGTTGTGTCATGTGTGTCTCATACCCACCCCCACACCGGCCGACCCGCACATTTAATTTAGCGGGCTGGCGGTAGTGGAGTGTGTTCGGTGCCTCCAGGCTCATGCACCTCCTTGTAAGCAGACAGCGCAGCAGCTGGAAAGGAGGCAGGCGGGTGGGCAGAGGAGCCGAGGCAGGCGTGCGGAGGAGAGTGGAAGGGGGCGGGCACAGGAGAAGGCTGCATCAGAGTGGGTGGTGTGGCCTGCGCAGCTTGACCTCTACTGTCACGCTACGCAGGCCGCACGCAGGGGTCAGGATTCGGAAACAGCCGGGCAGCATCTGAGTGAGTGCTCAGACGCTGCCCGGCATTACTCTAATCCCAAAATCCTGGGATTGAAATCCCGGACTTTTTTAGACCAAATCCCGGGATCCCGCCGATGCAGATCCCGGGATTGGCCACCCTACTCACAATGACTTATACAAAGTGGTATCTTTCTTTTCAGACTGTTACCCTGGAATTAGAAACTGCAATGCATGAAAAAGAAGAATTAAAACAAAGAGTCCATAGTTACATATCAGAAGTTGCTAGAATTGAAAAGTTAATGGCTGCCAAGGTGAGGTGTTTTTTTTTTATATGTATTTGTTTATTTATTGCCCTGCTTGAGAATTGTTACTTTTTTATTTTTTTATTACGGTCTCCTTTATTTTTACTCTGCAATATAGATTTCTGTTTGAACAACCCCCACCCAAATCTAAATCTCTCTGCACATGGTACATCTGCCCCACTTGCAGTGCACATGGATTTGTCTATTTGAGGGAAAAAAAGGTGATTTGCGATCAGTTCTGAATTAGGCCCGTTTTCTACTTTAAAAGAGCACATCTCATGTTGAGGACCAAACTTCTGGTATAGAGTATCTTGTCATTTGTAAGTTTCCAAGTGTTAGTGGTCATTGACCATGGAGGTATCTCAATCTTCTACAGAGGACTTCTTTAAGTAAAAGAAATTGAGGAAGAATATATTTCCCTTTTTCATCTCAATTTTCTTCAAGATCAGTTGAGTACAATATATTCTACAACATCTTTTTTTCATCTGCTTTACCAACAAAAATGGTCAATTGTGAACCACAGTTTCGAGTTGGTCTCATTAACAACAGTGTCAAAGGCTACAGCACTTCAATACCAGATGCACGATAATCATTAATTATATTTTAATGCATATCATATAGTGTCAACACACTATTGTTAATGCGGGTCTTTAGCAATGTCCTCGGTTGTCTATACATACAGAGTGACAGGAAATTGGAGATCGCTAACGAGAGTGAGGCTGCAGAATGCAACATTGCACCGAATCCCAAACCCCCCCCTCCCCACCGTCGCACATCAGGACCAGCAATTAGCCAGTGTGTATGCACTTGTTGATGCCACCATCCTGCCATTATCCTTTTTTTTGTCATGGAGCCTCATTTTTACACACAATTGTATTTTCTAAGTGTATTTATTAATATTTTTAAGGAACAAGAGAATCGGGATCTTTTGGATCAGTTCCGGATGGTTCATAGCCAAGCTGAGGAATGGGAAGTTAAGGCACAAAATGCTGCGGGTGAGAGCAGTTCTATAAAAATGGAGCTACTCTCTGTGGATACTGACAGAAGACATCTCCGAGAGCGATTAGAAGATCTGGAAAGTGAAGTTCAAGAGGTGAGCCATGTAATGAACGCCAGTCTTCATACTTTAACCTAATACATTTATTTGGATAATGAAAATTACATTTTTTTTTGGTACTTGTGAGTTATCCGGGCGTCCGATTTTGAAATCGGGTCGGATCGGGACATCGCATCGCATCGCATGCGACCATCGGATGCGATGCGATGCGATGCGATGACCCGATTTTTCCATAGGAATCAATGTTAAAATGGACTGAGTCCATTTTAACATGGAATTCAATGGGAAAAAGGGTCCTTTTCATACCCCTACTATCCAAGTGGGCATGGAGTTGGATATAAACCTGTGGCGAGCGTAGCGAGCCACCGAGCCCGAAGCGTGGCGAGCGTAGCGAGCCCCGCGAGGGGACACGGAATACCGTCCCCTCGCGGGGCTCGCTTCGCTCGCCACGCTTCGGGCTCGGTGGCTCGCTACGCTCGCCACAGGTTTATATCCAACTCCATGCCCACTTGGATAGTAGGGGTATGAAAAGGACCCCTTTTTCCATAGGAATCATTTTAACATTGATTCCTATGGAAAAATCGGGTCATCGCATCCGATGGTCGCATGCGATGCGATGCGATGCGATATCGCATCGCATCGCATCTGATTGTATGCCTTAACTTAAGGCATACAATCAAAAAATCGGACGCCCGGATAACTCACAAGTACCTTTTTTTTTTTTTGGAAGGGTCAGTAGTCAAGTTCATAGAAGTCCGGCTTGCTGACATTTGGACCGTTGTGCCTTGTGCTCACTAACATTGTTCTAAAGTTTGTTATAAAACATTCAGTCATATCCGATTGGTGGGACTGAAGTCATGGGGATACAGAGCCTCTTCTCCTTTCTCCGTATTTCATAGTTGCACAGTCCTCTGTGGTGGTGACCCCTATCCCTACTGGTGCAGGTAGTGACTCGGGGCTCCATCACTGTTGCCCTGCTATATCCTGTTGCCAGTGTTCTTTTATAAGTGTGTGCATTGTTGGGCTATACAGTTAAGCCTGAGCACCAGATGTCCAGTATCCCACGGCGAATGCTGTCTGCTGCTCACTCCAAGGGTTGACGCTATTGATCTGGTAGCCTGGCTAAAATCTTGACCAGATCTGTTGGGATCAGTTTTCATTTCCACTTGCCTTATCACATTTCCTGGTGATAAGGCATTATAGAACACATGCATATATCCTAGATCTCCTCAAATCACCATGCAGATAATTTTTTACTGTTGGTCTTCTGGTGGACCTTGTAGAACAACAGACCCTAAAACTGGCTATTTGGGGCAGGTGTTCTTTTACAACTTATTTTGTTCCAGAAACCAATAAGTTTCCTTGTCCTATTTTAAACCTCAAGGTATTAACAACTATGTTCTGATGGAAAGCGGAAGTTTAAAATTTGGTACTTATGTACAGAGTCCATTGCTTCAGTCACATTACCAACTGCCAACATATATTTGTAGCTCTTGGAAGACCTAGGTTCTCTAATGTGACACTTGAAATTGTCTCCTGCTGTTCCTTTGGAATGGTTGGTGTAATGAATTGGAATAAAAAAAACTCCACTTAATGCACAACATTGTGATTCAACTTATGTGATGTCACAGTGCATTAAAGGTATACGCTATACTGTTGGAATCACTTGTTAAGCTTACATTAAAGCAAATAAACTTGTTCCCAAAAGAGTGGAGACTCATTGTTCCAGAAATACTTGAGTTCTTTCTGGTTGGAATAGCAGAGTTGTGTGGACAACCAAGTGGTCCTCTGTTCATTCCTGTATTGTATTTTACAAGATCAATGTATGTCCTTCCAAGGACTTCCGCTTTGTAGTCTTTAGATTCTGTCTTGTGGAACATTGTTGGAAGAATTACATAGGTACATTGTAGGATGAAGAACCTAATCGGTGTTACTTGTCCATATCCCAAAGAAGACTCCATAACTCCCACTGTATTCATTCTAAAGATTTAATAAAAGTATAAAAAAACAAATAGTTTGATACTCTTCCAATGTGATTGGTGAACTTAGGCCATGTATTTGTTGTATAGCCTCTAGTACTCTTCCGGGATTGCGATGTGAAAGGAATATAAGTATGCCTGCACTTTTCCTCTCACGTTTCTGGATCCTCATCACTAGGTTGTTTTTAGCTTCAGCCACTGCTCTCCATACATTTATTTGTACGAGATCACTTTGAATCCTAGAGGAACAGATAGTATCATTGAGATTTTTAATATGTTATGGAAAATTACTTTATGTATTTATGTATAAAGAGTTTTTAGTGATTCTAATTCTTCTCTCACGGTACAGCACATGACTGCTCACCAGGTTTATGAAGATCAAATATCATCCATGACAAAGGCGAGGTCCAAGCTAGAGGAGCAACTCAGACGGGAGCAAGATGAGAAGGCCTTCCTTCAGTCTGACCTGGCCTCAGTGAGGGAGCTGTGTGTAAAACTGGGCTCTAGCAAGGAGCAATTCGCTAGGCATCTAACCGCCAGAAACATGGAGTATGAGAGTGTAAGTAGCACAGCTGAGATTTACTGACTGCAGCTACTGTGATGGTAATTATATCTGCTTTCTGTTAGCAGTTCCTGCAGAAAAGGGTAGGCTGTCCTTTTAGGATCATCTCCGTTCTTTCTCCTGGCAAGTCAATGCCCCACTAAGGCGTGTATTCAATGCTTTCTGCAAGCTGTGACAGCGAGCAGGGTTCGTATTTAACTGGCCACCTGCACACGCCGTTTTCCTCCTCGCAAGGATTTTGGCATGAGGGGAAAACGGCGTATACGACCGCTAAAACAATGCTGCTAAATGTAGCGGGCTGCCTGCATTAGCCACGAGCCTCGCTGTTTGCGGGAATCCTCTCTGCTCCAGTGCGTTGAATAGGATGAACGGCCATGCAGGCGTTAAATGGCGAGGATCGCTTGTTTTCGGTGATCCCCGTCGTTTAAGCCCCTCGCCAGCCGCATTGAATACACCAAGTGTCAGTTCCTAGACTGGCCTCTATACCACATGGTAGCAGTGTCACCCAAAAGTTATCAGCAATATTAAAATTATAATATCCATCCAACCCTTTTCATTTAACAGTCCTCATAGAAGGAAACTATTCTGCTTTCTCATTCTGGTGAGAACAGGGGGCAGCCTAGCAATTTGGAAGCTCTCATCGCACTTCACTATCTTGATTACATTTGCATGTAGTTGCGTACATACTATGCCGACAGAACAGCCGACCTAGCGGCCAATTTGGTAAGCATACACACTTGCCAATCAGCCACTGGCTCTGTATCTATGCCAACTTCACAACTGGAAGGGGATTTGAATTTACCCAGCCAGCTATGATGTCAGTTCTTGCTGCCAGTGTACAGAGGGTTGGCAGTTTGCTCATACACACAGCCAAACATGTGGATTATATTGACTTTGCTGCACAGCCAGTGTGATATGTCTGTGAGCTGTGTCATTCCGAGACATATCGGGTGTAGCAATATATTGTCCCTTTTGATAGAATTAACGATTTAGTGTGTACCCAGCCTTTTCTGGGACACTGTTCTATCAGTTAGTTACTTGTAGTTTACAGTTCCTAAATCTTTTCATTGCATGTATTAAGATTGTACATGATCTGGAGGATATGAAGTCAGAAGCTGAGCTGTTGAAGAAGCAGTTGGCTAGTGAGAGACTCACAATTAAGAACCTGGAGACATTACTAGCAACTAACCGGGAGAAAGAGTTCCAGAGTCATCTCACAACCCATGAGAAGGATTCAGAAATTCAGCTGCTGAAAGATAAGCTAACACTGTCCGAGAGTAAACTGTGAGTAGCCATTTACTGACTTAGAATTTATTTATAGAATGGTAATACTCTTGTACTGTTTGCATTGTGTGTAACTCATCCTCCCTGCCTGAAAGGACACTGATACATTGAGGTGTAAAGAAACATCCTACAGTTAGGGCACTTTCAATGTTACCACAAAAGTATGAACTCTCCCCCTCTATACCTACATAGCCTGTTGGAGATTTTATTTTTGTAGTGCTTGCTGCAGTTTGTGTGCCCATTATTATGCTGTTATTAGCAGCAATTTTTATTTATTTTATTTTAATATTTCCACTGCCACGGCTGGGTATCTGGTGAAATGGTCGACGGTAACCATAGGTGTGCGCACATTGAGTGTTAAGGGTGCACAGGCACCCCCTAATGCTGCGCCCACCCTTATGAACACCTCTGCTGCTAACAAAACCAGCAATACCTTTAACCAAAGTCTTATGCTTTTTAGACCTGTATTCCATTTAAAGAAGCACCCATCCATCAATTATGTGTGTTTGCATTGTTAATTGTACTAGACCATTGTCATATTACTACATACCTGTGTCATCCATATATGTGTATGACTGACTTTATTTGCATGTACTTTTAGTGTTACACAGAGTAAGTAGAAGATGAAAACTGAAATAGGCAGTAGATTATGATGTGGCTGAGAGACTTTTTATATTGTATCGAGTGCCAATAGATGACGGAAGACATGCCTGATTGGCGGTGTTAGAAATGCCCAATAGGTGGAGCTACTCACACCCAATAAAAGATTTTGGCTGTGCAACTTTGGAAGGAAATTTAAATGTTTGTGCGTCACTGGAAAATGACGTTCAGCATTTGTGTTAACTTTACTTCAAAATGATATTAAACATTCAAAACACAGCACACAATGTAGTTATTGGGTAAAACACACATTGAGTCCACAACTGCAAAAAGGGACCACTGCTGCTTTGTGCGCTCTGTTGTAATGTCTGTGCGCATGCTCGTCCAGTTGTGTGCGCGCGCGCACAGCTTAGAGGGAACACTGGTCACACCCCTTTGACGGTGCACCCCCTAATAAAATGTGCTGCGCACACATATGACGGTAACCATTTCATATGGTCAACAGGCACCATGTCAAAAGGTTCAGGATGCTGACATTCTGAGGATGCTGATGGTGTGGGCTAAGCTGCAAGGGGAGAATGAAGCTGGCCATCCACCAGACCAACTTAACTCCAACCATTCTCATGTTTCCTGGTGACATGTTATGCCACATCCACTGGCCTGGGAGTGGAATCGGTACATCTGTCAGAATGAACTTAGGTCTACAGTCATTAGGTCTACCCCATTAGGTCGACTGGCTGGAAGGTCGACCAGATTTAAGGTCGACATTGGCCAAGGTCGACATGACTTAAGGTCGAATTTGCAGGAAGGTCGACTGGTCATAAGGTCGACATGGGTTTTCACTGTTTTTTTTTATCCGAATGTCGGCAATGAGAATCGGACGCTCGCTATGCATCGGGCAAGGTGGCTCGCTTCGCTCGCCACAGCTTTAATAACCTCCTCCACGCCCTAGTGGATGGTAGGGTATGAAATACCGCCTGTCGGCACATGTCGGCTCAAAAAACAGTGAAAAATCTCATGTCGACCTTCCTCATGTCGACCTTTATGCAAATTCGACCTTAAGTCATGTCGACCTTGGCCCATGCCCACCTAAAGTCAGGTCGACCTTCCTGCCAGTCGACCTAGTGGGGTCGACCTAATAACTGTAGACCTAAGTTCATTCTAATAGATGACCGCTTCCCCTGGGAGTGGTATTAACCAATCTGCCTCCAGGGGAACATGGTCACTCCCACCACAAATAATGATGGGAACCTTATGCTGCCAGTAACATTGGTGTCTACAATTGCCATCCCTGGTGTTTTGTCCTTTGGTGAGCTTTTTCTTACTGTATGGCAGCTTCTTTCTCTTTTCCCTTTTCCTGTGCCTTCTCCATCTGCATAGAAATAGTGTGTAAGGCAGGCATGTCCAAACTATGGCCCTCCAGCTGTTGTGAAACTACAAGTCCCATCATGCCTTGCCACAGATTTGCTATTAGGGGATGCTAAAACTATGGCAAGGCATGCTGGGATGTGTAGTTTCACAACAGCTGGAGGGCCACAGTTTGGACATGCCTGATGTAAACCCACCCCCGGGTTTGTGTCTTGCATCTTCAGTTACTGATCTCATTTAATTCAGCACGGCAGAGATATTTGCTGCCTCGTGCTCTTTCTCCGTGTGAGGCAGATGGCCAGTGGACGTGTTCACCTACAGGTTGTTGTACGAATGTGATATCTTGGACCTAGTCGTTTGCTGAATTAAGCAACTCCCTGCACTTTACTAGTAGGCTAGTGGGGACTCTGCTTCCTCTCTGAGAGCCATAGGGTGCGACACTTCTCTGTCTGATGGCCTTTGGGGTCCCCAGCTCCCTCACCAGAACCGTTGGCTTGAGCCCAATACTTGGAATAATTAATCCAGGTTTTTTCCCTTTGTCTATATGTTTTTTTGGAAAGGATGATTGTTCATTACTAAACCATGCAGGCTTTAGATTCCCTCTGTACTTCAGTCTGGGGGAAGGGGGGGGGGGGGGGGGGGGGGGTGGTGGTCATCCTCGATGAGGATACAAACAGCAATGAGAGAACCAAGGATTACATAGAAACATATAATTTGATGGCAGATAAGAACCACTTGGCCCATCTAGTCTGCCCCTTTTTTAAACATTTTACCTCAAACCATATTTGATCCTTATTTTTTTGTAAGGATATCAATATGCCTATTCCAAGCATGTTTAAATTGTACTACTGTATTTGCCTCTACCACCTCTGTTGGGAGGCTATTCCACTTATCTACTACTCTTTCTGTGAAGTAATTCTTCCTCACATTTCCCCTGAATCTTCCTCCCTCTAGTTTCAGTGCATGTCCTCGTGTTCTGTTGCTCCTCTTCCTGTGAAGAATGTCTCTCACCTGTACCTTGTTAAAACCCATGATATATTTGAAAGTTTCTATCATGTCCCCCCTTTCCCTTCTCTGCTCTAAAGTATACATATTAAGATCTTTCCTGGTACGTTTTGTGATGTAGGCCATGCACCATTTTAGTTGCCCTTCTTTGTACAGTCTCTAATGTATTTATATCCTTCTGGAGATATGGCCTCCAGAACTGAACACAGTACTCCAGATGAGGTCATACCAATGACCTATACAGTAGCATTATTACTTCTTTCTTTCTACTGCTGATACCTCTCCCTATGCAACCAAGCATCTGACTTGGTTGCATAGGGAGAGGTATCAGCAGTAGAATTCACTGCAAACCACCTGGCTAGCAGTAAATATGAAGCTCTGGGAGAACTCTGATGTGCCCAATAATTCACTCTTTAAGTAGAGTTCTGTACTGCCACCTTTTCTATAACTGTTTACATGAGTCATGGATTATTCTTATGGGAGGGACCCTTTGCCCTCTCCCAGCAAAATTATAATAAATAGTGGGTCTCTGCCTTAAGGGGTTATAACCATATATAGCCTGACTAAATTCACCACCATGCAAAGTGCTGGGATCCTAAAGAATAGCACAGATGACAAGATGGAAGCCTCCCTTAAATTAGTTTTCATTGTGGTGTTACATTACATTAGCTGGAGTCAAATTTGTAAATGGAAGCAATTGCCTCTCCAGACAGCATTTTTAAATTCTAGTGAAACACTCCGGCAGTGTGTACATAATCCCCTTCCTAGTGCGTCTGCAAAGTGACCCCTATGCTACCAGTACTAGCTCCAGTGGGTACCACTGCCTGTATAAGTACATCCTGCTTGCCATCTAGTGTAATGTTGTGGTTTATTGGCTGCTACTACAAAACTGGTAGTTATATGGCTTTCTAGTACAGTAAGTGAAACATACAAAGTAGTCATGTTTCCCATTCAGTTTTGTATAATGTGAATGGGCTTTTTCGTGCGCAGTGTTATAGTTCTAAATACTTTTCATTGTATCATTTATTATTATAATTATTATCTTGCAGCAACAGTCACTCTCGAGAAGCAGCCATGCTCCGCAATAAGCTCACACAGTTGCAATCCGATTATGATATCGCAAAGAGACAGCTTACAACAGAGCGATTTGAAAGGTACGGCTCAGATTCTTTGCCACCAGAAAACCACAGCAAAACCCTGAATTGTGAACACACATTTTGAGGATAATCTCTTTTTCTTATGCCATCAGTATCTCATGCACTCTTACCAAGATACTTTCAGCACTTTAATGCAACATTTATATTCAGACGATATAGTTATAGTAGGAAGGAAATGGTTAGACGATGTTACCCATTTTGTTATGCTAGGCAGTGGTGAAGTATAATTTGCACATGATCACGTTCATTGTAGTAAATACATAACCTACACCAGTGGTAGCCAACCCTAGCCCTCGAGAGCTACCAACAGTTCACATTTTACAGACAACCTAGCTGCTGCACTCATTAATCACTGACACATTTTAAAAGATACACAGATGGAGCTAATTACTTCACTTGTGATTCTGTGAGGAGACCTGCAAAACATGCACTGTTGGTAGCTCTCGAGGACTAGGGTTGGCTACCGCAGACCTAGAGAGTATAATTCATTAATTTAGTAAAACATTGGGTACTTGTTTAGTTTCACGGCGCCCAATATATCGATGCAATCTGATGTGATTTTTTACCTTATCATATCCCCACTATCCACTAAGCATGGAGTTGATTTTATATAGTGTGGCGAGTGCAGTAATCCACGGCCCCTTGCAGAGCTCTCTATGCTCGCCACGCTTCGGGCTCGGGGGCTCGCTGCGCTCGCCACACTATATAAAAACAACTCCATGCGCAGTGGAGAGTGGGCTTATGAACAGGTAAAAAAATTTGCATCCGATATATCGGCCGATATCTCATCCGATATATCGGGCGCCGTAAAAAATAAACAAGTACCAAACATTGTGCTATGTTGAGGTAGTATAGTGAATATGAGGTCTTTAGAAATAGGATACACTTACTAAAAAATGAAGAAATGTGGGTGGTGGAGCGCTATCTATTATTTTTAAAAATTATATAGATATTGACCAATTGGGTATTACATTAGTATTTTAATATATCATAACATAAAAACACAATATATACGATATAAAATCAATCAATAAAAGACAATAGTCACCCCCACATGGGACCTGGATGTATAACTTTGTTTCTGGAGTAAACAATGTTGCGGTTGGCAGATTTACCGTATTTTTCGCTCCATAAGACGCACCTGACCTTAAGACGCACCTAACTTTTTAGAGGAGGAAAACAGGAAAAAAAATATTCTGAAGGGATCCGAGCAGCATGGTCAGCCAGCGCAGGGAAGGGATCCAGGCAGAAGAAGGGTCAGCGCTGACAGGCAGCCCCCCCCCCCCCCCCCCCCAAATGAGGCATTTTATAATCCCCCCCTCTTACCCAGGCAATAGCTATAGTAATACACTAGGAAGGGATGGTCAAAGCCCTTCTAATGATGGGACTGTCTTTGAGGGTATCTGGAGGGGGATCCTTTTTCTCATGCACCAAACAGAGCTCTGGGGAGTGGGTGAGTAAATCTCCGTTCCCTGTCAGGCAGTGACCCACCTTATAAAATGTAGTAGCTGCTGTTATAATCTGTCGCCGCTGTCCATGACACTTCTGGCACAGGGAGTCTCTCCAGCAGGGATCACGGGGAGAAGCACAGCCGTGCACTTGATCTGTGCTGGCCGGGCCTGCAAGATGGCCACCGCAGTTCAGGAAGCAGTGGGGTCTGTGCCACCATCTATCCCCTCCTCAACGGCAGGGAGGCAGAATGGGAGCAGCGGGGGACACGGCAGGGACGCACCACATAGTGCAGGGTGCCATCCGCCGCAATCGCGGTACTTCAGTCTGCGCCCACCGCTATGGAGTCTAGGGGCGGGGAGCGCTGAGCAACAAAGGCTCCGGTCTCCCAGGCCAGGCAGGCCACAACCTGCAAGGACCCGGGGGCAGGACTCCCGGTTCTGCGGCGATCACCAGCCCACGTCCTGGACAGTCAGCAGGGCTCAGGTGTTGCAGTAAGGTGGGTATTGGCAGGGTAGATGGGGTTAAATGGAATTTGAGCAGGAGCTCCGGAGATGTGCTGATATCAGCCGCGGGGGTCCCTGCAGCAACTACTAGTTCCCATCCACTGCAGGGACCCCGCCACTGATATCACATACACCGCAGGGACCCGCTGCCAATCTGACCCTGCTGCCCAGCCCTGCCTTGCCCAGGTAGGGGGGAAGTTACTGGAGCAGGTGCACGGCACAGGGCAGCTGGCTTACTGGTGGCTGGTATTCGCTCCATAAGACGCACACACTTTTCCCCCCACTTTTTTGGGGAGAAAAAGTGCGTCTTATGGTCCGAAAAATATGGTAATATCTGCAGATGGATTTAGATTTAAGGCGCATGCCCAAACTCTAGTATAAAATGTAAACCTTAATCTTGCTCGCATTGGTGGACTACATGCAAAAGCAGCAAGTAGTTTTATTTTTGTTGGCACACATGATCAATATTATTTGCACCCCTTGCATTGCAGCATGGTTTTATTTAGGTACACACTTGTTTTTTTTCTCTTTGTGAAGTGTGGAACAAACCTGACAATGTTTAATGTATCAAAGGTTTCATGATATTTCTAGTAACCGTAATGGTAGTTTGCTTTCTTAAGACCTTAATTCTGCAATCCCAAACACACTAGCCCTTAAAGATGGCAGAATGTAAAGACCTTTTGAATATATTTTGCTCTTTGTGTGTGCCTCTTAAACCTTTCTTAATATAAAGTTGGTTTAATGAAGCAGTGGGAAAGGGGTTAGAACAGCTTTTTTAAGGATTGTTAACGTTGATTGAACATATTCTTGATGAGCCTTCCTTAGGCTTAAAATTGGTTGCTTACAAACAAGCCCCCAACTCTCAGCGTGACCTTTTCTTTGCCCCCTCAAGAGTACCTGTGCCTGAGAGACCTTCTTTTTAATGTTCAATGTTATAGTTCTGCCTTTGGTGTCTGGGTGAGAGAGGTTCTAGATCAAGTTTACCTCATGGGTCCCATAAAGTCAAGATTCAGATGATTTAAACATATATATATTCTATTTTAAATCCCCAGTCTCCCTGGAAACAAGGAATGGTTCAATCTTTAGTCCCCTCGGGGATAGTTTTCCCAGTTGTGGAAGAGCAGAGTTTGTTTGGTTTGTGTTCCAAACTTTCCTTGGTTCAAAAAGCAAACCTAAATATTCTTCCCTTTTTGAACCTGAATTCGCTAAACATCTGGATTCGGGTGGCCGGGTTTAAGATGTATTTCACAAAATGGTCAGAACCTGCAATGGGGAAAGATGAGTTGATGGTCATTAGGAATTCTGACTTGTGTGTTCCGAATCATCTTCTTAGGTCTGCAGTCAAAATATGATCGTCTAGTAAATATAGGGTGTTTAGAGTTCAAATGTCATGTACTTCAAATTCTTAACCTGTCCAACTTTTCCCCCAACCTGTATATCACCCTGATTTGTCATCTAATTGATTCAGGAAAACAATTTAATGTTGTTTAGCGATGACTGTGGAAGACAACTGTAAGCAGTCTTCATGCCAGTAGAGATTATTTGCTTTGGTTCAAAATCAAGGCTTTCAAAAAAAAAAAAAAAAAAAAATTATTCAAAAGTACATAAAGTTCTATCTGAAGATGCTACATAAATTGGGAACACCGTTGTAATGTCTCTCTTCCTTACATCAGGGAACGTGCAGTGCAGGAGTTGCGTCGGCATGGTCTGTCCACGTCGTCTGTGCATACGTTATCGCCGCTAACCTCAACAATGAAATCGCCTCTCTCTCCGGAGCGCTCCATTCTAAGAACGGTGGATCGAGCTGATAAATCAGCTGAAAAGTAGGTCTTTCTTCTACTTGCATTAATGTGAAAGTTGTAGCTGCTGTTTTCCTACAAAGTCATTAGTTGCACAAAGGCACACACAATTAAACTATTACTAGTAAGGTCCCCATCCACTAGAACGAGGTATCATATGCAATACCCCGCCAACTCACTCGGCAGCTCCCGGGGGGCAGGATTGCATACGATACATTGTATGCGATCCTTAGGCATACAATGTATCTTATGCAAACCTAGCAGGGGCTACAGGCTGTGACAAATATTAATGGTAGCCTGTAGGATCTGCGATGCGAGGGAATGCGCCTCACATCGCAATCACATATTGACAATGACATGCGCTGTGTGACTTTTCATGCGATCTGTCGCTGCAATGCGTTAGAATCGCATAAAACGTGTCCATATTGCACTAGTGGATGTGGGCCTATAATCAGGGATTACAATTTTACTGTAATCCTCAATAGAGATGAGAACTGTACATCAATAATATTATTTCTGTAGCTACCTTAACACTGGTCACGGTACTTTTGGTTAAGTATTCAGGTATTATTGTAAATGAATCTTGGCCCTACAGATTGTTCTACTTCGTTTGGATGCAGAAGTCCCAGCCTTCAGTTTACAATTATTTTTTACTTCCCTTTATAGGAGCGTCAGTTTCAAGGAATAATCGTGAAGACAGACTATGGAAGCAAATAAACTCTAGAACATTTATAAACGTCATTATGGCTGACTTGCCGGAATGTATTATGGGAGTTCTTTATTTTCATGTCCTCCACACCGAAAGCATGGCTGTATTACATCACTCGCATACTTGAAGAACAACTTCTGGTCCAATAAAAAATAATCTTTGAGAACCTATTTCACCCATGGAATCTTTAGAACACTGTAGAGATACCTGGTGATGTCATTATGGCCTTTACATAACTATGCAGTAATTTATATGGTGCTCAACCGTCCTTGTGTGATTGGTCTCCAAGAAGTGACTGCAGTGATGTATGCCTGTGAACCAGCCACATTATACAAGACAATGCAATGTACTGTGGTGCTTTGATGTAATTCAGTGTACACTGTAGTTTAACAAGAAAGTTATTCTCATTGCATTCTGATATCAGTAGAAGTGTTAAATAATATTTATAAAATATATATGCTTGGGTGTCTAAACACACAAGTAATATATTCACCTTTTTGAATACCTTTTTTTCTCTTTTAGAAATTGTACGTAATTTTGCACTTTAAAAGTTTGCAAAAACAATTGATTTGAAGGAAATGTCCTACAGGGTGACACAATGGTCACAAAGCCTTGGAAGCTCTGAACATTGCAGAAATCATAGTACTTGAAATGAAGTTTACCGTTTACTTAGAACTTTGTCAACTAGTTTTAATCCATGGTTTTAATGTAGGAGGCGGAAAAAAATCCTGGATACTTTCCTACAGCCTTAAAATGAGTTAAGAAGTCTTAGTTAGGTTAACCTACACATTGCCTCTTTTACATATGTATTTTTTTTTTTTTTATGTTAATCATTGATTTATACAAGACATTTTCCATTTTCATTTGTAATAGGACTGATTCTGCTTTTTGTATGTCTGAAACATTTTAATCTCTTCTGTAACTTCAACATGGTTTCACACACAATGTTGTAAACTGTTCTAGTCCGATGTTGGCCGTCTGTGTTTTTTGTGTCACTGTAGGATGCTCCTGAATGTTTTCATGAATATTTATTTTTTATAAATTACTATTTATATAACATACTAAATAAATGTAACCTTTTTTAACAAACAAACAAAAAACAAAACAAAATTGTTCTGTTTCACTTTATATGAACTGATTGTTATATGGTGTGTTCTATATCGCATTCGGAACCCAAGTCATGGACTACAATCTGTAATTCTTTAGCTTTTAAGTGGCAAATGAGCTGTGGGACATACTCTTGGCAAAGCGCTTTGTTTACTCCATCCACATCTGTGACAATACCAGAGTTATATGTGTGTGTTATTTATTTTCATGTATTGTCAGGCCACACCTTGAGAAAGGCAGTAGTTTGAGTGCTCCTACAGTAACCCCAATCCCGGTTCCTTTATGACACCATTGTATCTCACTGGAATGACGCAGTTGTTTCTAGTTACAGACTGTAGGGTACAGTGTACACATTCTAGTGTCCGGCAGTATAGTATTCTAGTGTGCTGGCAGAGAGTGAGACTACATCTTTCTCGCACATGCACAAACATAGAAGGTAGCAGACTAGCTTTTGAAGCTTTTGCTTCGAGCGGGCTTACTAGTATACAATATACACAGAAATGCCAGTATTAGTATACGAATATATATGTACAGTATAATACAGTATTAGTTTACTATTTTCCTATTAATAAGATGCTTCAGGGGATCTTCATATTCTTGTGGGATAGTTTTCTTGTAAACCAAATGATTACAGCTTTAGCAATTTTCGCCATTGGACATCACTTAAAAGCGTCTGTATCTAAAAAGTAATGCATACAGTTTGATATCTCACATACATCCGGACTTTTTCATTCTTTGTTAATGAGCTCAGTCTTTACTAATCTGAAATAACAGAAATACTCTAGAACACACCTGGCCGGAACGTCTATCACGGCGCTCCCACTGGTGGATCGCGTCGGTGTAGACTTTAATTAACCACTGCAGCAGTCCCAGGGATGCATTGGGGGCATCACTGCGCACCGTTAGTGAGGAGCTCTTCTGAACTCTTGGTGTGTGGGACGGCAGTGTGGCGGCGGCAGTCCTCAGCAGCAGCAGTGTAAAGGATTGGCAGCACAGCAACTCCCTGTAAGCTTTAATATATGATGTTAGTATTGCTTTCTGCAAAGGTTTTTATTTTTATTTTATTGCTGGTATGCAGAGTGAGGGGGGGGGGGGTCTCTCTTCACAAGTGTTAGTTCATCCCAGGAAATGGGATGGAGTTTTGTGCCACCTTTTAAAGAAATAAAATAAAAAAATAGCTTTTCTCTCTCATCCATCCTAGTGACACAACTAACCATGGGATGTAGGAGGGTCCGCAGGAGCAAGGCACCTATGCTGACTTCTTAGAGAGGCAGGCTCCTCCCTTCTGCATCCCAGAGTTCCTCAATTCGTTTTAGGTGCCCACCGGAGTGGGTGCTGTGCTGACTGGCTGCATGCTGCAGCTGTTTTTTGTTGGAGTAGCTAGGTGTTTGTTATTTTATTAATATTCACTAGTTAGTGCAGGCAGAGTGTGTAACTTCCAGGGGAAGTTTATGCACACTGAGAGCGCAGCAGAGGCTGACAGAAGCGCGTCCTGTCAGCTCTCTGTGTGCAGAGGGACACTGTCTGCCCTCTCTGCACAGCGCTTTAACTTCCATGAGAGGAGGTTTCCTGGGCCCCGGGTAAGTTCTGAACCGGCTCCTGCTTAGGGGGGGGGGATCTTGGGGGACAGACCGCCCGCTATGGCGCTGACATTTTCAGGGGCTTATAGGCAGAAATCCAGAATTGGAGTTGATGCCTATTGCATAGCATAGCTGGACGCTTCCAAGTAATCCCAGTCTGAGGGGAGACACTAGAGGTGAGGGGAAACACTTGGAAGGAGCGGCTAAAGGGGGGAAAAAGGCGCCAATAGGCTTCCTTCCCCACTGAAGCAGAGACTTGGTATCTTCCTGCTCTCTGTTCTGGCGCCTTTTCTCTCCACACTGCAGATCAGAGTGAACGTTTCTCCTGGGCAGCGCTTTCCCTGGTGACCGCTGAGGGACCATTGCAGCAGAGCAGACATATAAGTACACTGTTACATTATTCTGTGCAAATGCCTGACATTCTGCACTGTGTAATCATGACAGAAAGGTGTAGTGCTGCTTCTCTTGGGGAGGGAGCTTCTGCCATGTTATTAACTGCAGATTTTGTGGTGTTAAATTAACAATTGAACAGATGGATCAGGGGGATTTCTGCCCCTCATGTGAGTCTGTGCCCAGTGGGGCTCAAGCCCAGAGGTCTGAGCAGCATGAACCTGCGTGGGCGTCTGCCTTGGGGAGATCTATGAATGCTTTGTTGCAGGCTTTAAATAGGCAAAAGGCAAGATCTTGTAAAATCCCCTGGCCCTTTCCCCCCCCTCTCAACCGTCTGTGGGCTCTATTACCCCATCTCAGGGGGACCCAGCTTTACAGCAGGTTATGCAGGACACTGCGCAGAATGTTCATAAAATGAATGCATTTATGGAACAGCTTGCCAAGACCCCTGAGGTTACTTCTTCCAGACACCGCTTATCTACACCTCCCCTATTGAATTTAGATTCTGATGAGGAAGGTGTGTGCGCTGAGGATGTCTTTTGGGACCAGAGGGAAGAAGTTGAATCTTCTGTCCCTAGTATTGAGGATTTGCTCCTTGCAGTTAAGCAGACTTTGAATCTATCAGATGAGGATAAAGTGCCAGCTCATTGTGTATTAAAGAAAATACGCAGAGATCGTTGATTTTCCCTCGGATGAGGGTATGATAGCTTTACTGGGAGAAGCATGGAAGACCCCTGATAAGAGGCTCCTCATGCCTAAAAGATTTGCAAACATGTATCCAATGCCAAAGGAGCATGGAAAATTATGGGAAAAGACCCATCTGGTGCATACGCCTGTTGCCAGGTTGTCTAAATCCACAGCTTTACCGGTTCAAGGGGGTGCTGCTTTTAAGGACCCTGTGGACAAGAAGATTGAGGGCTGCCTTAAGGCTGTGTTTTGAAGGGGTGGGCTTTACCTTACGACCTATTATTGCCTCTGCTTGGGTATCCAAGGCTTCTGTAATCAACTCCAGTCTGACTCTGAAGCTCTTAAACATCCTGGAGCTTCGGGCAGTTTGGAAGACGCTTCTACAGGCAGAGGATCTCCTGAAGGGGTCTCCCGTACGCATACAGTCAGACAATCAATGCCACGTCTGTGGCTTCCTTAAATCATCATTGCGGTACTCGCAGCAGGATGGCTATGCAGAAAGTCTCGTGGATATTTTAGTCGGCCGAAGTGAACATTCCTACTCTGTCAGCTGTGTCCATTCCGGGGATCTGGAATGTGGAAGCGGACTTCCTCTGCAAGGCAGAGCTGCTGGAAGGAGAGCCGGCGCTACATCAAGGAAATAGTAACTCTTTGGGGGCTCCCAGAGATAGACTTGATGGCAACCACAACTGTCAGGTCCCCAGGTTTTCCTCGCGGACCAGGGATCCAACCGCATGGGCAGTGGATGCCATGACAGTTCCGTGGCATTTCACCCTCGCCTATGTGTTCTTGAGAGACTAGTTGTTAGTGTAGGACTTGCAGTGAAATGGGGCCCCTTGGCGATGGGCTGCAAGCTTAAATGCATTGATAAATTCATGAATTAAAACCCCATTATTTTTTTAATTGATTATTTGTATGTTAAGGTGAGTTAGTTTGTTGTGGTGAGTGCTGGGCCCCCTGTGCTTGTATTTACTAGCGTGTGTGGTCACAGGCCACTGCACCCCATCCTGGGAAGTGGGTGCTGTTTGCGCCCCATTCTTAGGAATGGCGAGTGCGGTGGTACATCTGTATCTCCGAGTAGATCTTCTCACCCTTCCACAGGCACTCACTTGTTTTTTATCATTGTCATTAACCATTGTGATATTTCTGATTATTCCAACTTCCTTTTTTCCCCTCTGGCCATCATCTGCTTTCCTTTAACTTATCCTCTTAAAGCTACCATAATTAAGCTTAACATTAAGTCTATCGCCAGTTTCTTTATCTTCCTTGCTCAACTAATATTCCTCTCCTGCCCTGATAAAGATAACTCCCTATAAAATGCCTCCATTACTGCTGCAGGACTCTATTCACCCTTGCATATACACACTTCATCCTTGGCATTGCAGATTCCTCAGGTCTACAGCAGTGTTCACAAACCACTGTGCCACAGTGCGAATAAAACACGCTCCAAGGAAGGCTTCCTCTATTTCAAGTTTTTGCTCTCATCCTACAGTGCTACCCTTCCCTCTAAACAGTAATACAGTATTTCAAGAGTCTCATCTCTTGACAGTCTTCAAACTCCCAGTCTCTTTGCTTTCAGCTCCCTCCTCCCTGCCTACCACCACCTCAACTCTCCCTCTCTGCCCTTGACTATGCCGCCTACCTTGCTTCCAAAATGTACTCCATATATAACCTCTCACCAGCCCCTCAGCAACATTCCTTTCCCTGACCCCACCTATCCACCTGACCAACTCTTTTTCCTCTGAATATGGGGGATGATGTAATGGTCCTCATCCTTTCTACCTCACCCCTTGACCCTATTACCTTTCATTTCCCGTTGACATCTTACCGCCTTTCTTTTCTCCAACTCCCATTTCAGTCTGACTTTCATCTTTTCCAGGCCACTGAAACTACCCTCCCTAATGTCAGAAACCTCCTTCCAACAAATCCAAGGGCCACTACTCATTCTCCTGGATCTATCTGCTGCTTTTTACGGTGCAGACCACCCACTCCTCCTGGAAATGCCTCTGGAGGGGATGCAGTTAAAATCCCGGCGGTCAGAATCCCGACACTTTTCTCCCTCCGTGGGTGTCCATGACACCCCTGGAGGGAGAATAAATTAGCGTGGTGAGTGTAGCGAGCCCGCAAGGGGGGAGTGATCCACGTCACCCCCCTTGTCGGGATTTTGAACGATTTTGATACTGAATCCCTCTGGAGGTGCATAAAAAAAAAAGGTGCAGTGAATTTCCCACCAGCAATTGGATCCTCCTTAAAGGGTTCCTGTCACCCCCATCAAGGACCCCAAACTAACCCCCATGTCTACTAGTACAGAGTACAGCAACGCAGAATCCGCTTTTCAAACTAAAAAAAACCTTTTCATTACCGTGTATCATCCATTCGCGCTGTTGCCTTCATTAGCATAATCTGGAGATGTCCGTCCCAATGTGGGCTAACGGACACTCCCCTGTGATGCTTTCTCAGCCCCCTTTACTTCCTCCTTCTCCCCCTCCCCTTTGCTAAGATCTCGCAGCTGCGCGCAAGTTTCCCTGAAGCCGTCCTGGCAATCTCCATAGTCCCACCCTCCGATGTCATCAGGCCGCGCACCTGTGTGATTCCAGACAGTACAATCAGTACACGCCGCGGAGAGAAGACAGAAGGAAGACTCGTCGCTGCTGCTGCCTGTTTCCTGTCATCCCTCGCTGATCGGTGAGTGCTATGTCTCTGTGTGTCTGTGTGTGAGTGAGAGAGTGTGTGTGTGTGTCGGGTTGTGGCTGTGGTTTGTGTGAGTGTGTGTGGCTGGCTGGTTGAGGCTCTGTGTTGTGTTGTGTGTGTGTGTCCGGTTCTGGCTGCGTGTGTGTGTGTGTGGCTGTGTCTGTGTGTCGGGCGGTGTGTGGGTGTCGGGCAGTGGCTGTGTGTGTGTGTGTCGGGTTGTGGCTGTGTGTGTTGGGATCTGGATATGTGTGTAGACGTTTGTTGTGCGATCGCGGTATGCGCCCGGGGGGGGGAGGAAGGGGGGGGGACCTGCAATGGTGGTCTAGATGTGATGGGGGGGGGGGGCTGGAATCCTGCAATGGGGGTCTTGGAGGGATGGTGTGTGGAATCCTGCAATGGGGGTCTTGAAGGGATGGTGTGTGGAATCCTGCAATGGGGGTCTTGGAGGGATGTTGTGTGGAATCCTGCAATGGGGGTCTTGGAGGGATGTTGTGTGGAATCCTGCAATGGGGGTCTTGGAGGGAGTGGGATGTGGAATCCTGCAATGGGGGTCTTGGAGGGAGTGGGGTGTGGAATCCTGCAATGGGGGTCTTGGAGGGAGTGGGGGGCTGGAATCCTGCAATGGGGGTCTTGGAGGGATGGGGGGCTGGAATCCTGCAATGGGGGTCTTGGATGGAGTGGGATGTGGAATCCTGCAATGGGGGTCTTGGAGGGATGGTGTGTGGAATCCTGCAATGGGGGTCTTGGAGGGATGTTGTGTGGAATCCTGCAATGGGGGTCTTGGAGGGAGTGGGATGTGGAATCCTGCAATGGGGGTCTTGGAGGGAGTGGGGTGTGGAATCCTGCAATGGGGGTCTTGGAGGGAGTGGGGGGCTGGAATCCTGCAATGGGGGTCTTGGAGGGATGGTGTGTGGAATCCTGCAATGGGGGTCTTGGAGGGATGGGGGGCTGGAATCCTGCAATGGGGGTCTTGGAGGGATGGTGTGTGGCTGGAATCCTGCAATGGGGGTCTTGGAGGGATGGTGTGTGGAATCCTGCAATGGGGGTCTTGGAGGGATGGTGTGTGGAATCCTGCAATGGGGGTCTTGGAGGGATGTTGTGTGGAATCCTGCAATGGGGGTCTTGGAGGGAGTGGGATGTGGAATCCTGCAATGGGGGTCTTGGAGGGAGTGGGGTGTGGAATCCTGCAATGGGGGTCTTGGAGGGAGTGGGGGGCTGGAATCCTGCAATGGGGGTCTTGGAGGGATGGGGGGCTGGAATCCTGCAATGGGGGTCTTGGATGGAGTGGGATGTGGAATCCTGCAATGGGGGTCTTGGAGGGATGGTGTGTGGAATCCTGCAATGGGGGTCTTGGAGGGATGTTGTGTGGAATCCTGCAATGGGGGTCTTGGAGGGAGTGGGATGTGGAATCCTGCAATGGGGGTCTTGGAGGGAGTGGGATGTGGAATCCTGCAATGGGGGTCTTGGAGGGAGTGGGATGTGGAATCCTGCAATGGGGGTCTTGGAGGGATGGTGTGTGGAATCCTGCAATGGGGGTCTTGGAGGGATGGGGGGCTGGAATCCTGCAATGGGGGTCTTGGTGGGATGGGTTTGATCATGCCTGTAATAGGGGGTCTTGGTGGGATGGGTTTGATCATGCCTGTGATAGGTGGTCTTGTTGGACTGGGGGCATGATGCCTGCAATAGGGGATTGGAGGGTGGGCGGAGAGACAGGTCACGTTAGTTAGGTATTGGAGGGTGAGGGACAGGTGCCTGGAGTTGAGGATTGGATGGTGAGGCGAGGTTTTTGTGTGTTTTTTATCAGTGCTGCTGCGGTATGTTTGTGGTATTAGCCTTATTACAAATCCACCAAATACAACTTTTAATTTATGAGATAAAGCATATATTTTTTTTTGCATTCCTTACAAATTCAAGTATTTAAAAATAAAAAGAATATAGAATCCTTACACTTTGGAGTGCATAATAACGCACTATACTACGCTTTGAATTGCAGAAAATAAAAACAGTAACACAATACATAGCCAGTCAAACCTAACCAAAATGATGTTGTTTTACATTTATCTTTTCCTATTTCCTGAAAATGAATATGTCAAATTATATAAATTTGTTTTTATTTTTTCGCAGCAACAGACATCCAATTCACAGATTGCAATACAACTTTGTGAATGGCCCCCTAAGGATTCAATGCTAGTCAAACTCTATGCGGTCCATTTGTCATATTTGGAAATTGGACAATCGGCATACATTATATAGTCTTTCCTATTCCACATGGCATACTTTTCATCCATGGTCCCCTATTATCACATCCACAGTGGACATTACGCACCAACGCTCCTTTTTCACAGATTCACAAAGGAGAATCCTCAGCCATGGACTACAGTTATATATCACATGGGACATAGACGAATGTTAGCGATCGACACAAGACTTATGGAATCCATGGGACACTATCATCAATCAACGCTAAACCCTACATCCATGGTGCACTCCACAATCCTGTTCCACGAGCTAAATTTAAATCAGTAATCCAATTCTGTAACAAATGTTTCTTATTGTGATTATACTTGTATTTTAATGTATTTTACAAAATATTTTTTCTTATTGTAGACAATTTGGCAAATATTTTATCGGAAACATGGAAAATTTAGAAATTCCGACATCTCAAGAACAACTTTCTACAACATCACTAAGGACCACAATGGCATGTATTATTGTGAAAAATGTAATATTTCCGTGACACTTTGCATATGGTCTAATGAAGCCAAAATTGTTTTGTCAAACAGTACAAATCTGTTGTAATCGGTACATAAATAATATGTTTAGTAGATTAAATCATTTTTTTTTTTTTTTACTATACTCATTGAGTTAATTATTTTAAATTTATATCCCAATCAGAATACACAATGCATGCAAGTGAACAGAGAACCTGAAGTAACCGCTGATAGCCAAAATGTCGTTTGCAGTCAAGCAAGCCAATCAAATATGGATGAAAATGTAAATATTAAAGTAAATTAAATTTTAATCAAAGTTAAATCAAAATATTGGTATAAAATATGTTAAATTGAGAGCATTCCAGAAAAAAAAATTTTCACATTCTAATGCCCGAGACATGTGCTTTTTCATTGCACTACAATGTGCCTTGGTACAGGACTATCGGCAGAGTTATTCAAGCTATCCTGTCAGCTTGTTCATATTGCCACAAGTAATGTCCTTCTGTCAGCGATGTGGCTTGTTTTATAATTGAGAAATGGGTTGTCCTACAGAGACTAGTTTTCCATTTGTTTTGCCTAGGCTCAATTTTGATAGATTGACAGATTGATTTTGAGCATGGTATGGGGACTCAAATATTACTATAGATCTGTTAGACTATACAAAAATAGTACTATATTATATGCCAAATTAATTAAATTTATTTTGTTCATTTTGACAGACCAAAGAACTGCTGTCTAAGCTTCGAGAAAAATATAGTGGTAGCACAAGGATGAGTCAATGTTTCCCACAGAATCCAAAGCGTCAAGATAATCTCAAATATGTCGAATTTCAATCAAATACTTTGGAATGCCGGATTGGTCAAGTGGATTGGTGCAAATGTGGACAATGCGTTGCTATGGCCACCCATGTTGAATCAGTTTGCTGTATGGAAATAGAAAATGCTGGCCCATATATCCAAGACAAAACTTGTATATGCGAACACGAATTTTTTAATTTTTTTTGTACGCGGGAGGAAACAGTAAACATAATTTTCAGAGCTATCGGGGAGTATCAAAAACCACCATTAATAAAAGATATTAACCGGTAATTATTGATACTTAAATTGTTTATAGGTTATGGTTCACACCATTTTCTGGAGTTAGACTAACGCTCGGGATGGCAATGAGAAGCACTAACATACCCCAAAATGTATGTTATATTGGCGTCATAGCCGTAGTAGCAGAGATACAGCTGTGGCAAGGTGCTCTGGCTGTATTCAATTTAGTCATCTTCAGAACTGGAAAGTGTATCACGGGGATGAGTACAATTAGCTTTGCTTCTCTGAACTTGCCGGATTTAGAGTCAGTCTTGTCACCCTGAAGTGGTCATCAATTTATAATTGCGACTAATACTGGCATCCTCCAATGTTTATTTATTCAAATGTAAATATTTCAAGGCAGACTATTTTCAAGCAATAATATAATGTTTATTTCATTTGTTAACAGCCTGCAACGTAAAACTGCATATAGAGCCTTCACCGCTTGGATCCACGGATATCTTGGCGTTGGAAACAGACGTCCTATTCCATCGTGTGTAGTTAAAAAAGTTCGTTCAGCATTTCCTGACCCAGAGGGACAATATGTTGGCTTCAGACCGGTGAACGACTATGCTGCTGAATTTATGGCGTATGAATTAACTTAGTATAATGTAACATTAGTATTGGCCCTGAACAAAGTTGAAAATGTTTTTTCAAACTAGAAAATTTATTTATTACATTGTGAGTGGATGATAACTTGTGTTTCAAAAATAAACATTACTCTTGTTTGTTTGTTTGGTAAAATTGTCCTATTTTGTCTGTTGCAATCTTTGAAAAGCATATCATATGGTAATAAAAAAGGAATGCTATTGGTCCTTCTGGCTGGATTAGAAACATACATACAGGTACTGGTAGATGCTCAATTAGTTCAGTAGCATTGCCCAGGTGCATGAGGGAGGGGTTAATTACTGGGTAAGTAAAACAAGACATTTTTTCCCTCAACACACTGAGCAATGTTAGTAACCAATCTAGAACACTACATGATAATAGAATTCAGAGATATTGGTTACATATACCTGCGCAGGTGTATGCTATGCCCCCAAGCCGCGTCAAGGCTTCTCTGTATATTGGGTGTCCCTAGCGTTATATCTAGGTGCAGGGTGCAGCACCCCAAAAAACCATCATAAGCTGGGAAGCCCAGCGCGGCATGCCAGTGATATACTAAGTGTTAATAATTAGTGATAGGAAGCCGAAGCTATATAAAAAGAGAGAAATAAATGAATGTAATTAAAATAGGATAGAGATAGTGTTAGTGAGGGAAAAGTGTTAATAGAATGTAAGGGCATGCCGCACTAAAGTCACCCAGCCCATCCAGTCCAGGAGCACCGCACCCCACACCACAGTTACCCTAAATTGGGTCTACGATTAACCAGCAAGGAGCCACATGATAATGGCTCCTTACTTGATATATCCAAACTAAGAGCTACCTACCTTGGAGCAACCCCGGACTACTCCATGTGGCATATCAGGACACACATCTCCTCCTAATATGGGCTCCCTTCTGCCTCTAACAACATACATACAGGTAGTGGTAGATGCTCAATTAGTTCAGTAGCATTGCCCAGGTGCATGAGGGATGGGTTAATTACTGGGTAAGTAAAACAAGACATTTTTTCCCTCAACACAATGAGCAATGCTAGTAATTTGCTTGGGGGCATAGCATACACCTGCGCAGGTATATGTAACCAATATCTCTGAATTCTATTATCATTTAGTGTTCTAGATTGGTTACTAGCATTGCTCAGTGTGTTGAGGGAAAAAATGTCTGGATTAGAAACATATCAGCTATTTAATAATTTGATTCAAAAAAACAGAATTTTAGTATACAATTTGTAATAAATTTACAATCTATACATCAATGGAATAAGAAACTGGACAAACTTCCTTTTTTGATTTATTGAATATCCAAGAAAACCAATGCAGAACTGTGGATGAAGTCAATCCAAACTTTTCTGTATAATGATATTTAAAAAAAATTATAAAAAACTTGATAACAAGCATTAGCTATAAACACGTGTTTTTACACTCTGTTAGAAATTTTTTCAATATTGGCAATAAAAAACAACTACTATAACCTTGAGTATAATTTTGTGCTTTGGTAGGGCAACCACACAGATATTATGTGATAGGTGAAAAAACAGTTAGTGACTATGGGGTTTATTCTAGTTCATTCTTTCTGACAAAATCCTTCTTAGATGGACAAAACCATGTGCACTGCAGGGGGGCAGATGTAAAATGTGCAGAGAGAATTAGATTTGGGTGAGTTATTTTGTTTCTGTGCAGGGAAAATACTGACTGCATGATTTTACACTGCAATATAGATCTCACCTTGAAGAAAAACCCCACCCAAATCTAACTCTCTCTGCACATGTTACATCTGCCCCACCTGCAGTGCACATGGTTTTGTCCATCTAAGAAGGATTTTGTCAGAAAGAATGAACTAGAATAACCCCCTATGTGCACTAGTAAAAGTATATCAATATTTGTATGGGATACTCGTTAGAATGATTATAAAATTAGTTTGGTGTAGATGCACACAATAACCATTTTAAAAATGAGCACCCATTTTATGACATAAAAATAAAACATTAATAAAGGTAATGTTTTCAAGTCGAGCTGTCACTTGTCCAACCAAAACGATGAAATTGTCTATTTTTTATGAAAGATTTGTTAGGCTTTTCCATATTGGCAAGGTTTGGTGGAAGAGTTGGAGCCTTTGTGATCCAATCATGGCTCACTTCTCCGGTTGCCATTTTCAAAACTGAGGTAGATACATTTTCTAAATAACCAACATTCATATCTTCGTATACATTTTTTACAATCCATCTATGTCTTCCTTTGGGTAAGGCGAGTTTGGTTCTTTTGGTTCCAATGTCCTCAGTATTTTTACGCATCACTTTGACTCGTGCTATATCTCTGCCGACATTATAATTATGCGTGAGCGCTGCAAGTTTTGTGCGAGCTTCCATGCCATCGATGCCAAAGTGTATTCTCTTAGTCCGATATTTCAAGGCCAAACTGTGGAAATTTTCCAATCTTCCTGTGTGGCAGTTGTGGACCAGATGTGTCAAGTCCGCAATTAGTGGTTTGTCGCTCACTACTTTTTCAACGGCAAGGTAAGGTGGTGTTTCGGGATTGAGCCACATACAGTCTTCCATGTCTTGTTCTTCGAGTGGACCGTGACTACATCGGCTGTACTTGACACCTTGCCATTCATGTATGTTTTGTATATGATACAAAAGGGAAAGCCAGCGTTCTTTTAGACGTTCGACGTCATCATCACATGTCTGTACACTCCACCAGAAATGCAAAATAATTTTTTCAATCCAGGGCACCATTTCTCTACAAAATTTCTTCTTGCCTGCACTGTTTAATTTTTTCTTCAATGATTTGGCATAATGCCATATATCAAATTGATGATTGATATGACTGTAATCTTCTCTGATTTTCTTCCTGATGCCGACGTGTCTGGCAGAGGCAAATATTTTTATCTGGACTCCTTCTGCTATCAGTCGATTGATTACTTTGACAAAACCGTACTTCTCCATCGCCACTGAAGAGGTACACTGAGATCGCTGCACCACTTCAAAGTCTACAATTTTTTCGCTTAGGCAGTCCATTATTGAATAGATGCAATATTTGGCATTGTGGCCCGGACTGTCGCATTGGCCATCTCCTGCTAGGCAGACCAAATTCTGTTTCATTTTTTCGTAATTCTGGAACTTTTCTTCTTGCCATGCTTTATCGATCGCCGGAAATAAAAATCTGGATTGATATCTGTAGTAAGTTTTTTCAGACATGGTTTGGAGTCCAAATATATTAAAAAGTTCTTTCACTTTTTGAAAATTCAAGCCGCTGAATAGAATTGCTGAAGCCAATATAAGATTCCCGGAATAAATTTGTTTTTTTCTCGGTTGCGTCTCCATGATAGTAAATGTATGGCCTTGATGACACTTGCCAGTAATCCTGCAACCCGATCCATCAAATTTTTTAAATATTTTTTTTACAAAATACTTACATGATTTGGAATGCTGACATTTTAATTTGTACAGCAAATTATCCAAACATGATTCAAAAATAATAATTTTTCTATCTTTTACTTGGTCTTCTTCTGTTGGTGGAATAATTTCTGGTGGACTTGGTACTTCTTCGCCATAAATGAGAGAGGCAAAGCCCACCAACTCTGAATCAATAGCGGTTAAATCTCCGGGCACATAATCCTCATCCTTTCCATGTTCTTTTACTTCTGTCGAACCGCATGTTTCTTGAGCTTGGTCGACTACCTCCTGAATACTTGATAGAGGTCTGACACTTTCCATGTCTTCTTCTGCGTTTTCAACTACTTCTTCAAACAGCTGAATGTGTGCCCTTTTCTTCTGTGGGGATGCAAGCTCGCACCGCGTCGGCTGGTTTGGAGTAGAATGAATATGGATTGGTGATATATCGGGTTCCCACAATGTTAGCTGGATGACAGAATTCTGTAGAGTAAAGTCCGTTTGTGTGGATACGGTCGAATAGGTACGAAGACTTTGATCCAGACTGGATTGGTCCGTACTGGTCCCTTCGGCATTTCCAGATGTAGAAGCCGAAGTTGTTGTTTTTTCCAAAGGCCACCTCCTTTTCTTCTTATTATCAAAAGATTCTTCAATTAACAATTCTCCTTCACGTGGTGGTATAAAGATTGAAGGAACGGCAGTTGCTGTTAACACCTTTCCAAGTTGGGTAGGCCGATAACTGTCCTCTGTGAAATGTAGAGAACATAATCGGTACTTGTTTCCTTTATTCTCTGTCAATATCTTTTGAGAAATGCTTTCCAAATCTGAGAAAACCTGTCCCGTTGCTAGGAGCCAAGCTTTTATTCTCTCAATTGTCTTCGGGAAAGGGTGTAAGGTTATGTTAGGAAGTTGACCCTTCTTCCCAGTTTTGCTGTGACAATTGTTGATGATACAAGTCAGCATTTTTCCTGCATTCAAACTGTTTGAGAGTAAAGCAAAAAAAAAAGTAGATTAGTAATGTGTTCTAAAAATTCCTAGTTCAAGAATCCCCTCCCTCTTTCCAACATAGACCAATCAATAGCAAGAATCCCCTTCCTCCTTCCCACATAGACATTCAATAGCAAGAATCCCCTACCTCCTTCCCACATAGACCAATCAATAGCAAGAATCCCCTTCCCCCATCCCTCCAAGACCCCCATTGCAGGATTCCACACCCCACTCCCTCCAAGACCCCCATTGCAGGATTCCAGCCCCCCACTCCCTCCAAGACCCCCATTGCAGGATTCCACATCCCACTCCCTCCAAGACCCCCATTGCAGGATTCCACACAACATCCCTCCAAGACCCCCATTGCAGGATTCCACACAACATCCCTCCAAGACCCCCATTGCAGGATTCCACACACCATCCCTCCAAGACCCCCATTGCAGGATTCCACACACCATCCCTCCAAGACCCCCATTGCAGGATTCCACACACCATCCCTCCAAGACCCCCATTGCAGGATTCCAGCCCCCCACTCCCTCCAAGACCCCCATTGCAGGATTCCAGCCCCCCACTCCCTCCAAGATCCCCATTGCAGGATTCCACATCCCACTCCCTCCAAGACCCCCATTGCAGGATTCCACACAACATCCCTCCAAGACCCCCATTGCAGGATTCCACAAAACATCCCTTCAAGACCCCCATTGCAGGATTCCACACACCATCCCTCCAAGACCCCCATTGCAGGATTCCACACACCATCCCTCCAAGACCCCCATTGCAGGATTCCACACACCATCCCTCCAAGACCCCCATTGCAGGATTCCAGCCCCCCACTCCCTCCAAGACCCCCATTGCAGGATTCCAGCCCCCCATCCCTCCAAGACCCCCATTGCAGGATTCCACACACCATCCCTCCAAGACCCCCATTGCAGGATTCCAGCCCCCCACTCCCTCCAAGACCCCCATTGCAGGATTCCACATCCCACTCCCTCCAAGACCCCCATTGCAGGATTCCACACAACATCCCTCCAAGACCCCCATTGCAGGATTCCACACACCATCCCTCCAAGACCCCCATTGCAGGATTCCACACACATTATCCCTCCAAGACCCCCATTGCAGGATTCCACATCCCACTCCATCCAAGACCCCCATTGCAGGATTCCAGCCCCCCATCCCTCCAAGACCCCCATTGCAGGATTCCAGCCCCCCACTCCCTCCAAGACCCCCATTGCAGGATTCCAGCCCCCCACTCCCTCCAAGACCCCCATTGCAGGATTCCACATCCCACTCCCTCCAAGACCCCCATTGCAGGATTCCACACACCATCCCTCCAAGACCCCCATTGCAGGATTCCAGCCCCCCACTCCCTCCAAGACCCCCATTGCAGGATTCCATCCCTCCAAGACCCCCATTGCAGGATTCCACACACCATCCCTCCAAGACCCCCATTGCAGAATTCCAGCCCCCCACTCCCTCCAAGACCCCCATTGCAGGATTCCAGCCCCCCACTCCCTCCAAGACCCCCATTGCAGGATTCCACACCCCACTCCCTCCAAGACCCCCATTGCAGGATTCCACATCCCACTCCCTCCAAGACCCCCATTGCATGATTCCACACAACATCCCTCCAAGACCCCCATTGCAGGATTCCACACACCATCCCTCCAAGACCCCCATTGCAGGATTCCACATCCCACTCCATCCAAGACCCCCATTGCAGGATTCCAGCCCCCCATCCCTCCAAGACCCCCATTGCAGGATTCCAGCCCCCCACTCCCTCCAAGACCCCCATTGCAGGATTCCACACCCCACTCCCTCCAAGACCCCCATTGCAGGATTCCACATCCCACTCCCTCCAAGACCCCCATTGCAGGATTCCACACAACATCCCTCCAAGACCCCCATTGCAGGATTCCACACACCATCCCTCCAAGACCCCCATTGCAGGATTCCACACACCATCCCTCCAAGACCCCCATTGCAGGATTCCACACACCATCCCTCCAAGACCCCCATTGCAGGATTCCAGCCCCCCCCCCCCATCACATCTAGACCACCATTGCAGGTCCCCCCCCCCTTCCTCCCCCCCCATCACATCTAGACCACCATTGCAGGTCCCCCCCCCCTTCCTCCCCCCCCCGGGCGCATACCGCGATCGCACAACAAACGTCTACACACATATCCAGATCCCAACACACACAGCCACAACCCGACACACACAGCCACTGCCCGACACCCACACACCGCCCGACACACAGACACAGCCACACACACACACGCAGCCAGAACCGGACACACACACACAACACAACACAGAGCCTCAACCAGCCAGCCACACACACAAACCACAGCCACAACCCGACACACACACACACTCTCTCTCTCACTCACACACAGACACACAGAGACATAGCACTCACCGATCAGCGAGGGATGACAGGAAACAGGCAGCAGCAGCGACGAGTCTTCCTTCTGTCTTCTCTCCGCGGCGTGTACTGATTGTACTGTCTGGAATCACACAGGTGCGCGGCCTGATGACATCGGAGGGTGGGACTATGGAGATTGCCAGGACGGCTTCAGGGAAACTTGCGCGCAGCTGCGAGATCTCAGCAAAGGGGAGGGGGAGAAGGAGGAAGGGGGCTGAGAAAGCATCACAGGGCCGTGATGCTTAGCACACAGGGGGAGGGACGTTTTTGAAGAATTTGACTCGATCCCTAGCAACGGACTCAGCTCCCCTTGGATACAGGGGACGCTGGAAGGATTTCAAGCCGTTCTAGTGAGTAAAATAGCGCATAAAAAAAAAAAAAAACACAGCACAGCTTACATAGACCTATACTACATAGCCTAGGGGTTAGTTGGGGGTAGTAAAAGGGGGTGACAGGTATCCTTTAAGGCACAGCGATAAAACGGCACATAGACATCTCACAGCAGTCCAATAGCTTATCCATCCAAGTGAGTACGTGAAAATGTTACAAGGCATTGAGGCTTACATTCTCTTTGCTTACAGATCAGTCTCGGTAGAGTCCTTGAAAAGAATAACTTTTTTTAAGTTTTATGTAGTTTTTATTTATTTCAATACAATTTGATGTACAGATTATGCAGTTTAAAGACAAATGTACAGGTCTGTTAAAATGTCAGACAAAGTATAACGGTAAGAATGGGATATGCAAATATAAAAAGAAGCATGTAACAGAGAAGACAACATAAAGCTACCAGCTTGGTATAAAAGGCATGTAAGAATACTATAGGGGTTAGGGTAAATAGCAGTATAGTGACATTACATATAAAGCTTAAAAGTAATGAAAAGATGAAACCACAATTCGGAGCAACTTAATAAGACAAGTCTCCACCATTCCATCAGTCCTATTTCTTAAAGTAGTTTGGCAATGCACCTCTAATTTTAAATGTCACCATCTCGTGCCGAGACGTTTCATTGACCAGGGTTCTCCAATGAAAAATATTAGGTGTCTCTGGGTCAAACCACTTGCTTACAATGAGAACCTTGGGTAAGCTGGTAAGGCAAAGGGCATATCGATATATCACCAGGGAATGCGTTTCCTCAAGGTCGAATCTAAACACACATAGAGGAGGTGTCTGTACTGGGAGAAGAGGGTTCTGTAAGAAAGATATCTTTTCCAAACCTTGGTCCAGAAATCATGTATCTTTGGGCAGCTCCATAATAGGTGCCAAAAATCAGCCCCATCAGTCCTTCACTTTGGACAGCAAGCATCATGACGCAGTTGAGCGCTATGTAAAAAGACTGGGGTATGCTAAACCCTATGCATAATATAAAAATAGATTAACAGATATCTGATGCAGTGCGTAGTGTATTCTACAGAGCCTAGCACTTGTAGCCATTGTTTGTCAGACAGAGCTTGAGAAGAATAATTTAGTCACAGAGTAGAGTCACGAACGTTGCAAAACCAGGTAATGGTTCATATAGGCCTTTTTAAAAAAGTAGTCATACTTAATGTTTAGTGATTTAAAATGCAAATAGTGAGACTTGTGCAAACTCACTCTCAGAACGGTATGGAACTTGCATGCGCATATGCTTAGAATTACTAAATGTAGAGGTTTCTGGCAGCTTATAACAAAATAGGTGCATCTGGTCAATTGGTTCACACGCAGGCTTTGGGAAAAGGCTAATAATGTCATTAACAAAATAATTTGCAGGTGGACAGGGGCTGGTGCAAATGCTGGAAGACAAGGATGACGTTATCAGGCTTAGCAAATTGTTGTGATTGGCCACCCTTAAACCCTCTCGTTAATGATTTGTGCTTCCTTCTTCCCCATGCACAGAATGTTTCCAGAAATTTAATTTAATTTATCCAAGATGGGGAGTGTTGTAACACATAACAATGCTAAAAAGCAAATGGGTTTGCGGTAGCTCAGTGACATAGTTCTGAGACATGTGTGTATCTAATGGTGGCATACACACTGATCAATGTATGCATTGAAAGACATTGGTGACCAATTTCCCATTGTCCTGGATGGAAGACGTGGTGCATACTCCCTAAACAATTTGATATAAGACGAATGATCTAGCTAAACTCTATAGCTTTTTTTTTTTTTTTTTTTTTTTTGTGAAGGATATCCAAAATTGACCTGCTTGCACAGTCGACGAGCAACCTTGATGAACAGTCCGTGGGTACGCGCATTGTCGTTAGTCGTACGCATGCTGAACGATATTTTGTCCAATATCATTAAGAGGGGCCAAACTGAATGATATTGGTCAAAAAAAATTGTAGAGTGTGTATGCACCTTAAGTCTTCCCGTCATAAAGTGGGTGCACAAATGCATACAGCTGCTGTATATAGGAATGCATCTCAGGCCCAGCTGAAACGGGTGCCGGATGACGTTCTGACAGTCGTGATCCTGACATCCAGTGTACGACATCGGAATTCCGACTGACAGGGGCTATTCTCCCTCAAAGGAGAATAGAACCGGTTGTGAGCGCAGAGTGAGCCCACAAGGAGCGTCTTTGCGGAGTAACGGCGGACAGGATTCTGAAGTCTGTATACTGATCGCCGAAATCCTGTTATAGCAGATCTTAAGATTGTACAGCAATATATACAGAATAACAACATGTTTGACTTTGATAATGGCTTTGAAAGACAATTTAAGAAGTTGTGTTTTACTCTACTCCTAGGTGCACAGAGACATTGTATTCATATAAGCACCAAACATTCCAATACAGCCAAAATACACTTGTCTCAGTGACCTAAACAATACAACAGCTAGATGTACATCATAATCACATTTTACATTTAAAAACACAAATTTATTGTAGTCACTTTACTATATATTAATGTATGTAATAATCCACATGATATTAATCCCACCAAAAAAGTACTCTGTTTAAATAACACCACCTATATTGCCATCATTGGAAGTTAGTCATGTTTTCTCCCAGTGTTAAGATAGTGCCTTAATAACACACTTTAAGGCAATAATCATATTCGATAGGTTTACCATATATCTTTCTGTAACCCCATGGAGAAGAGAAGGGTAGACTGCGCTTATTGATGACAGAGTGAGGATGTTTAAAAAATATTTTAATACTACAATAGCATACTATAATGTAAACACATAAAATACAATTTACACAGTAAAAGAGGGGAGAGGGGGGGGGGGGGGCGGAAGGGAAATAAAATGCTACATCCACTGAGGTATTGATATCACCTTTGTATGTCCACAGTTCAATGGGAACCCAATGATGGTAAGATCCTGTAGTGCTTGGCCACAGCGGTGCTTAGTAATAACTTTATCCAGATGTGATATGGGGGTAGCGAGCCTCCCAATTCGGAATGGAAAGTTAGGTCGAGACGTCCGCTGGATGACTCTGGGTGGGTATTAGATAGGCGGCTTGCCTTCAGAAGGTGAGTGCCTCACTCCAGGTCGGGTGTGCCGATGGTAATTCGCAGTTGTGGATCTCCAGTTGGTAATGGGTAATGGATGGTGATGGTAGGGAGCAGCGTATTCAGTGGGCAGTTAGGAGCCTGGGCCAACGCGTTTCGCCGCAAGAAGCAGCTTTTTCAACCTTGAAAAAGCTGCTTCTTGCGGCAAAACGGAAAGCTGGCAGATGGATGATGTCACAGGACGTTTCTCATGAGCATACTGTTGCCAGTACATGGGGCCTTATTTTGGTTCATTCTTTCTGACAAAATCCTTCTTAGATGGACAAAACCATGTGCACTGCAGGGGGGCAGATGTAACATGTGCAGAGAGATTAGATTTGGGTGAGTAATTTTGTTTCTGTGCAGGGAAAATACTGACTGCTTTATTTTTACACTGCAATATAGATCTCACTTTGAAGTAAAACCCCACCCATATCTAATTCTCTCTGCACATGTTACATCTGCCCCACCTGCAGTGCACATGGTTTTGCCCATCTAAGAAGGATTTTGTCAGAAAGAATGAACCAAAATAAGGCCCATGGTTTGGTCACATTAAAATGTACACTGACATCCCACAAGATGGCCGTCTTCCTGCAGACAAAGGAAAAGGTGACGGAGCTGTGGACATACACTAGATCTATACAAAGTATGTTCATTAGGGGTATGCAATGTCAGATCACTTTGGGCCAATTGGATCATGCTTCAAAAAGTGATAAAGTGGTGTGTGATAAACAACTAGCCAATCAGCTGCTGTTATTTTGGGGGGCAGGGAGGAGGAGCAGCTGCTGCATTTTCTCAAAATGGTGAAGTGGTTCCCTGGCCTCCCTGTTGTATCTGCAGTACCAGGCTTGCATGAACTTGGTGTTGCAGGTAATCCAATCACAAGGCCTCTACTTCTATCAGGCAAGACCGCTGCAACATACAGTAAGTGGAACTTGTTTACTTTGGTGGTTCGGATAGATCTGTAATATGGTGCTGTGCTTTGGGGACAGATTTAAAAATGGTAGAAATTGAAAACGTCAGGTTGCCAACAAATTTATTGTGTTTCAAAATCAGAAATTTGTGCAATAAGTTAAATCTGTATGCACGTTAATATATTCCTAAATTCTAAACATTAACAGAATTTTCATAATATATTCATTACTTGAAAAGTTTTTTAAACTGAAACATTGTTTGAGGTTTCCCGTGGTCATGACTATTTGTTTGAGTGCCGCACCTTCTGTCTACATATCTTGTTTGAGTGCCGCACCTTCTGTCTACATATCTTGTTTTCTGTGAGGACACCGGAGCTGTTGACATTTATTATTGGGAACGCCGGACCCGCAGCAATTCTGCAGGCAAATGTAACTCTCCGTTATAGGAAATAACATGTTTGTAGTTTATGGATAGTTATAATCAGCGCTATCAGGATATTGTTATCCCCGCCAAAAAAAGGGATTATCCGATCCTGAGGGACCTGCTACACCGATTATTGGTACTTTATGCATGTTCGGTACCCATTCTGCGCTTGTGCAAATGAGCAATGGTGGCAAGAGGCAGGGGGTGTAGATGTAATAATTACCCCAAAAGAGGCCGAAGACCACTGCCCACTCCTAAAAATACCTATAGTGTAGGCCAGTGATATCTTCGGGAAGATGGTGCCTGCACATTGATAGCAAAGGTATTTGCTCTCTAGTGCACATGCTCCATCTTCCCAAATATCACTGGGAAGATGGTGTTGGGCAAGGAGGAGAGACCCACTTCTCACAACCAAGGATGCCCGCCCCTGCACCCATCCTGGATTAGAAGCGGCCCAGCAATTGTTAATTATTGTAATGATTTATAGTGTTTGGACTTGCCCACTTCTTAGGGTACACCCAAGTTCATTACCAGGATCCCCCATGACTTTACGACCCTGCAACTTCAGACAATGATCTGCGTCCTTCTGTTAGTGTTTGGCAGTTAGAAGCCATTTGGAGGCAGAGAGAAGGCCAGGGATCTCTGAGGTTGCACAGTGCTTTCCTGGCCTCTGCAATGGGTGGCTTGCACATCACTATAGGTGCCACAAGCCGGCCAATGCAGAGTGATGCGGCAGGTCAGATCACTACAGGAGCAATCTTTCTGTAATAGATGCCTCCTGCTGCATTGCCATAAGTACTTTATATGCTATTTCCAAGGAAGCAGCTGTGATTGCAACTCCAACCACATCAGAATTAGTCCCAAGGTGCTTTTAAGACAGGGATGGGGAACCTTTGGCCCTCCAGCTGTTGTTGATGTACACGTCCCAGCATGCACTGCTACAGATTTGCTATTTGGCCATGCTAAAATTGTAGCAAAGCATTCTGGGATGTGTAGTTCAACAACAGCTGGAGGGCCGAATGTTCCCCATCCCCGTTTTAAGGGATGACTGACATAATTATTGGCAAAAGCTTTTTACAAGTACTGTATTTAGGATGTTCATGCACACAAGCACTGTTGTAAAAGTACACATCCCAGCACGTCTTGCCACAGTTTTAGAATTCCCTAATAGTAAAACTGTGGCAAGGCATGCTGGGACTTCTAATTTCACAATAGTTAGCCGGGCCAGCACTACACTGCTCTGTGAAAAAAGTGGACATTTAATTAATAAGGACAGCCATCATCAGGCAGCCTTGGTTGTATATACATTCCTTCCACTCTCCTAATAGTTTTATCTGCTTTCAGTAATTTTCAGTGATGCACTTTGGATGCCACGCGGATCTGACCATGCATGCTTGCTGCAACAGTAAACAGATCAGCTCTATGCCATATCCAAGGAAAGTGACCATTAAAAATAAAATATACATTAATAATATAAATACGTTGCTGAAAAACATAGCATGAAGCAAGGTAAACTAACATTAAGTAAAAGCTAAATAAGGCATAATAACTTGACAGTAGAAAAAAAAAATCTTAAAAAAAAAAATCTTAAAAAAAAATCTTAAAAAAAAAAAAAAAAAAATAGATTTAATTTTCGCAAAAAAAATTTTTTTCTGAATGTTTACATTATTGTAATGTTTGTGCGATCTAAACCTGTAGAAAGTAATGCGTATAAACCTCATAAGCATGGAGTGCGGAAATTATATGCATCACTAGATACCTGGTAAGGTAAGGGACCATTCATTTGTCATTGCTAAGATTGTTCCGTTCTGCCAATTCCCCTCTTACCACTGGGAGTGACGCAGAGCACACAATAGATGACCACATTTAGCATGAGAAAGGCAGGTAACCGATTATGTAGAGTTGAATGCAGTTTGTTCCTGCCCTTGGTGCAGTCCATTTCCAATAACTATAACGTTAGCTGCAGAAGTCCAACTAATAGAGGCGGCAGTGTCTCACCGAAGACAAAGGCTTTAAGGACGGCTTTTGTTTTGTCATTCCCCTTCCCTGTAAGCGACACTTAAAGTGCTTCTCTTCCTCTCTTTGCATTCCGTTGGACTAATGAGACTGTGCAATACTAGAGAAATACTCCAGGATGTCCTGAATGGTGAATTCCATAGTGATACCAGCTCCAGTGTAACATTTCTCAATAAGACCCTCAAAGTGCTTATACTGACGGATGAATTCATCCTGCATGGTATGCCACACCACCTGGTGGAAAGAACAGACATGACACTTAATGTTGTGGCAGAAACACATATGCATTGTAATATCAGCAGTTGTGTTGTCATCTCAAAATAAAATTGTGATATGCAAACCTGCATTGCATTCTTTATTGTAGACTTTTGTTATAGTGCAGCAAACCCGACTTCAGCAGACTACAGAGTTCTGTGCTCAACAAAGTATTAGACCTATATAATAATGCATTTTATGGCCCTACATTGCTGAAGATTCTTCCCTTGGTCTCCCCCTGTGTTGTTGCAATGTCCACTGGGTGTTCCAATGTACTCCTCAGAACATGATTGGCAGATTACTTGGCTGCTATCTAGAATCTACCTTAGTGTAGGTATGCTACATAAGGGTCACTGAGGGGGGGGGGGGGGTCACATGTACTGATGTGGCGTGGGTCAGGACATTGTTACAGTACATTGCACCAGTGTTTTTGCCCAATTCAATGTTAAGACTAAACTTTTCCCAAACTCTTTTGAATCACAGCATTTTTTTTTATGGCACCCATAGCCCAAAAGTTTCTTATTGATACAATCAGGAAAAAAATATTAAATTAAATCAATTTTTGTATATCTCATCCTTAGGGTCAGATATGTGGTATTGGACAGGATTCCCTGCTGTTTTTCCACAATTTGTATTTTACATTGGTCATAATTAATCTGAATTGGTCATGAACGATCTATCAAGGGCACCCCTGCAAGTCCCCCAAGGCACTCTAGGGTGCCACGGCACACAGTTTGTGAACCACTGGACTAACATTCTTTTCACAGGGCTCTTTTAGGTCTTGTACAACCTCCAGTATTGCCTGAGTGTACGGTATAAAACAGCAATTTGGTTATAGCTGGTTAAAAAATGTAATTTTCTGTTATATATATATATATATATATCACAATTAGACACTGGCTTTAAACAATTTGTTTTATTATCATGAATAATAGACTTTTACAAACAACCAAATATCAGTGAGATATTCTGTAGCTACTTCGGAAATGCATTTTCTAGCTTAGGAACTCTGCATGCTGTACATACACTGCATATAAGACCTAGCTCAGTGGTTCACAAACTGTGTGCCATGCACCCTGGGGTTCCTCGTGTTGATTGTGAAGGACCATTTGAAATAATTTATGGACAATGTAACAAGTGAAACCAGTGCTTGTGGCTTCCAATCATAATATATGACAAACAGAAGTACCTGTACATAACTGAACCCAAGAATAATCGCTAAACACAATTCACTAAGTTTTTTATTGAGCAATTGAGGAAGAAAAAAATCGACTTTTGGCCTAGAGTACTGCGAAACAAAATTCTGATACTTTAGGATGCCATTATTTTGAAAAAAAAAAAAAAAATAGTGAAACACTGGCCTACCCTCTATAAGCTTCAGGGCAGAAACTGAAGTGGAAATGTAGTATTGACATTACTGGAGTAAAAAAGGGTGCGATTCAGATCTGTTTGAAAGGGCTGCGAATTTGCATGGTACACTAGGAGCAGGTTCCCCTTCACTGCCCGTATGCTGGATGACTGACAGGCAGAGTGTGTTCCAGGGTGGACCCCCGGAGTTTTATGGGCGTGCCCACAAAAAAGGCGGGTGCACCCACAGAAACGCAGCAAATGTAGGCGTACCCTTGCCTGTTCGGGGCGGGCGCATGATGTCAGCACCTGCCCCGAAATTGAGTTTATACGAGCAGCTGAATACTGGGTCAAGGAACAATACATTGGAAAAAATACCAACCACTGGCTCACTACTTATTGAACAATTTAAATACAGTGGACTACCATCTAGGCTTTTTTTAGGCAGAAAATAACACGAAATACCCCCCTCTTTTTTGTATTTATTGTTTTTATACATTTTTTATTTTTTCTATTTTTCTTGTTTTATCGGCCGGTACATGATTATATGGAAACTGTCATCTGTCAGACTACACTTAGGTCGACAGTCATTAGGTCGACCCCGGAAGGTCGACTGGCCCCAAGGTCGACAGGGTTAAAGGTCGACATGGGCCAAGGTCGACACGGGTTTAGGTCGACAGTCATTAGGTCGACATGAGTTTTTCACTGTTTTTTGAGCCGACATGTGCCGACAGGCGGCGTTTCATGCCCTACCATCCACTAGGGCATGGTGGGAGAATAAAATAGTGCCCGAAGCATAGCAGCGATGCGAGGGGCTGCGGTTCAACTCCAACTGTGTCCATGTCGACTGTGTCGACATTCGGGTAATAAAACTGTGAAAAACGCATGTCGACCTAATGACTGTCGACCTTGGCCCATGTCGACCTTCCGGGGTCAACCTAATGACTGTAGACCTAAGTCTGGTTTGACAGATGTACCGATTCCGATTATATACCTATTAAAGATGTCATTGTTATTTTTATGTATATTTATCTAATCAATTAATATAAATGTCATTGATTACATTACGTTTTACTGGCGTACATTATTTCTATTAATGACTGGTTGTTCCTAGCGCTATCTCCACTTGTTCCTTTATCTTGTTCACTGGGATTGGTAATCCCGCCTAGCTAGCAGCTGGAACACCACACACTTAGGGTTGGCATAGCGCTCACTTTTTGTTGAATACTGGGTCAGGTGGCGGCTACGAGGGCCGGGCACAATATGAGAAATCATTAGCAAGTAACCATTGAATGATTTCTCCTCTGTGCGGCCGCATGCAAACTGATGCAAGCAAGTCTGAATCAGGCCCAAAGTGGCAAGGGCTGGCTTGTTGAATCATATGGGAAAGCCGGGCACTCACCTGTAACAGGTTCTCCTCCTCACACAGGTGCTTATCAACTTTTTTGTAGAGGTTATCCAGACCCTTCTTCACTTCTTTACCAGGATAGTCCTTTATGACTTTGCGCAGTTCCTGCTTACTGAATGCCAACTGGTAGCTTACCTCGTCATAGCCAATTCCTTGGGCAACGCGGGCTTTTACCCCTTCAAAGAATATCTTGGTAGACAAAGTACATAAGTTAGTTGTTAAATGACACAAAATCATAATCCATATACTTACTAGACTTACTCTCCTCGCCATTACAAAACAATTACTGTTACAAACAGCTTAAGGAAAAACGTTGTCTTCTTTTTATTTGAAGCCCAAGGTGTATGGCTTCATCACCAGTACGTGACAAAAAAAGTGGTGGGGCCTAGTACCATGGACTCTCGTCAAAAGGAGAAGAGCCGTGTTATGCCCCAAACCCCTCAGAGCCGAAAGGCCTACTGAGTGGAAAAAGGGTCTGTGGGTTCCTGCTCGCTGAAGGTTGGACAAAGCGCAGCACCGACCCATGGAGGAGTTAGGGTTGTTGGACTTCTTTCATTTAACAGATGGGGTCTACCTAACTTTACCAGGGTTGGCTGAAGCGTACCCTCCTAAGGATCGAAGACCTCGGTTCTTCCCATGATTAAAACGCTTCAGTACGAGAGGAGAAGACAGTCCACAAGGGTCATGCCTACAAGCCCCGAAAAAACGTGAACACTATTATGTTCTGTATGCACTCATTCAAGGGCAAGCCGTTTTACAGTGTAAAATTTGTTACATGTATCAAAAGACACATCCAAAACCACTGCTATACCAAAGGAAATGGTGGAGTTAGTCTAGATCCACTAATAATAACAAATATTAGACTGGGAAGCGATACAAACTCTAAACAGCCTGACATTTTCAAAAAGTTTTGTGGTCTATCAGAAACAGTATCATAGGTGGGCCTGCAAGCAACAAATCAAGCGGAAGAGAAAATTAAAGTTACATTTAACTTCTCCAGTGGATGTCCCAGGGAGTATATGACGTAAGACTGCAGATGGTCACCATATTTCTGCTTGGCCTCTCGTTTCTCCATTTCTAAGCAAGAAATCTTTAAGCGAGAAAGAGTAGCAAAGATGTGGTGGAAGTTCTCCATCAGGACCACATCCCGTGGAGTCTTCTGACTTTCATTCGCAACTTTCTCAACTGTAGGGAAAAAATGAGGACATGATTTCTCTTCATTGTATCAACTGTCAACTACAGAGCATTTAGACTGTATTTCTATGTATAGAAATCTACGGTATATAATTCTTATAGTATCATGGTATACCTAAAGGAGCTTTGCCTACTTTGCACCTGGAGGTGCCGCTTGTTTTTCCCTGTAGCAGGAGAAATCTGAAAGTCGTCTCCAATTGAAAGTCTTTGTGGGTGATTTAATTGTTTCCCCAGCAGCTGTCTCTAGGAGATGCAGTTCGTACCCCAAATTGCGGCCAGAAGACCGGTGCCAAAATGTCATCAGCGAGAAGGATACAGACAATGGCATCCTGATTGTAAGTAAGTGGGGTGGATTAGAATTAGGACAGAGGAAGGTTAGGTTTAGGCACTAGCGGGGGGAGGGTTAAGATTAGGCGCTGAGAAGGTGGGTTAGTGTTAGGATGGGGGGGATATGGAGAATTTTAAGTATACCAGACCCCTATTGGTATGCCTGCATCAGTATTCTGACTACCAGCATCTACTCCACGGGTCATCCTAATGTATTGAGTAACTACTGGGCACCTGAAGAAGCAATTTAGGGGGACACATCCCCTGCTTGAGGGGATGACCAGAAAGATGTGAAAATGCAAAAAAAAAGTTAGGATGAAAGTTATGATATATGGTAATTACTAGCTTTTTTGGAGCTACATAATTTATATGTAACGCATGGACCGCGGAGAGAGTAATTCGGTACCCTCTGGCACACCATACCTGCCATTCAAAACAATTGTGGTTCAATGCGTTTGTTTGTTAAATATGTTCTGGATGAGGGTCTATCTGCGATGGACCCCTCCATGTGTATATGTGTAGCTCTGGATGCTTACCTTGTTGTATCCCCCATTATTTATCCTAAATAAACATATTTAAAAAAAAAAAAAAAACAACAAAAAAAAAAATTTGAAAATGCAGTGCTTTGTGTCTTGCCTGCTATACAGTATGTTGTTTAACCCAGCGTATGTGGGCGTGACAAACATGGTAATCAATGGGTGCCAGGAACAATTGAATTGCTCCACCAGAGACCCATTCATGATCTTTGGCTAGATGGGCACAGCTGTGTCAAGGGCAATCAGCAGAGGTCATGGGTACAGGAATGTTCTGTATATACACACACAAGCCATTCATGTATAAAATGTTCCCCACACCTTTAATACTGCACGCTAATTTCTAAGCTGCAGCTTTAATCTCAGGTCACAATCACCCCAATTAGGTATGTGCTTCTACCAATAATAATAATAATTATAATAATAATAAGGCTCCTGCCACAGGGCAGTTATTGAGGGGATGAAAGGAAAATTAATATTAAAGTAGAAAAGTGACTAATGTGAAAGCCAGACCACTAATGACTGTTGTGATTGGCCTGATAATGACCACAGCCTATGTGTATCTTTTGTTACCTATGTGTATATGTGGTCTGTGACTACCTGCACACATTGGGCACCAGGATCTGTTGGCAGTCAACCCAAGCAATTGTATATAAACATCTGCGGCTGACTTTAGCCTGGTATTATGTGTGACAACACATTCTGGGGCACATTATTCTAATCCGAGAAGTGCCACTGGCAATCGGGAGTGAATCCTCCCACGGAAGCCGGTTACTACTCTGCACTTACCATTGATAAACACATTCTTTATTAGTTTTATATAAGCTTTATCTAAATCTCCTCTTCTCTCGGCTACTCGGAAGATGGTCTCGGCCAGTTCCGCAAACTCCTCAAACCCGGACACAAACGGAAGAATGCCGACTTTGCTCTTCTTTGAGATCTTCACATCCTCCATCTGCTTGATCTGGCTACTCTGAATGGTGAGAGGCGGGGGACACATCGTCACACACGCGGAATAATGCATCGCTACCATAATTAGTCATACGGCAAATAAAAAGGTCAAGTAATAGCAAATCAAGGAGAACAATAACAAAGATCCATTCTTCCCGTATCATACAGGCATAGATTATTTCTCATTATTAGAACCAGATTACAAACTTGATGCGCTAAATTGTGATGTTTGGGTGTATTTATTTTGGTATCTGGATGATAGATTGGTATTGGTCAATAGTTGACAAAATATTGTCGATATGCTTTACGTCGGCAGGTCCAAAAGTGCGACAGATGAAAGGTTGACAGGTTGAAAAAAGCCAACATGAGAATGGTTGACACATGTTTTGGGGGTTTTTCACATGTTTTCTCAACAGATTACTATCCACGTAATGGTAACCTGAGACCCGGCAAGCGAGGAGAGTCTGCGAGGGTGCACGTTTGTACTGATGGTGGTCCCATAACATGAAATATACAATATCTGGCACAAACAACATGAGACCACCATTTGTGCTTCGACCACTGTTTTGTCAACCTTGTGAACCTGTAGACTTTAAAAAAAATTTGACCTTTTGTACCTGTCCATCTATTGACTGCCGACCATTTGGCGTTGACAATAGCATTGTCGATTGATTGATATGCACCCATTGTTACAACATGTGTTGTGAAGCCAGTTATAGAACCACTTGGCCCATCTAGTCTGCCCCTTTTTTTAAACATGTTACCTCAAACCATATTTGATCCTTATATCTTTGTAAGGATATCAATATGCCTATCCCAAGCATGTTTAAATTGTTCTACTGTATTTGCCTCTACCACCTCTGATGGGAGGCTATTCCACTTATCTACTACCCTTTCTGTGAAGTAATTCTTCCTGAAATTTCTCCTAAATCTTCCTCCCTCTAGTTTCAGTGCATGTCCTCGTGTTCTGCTGCTCCTCTTCCTGTGACGAATGTCTCCCACCTGTACCTTGTTCATACCCTTGATATATCTATCATGTCCCCCCCCCTTTGCCTTCTCTGCTCTAAACTATACATATTCAGATCTTTCAGTCTTTCCGGGTAAGTTTTGTATTGTAGGCCATGCACCATTTTATGAGCTTCAGCTGCTGAAGAGATGCATTAATCCTATTGCTCTTATCTTCAGTAGTTTCTTTATGCAGGGCAGTATTGCTGAAGCCTGCACTGGTCTCATGGACATTACTGGAGAGTTACGCTCTCAGAAAGCGGTGTGCACTGTGCCAGTCAGCACATGACGGAGAAACATTGGGGGAAATTTACTAAGATGGGAATTAGACTTCACATGTGATGTTGCTATGGGCAAGCAATCAGAATCTACTTATTATTTATTTAGCACCCTCTAGAACAGTGGTTCTCAACCTCCATCCTCAAGGACCCCCAACAGTGCATGTTTTGCAGGTCTCCACACTGGATCACAGGTGAAATAATTTGCTCCACCTGCAGATCTTTTGAAATGTGTCCATGAATAATGAGTGCACCTGCTGGGTGACCTGGAAAACAAGCACTGTTGGGGGTCCTTGAGGACCGAGGTTGAGAACCACTGCTCTAGAAGAGACAGGATCTGATTGGTTGCCCATAGCATGTGAAGTCTAATTCCCATCAGCTTCTGTCATTACTAATATTGCTTTGGGCAACTTGTCCGCTATCTCCCTCACCAAGGCTTGATACATCTCCCCATAGTGAGATTTCCACTTACAATGCACTTGTCAAAGTTTCTTTTCACTGTGACCAGGACGTTGCCGAGGGTAGTACTCAGGAAGGAGGCAGGGTCTATGTTTTCTGCTGTCCACACATGGTGGCTCATCTTCACCAGCATGTACATGGAGTTAAAGCTGTCAATCTTGTCTCCCAAGGCAATAAGATTGTTCAGTTCCGGCTCAATGCAGTGAAATATATTAATCATCATCTTTCGAATGGAATCCTTCCTACAAAGTAGATAAGAGTCTGGTCACACAGGTCTAATAAGAAATATAAAGCATTATTTGCCAGTAGACTCATCACTGTCCTCTTTAGCCATGTCAGCAGAAGTGCTCAGTTATTATTATCATTTATTTATATGGTGCCACAAGGGCTCGGCGGTGCCTGGCAACACATAGATAAGCGGAAAACAAGAAGATAACGAATTATAGTACAATGCAATATAGAACAAGTATACGGTATATAAAGACAGTTCCATCAGGCGACAGGACACTGACACAATCATCAGGGTGGCAGAGATATAGTCTTAAGGTGCCCATACACTAGTAAGATTTATCTTCAGATCTGGCTGGTTGGAACAAAAACATGGTTATGGATGAGAGACAGTTTGTCAGTTTTCCAGCATTTCCAAGCAAATGGTCAACTGTCATTTGCTCTCATCCATAACCATGTTTTTGTTCCAACCAGCCAGATCTGCAGATAAATCTGCATGTGTATGGCCACCTTAAGACAGGCATGTACAAACTGTGGCCCTCCAGCTGTTGTGAAACTACACATCCCAACATGCCTTCCCATAGTTTTAGCATTCTCTAATAGCAAAACTGTTGCAAGGCATGATGGGACTTGTAGTTTCACAACAGCTGGAGGGCCATAGTTTAGACATGCCTGGTCTAAGAAAATCACATGAAAAAAGAGAGGGCCCTGCTCGGGAGAGCTTACATTCTAAAGGGTAACTCAGAGTTGAGTCATTTATGAAACAACTAATGAGACCCATATGAAGTGCATACAGTGGAGTCAGTCAATATATGGGATGAGCTGTGACACATGACAGTGCAGCCTATGAATTTACTAGAAATTATTGATGTAATCGAGGCATTTTAAAAGAGACAACCATAAAATCTTTACAGACTGAACTACAATAAGGCTTGGTATATACTAGATAGAGCAACGGGGAATCTGACACTACGAATTCCCATCAGCACGGATTGCCCATATACACTGCTGTAATGTTATGAATGACAGAACAATCACTGTTCCATTCTTCATTAGCATGTATGTTGCCGCTAGTGCTATCGCTAGGTTTGATGTGCTGCACATCAAACCTATCATCATCATCGTATGTGACCGCATTGCAAGCATATCCCCCGGTACACACTGAACAATATAGGCAATATGCTGTTCCGCCCAACCGGACAGCATATTGTTTATCCCAGCTTTATCCATCTGTAAAATACACCCTAAATTGGTGAACTTTTCTGTTTCCTAACAATGGTTACAACACCTGGGTGTGAGTAGGAGGACCATTGAGAGCCATAATGTTCATGGTTACAGCTTCGAACTGGTTCAACCCGCAAAACAACACACAGCCTCGGGGAAAGGTGCCAGGCAACATGGTTGCTTCCAGCAATAGAAGGCTCTCCATTGGTTAGCCTAGTGACTATTCAACTGCAAACTCAATTGTAAAGATTGAAAAGTCCATCCATCTTCCAGTTCCTATATCAGAAGAAGGACATGGCAGGTACTACAGGACTTCTATTGTGTAAACAAACAAAAAAACAAGCAGTTATGTCAAGAAAGTCAGCCAAGCTGACAAAGTAACCCAAAGTAGCAGTGGTAAATAAGAACTATGGGATGTAAATATATCAAAGCTGCCTGTAAAGTTTTGCTATTGTCCTACATCCTTAGCCGCAACCCCAGAGCTGCTACATACATTGAATGCGGCTTACAAGCACCACCGACTTCTCTGGTTCTCAGCAGGGGCTATAGGAGGAGAGATACGACAGTAAACATTTCTCAGTAGATGGCAGTGCAAGTTCATGTGAATAACGCAACAATTATTACTAACTGAACCTGGTTTCTGTACAAGCCCCTTTGTAGAAACACAGTTCTCCAGTGCACGTCCACATTTCAAATGTCAACTTTAATAAACTTTAAGACTTCTGTAGCAGTGATCACATGCTAAAGGACACATCCCTAGGTTTGACAGCATGCCATATAAAATACGTCGCTTTCTTAGTAATTATGAACTGTCATTTTAATGAAAATACCTACTCTGAGGACACTGCTGGTAACACTCCAGTATTTTGAGTACGGGATGCATGGCCACCATCGTAGACATCGACCTAAAATAGAAATAGAATTTAGAGGAGACAAGGAGGCTTACCTGTGAAGGGAAATGTATAGGACAGACCTAAGTGCCATGGGTTAAAAATTAAACTATATACAATTTCTATTATGAGTCTTTGCTTACAAAGGACTAGTCACCTCTTTATAAGCCTAAACTATTCAGAAACAATCCACCTGAGAGAGGCCCTAGTGGGCAGTTGGTGTTCTAGTCAGGCTGTCAAACTTGCCATATACTCCAGCTTGTATGCAAATGAATGGCAATGTCACTACCTTTCTCTCTGTTGGCCCACAAGAAAACAGAGGACCACCGAGTACCATTGGCGAATGAGTAACTGCCCAGCAGCCTCATAGTGCAGGGAGGAACCGCTTAGCTGAGGAGACTGAAGCCTTATGCGGAGTACCGTTTGCTGCACAGCGGCCCCTCTGAAGCCAGTCAGCATGTATATTACATGCACCATAACAAGTATGTTAATATGTTCTACATGTTTATCTGGTTGGCGCTGAAGAAAAAGGGCTGCAGCCGCCGCATATATACACTGTGTATTTATACAGTGCTTCCTAGCTAATCCTGGGTGAACAGTACTTTTGTTCTGTAGACTTTGTGCTTTACATACCAGACTAAGGGCCCAACCCCCCCCCCCCCCCACCGAGATGGGCGAGGGCACTGACGTCATGTGACATAAGCCACCTGCCCAAAGCAGACATGGACATGCCTGCGTTCTCAGGTTTCCGCCCAGCATTTCTATGGGCGTTCCCACCATTTTTGTAGGCACGCTCATAAAACGATAGGCGGACGGACCCCAGCGACCGACGGCTGGCTGCCATCATTGAGCGGATGTTCCGGCGAGTGTGAAACTCACCGAAGGCGGTCACTGCGGGGGTTTGCACATATTTGCATACCATCGCTCGTATTGTATTGTATTCAGGAAACCAGTTGGGCAAGAGATGTATATGTATGTGCCATGGCATGTGTGTTTAAAAGGAACGCGGCAACTGAACGAATACAAAAACTAAAACCGATAGCAAAGAAAGAGCCCTTACAAGAGCTTCCTAAACAAACGCATAATACTGATAATGATTTACAAAAACCATGATATCATGATACGGGCATTGTTCTAATAAATGGTTCCTTTCCTGACGAGACCTATCAGATGGAGCTCTCTCCATCCATTATCTTTTTTTTAGTCCGTTAGACAAAACCACAACAGATGAGTGAATTTAATTATTAATAGTGTTATAATTTAGATTTACTGATCAGACCTCAGAGTTCCCATAAAAACCCTGCTCTCGGATTGTGTGGTTTACTCATCTGTGTGGCCGGACATAAAAGCTTTGTTTAGTGGCTCTTTAATTGCTAAAGATCTTGTTTTTTGGGAGTTTTCGGAAACAAGAAATGTGCTGATGATTTTACGGGTTCAATGTACCAGAAAGGCGGCTGTGGGAAAAGCCACCGGCACCACAGAGTTTCCGCACTGGCCTTCTGTGCTCTATAGTGGGTCATGCCTTAGGTGCTGCTCATCATCTTCAGAATAGAATTGTTTTACCTACCATGGCTTTAAAATGAATTAAACCAAGTAGCAACCAGTAGCACAAATAAAGATAAAAAAGAAAAAAAGAAAAGAAACTTAAGTAACATGAATTATTAATTAGTGCTTCGTACCATGGGTGTCCGAGGCATGCTCTGATGTTGGGATAGGTTAAAGAATTTACTGATGAAATCTTGTTCGGCCAGACAGAGCGGCTCCAATTCACTTAAGACCTGTTCGAAGATCTGGGCAGAAAAAATAAATAAATATATAAAAGATGATTATACTGAGTGTGTATATTTTATTAAGCACATTTAAGAGAAGGGAAGGGAAGGCGGGCATTCAATTGGCCCTGTTAATTTGGGGGCAGACTCTCGATTTAACACCCGTGGCTATTCAATTACAGCTGGTGTTTCCCAGCAGTTAAATTATCTGTTAACGGGTGTTAACACACAGGATCAGGAATAGGCTCCCAGAGCTACGCATTAACCGGTGTCGTGAATTTGAAAAATGTAACCAAATTCTTTTTGTGAAAGAAATACACATTAAGTGCAGGCTATACTTCGGGGCTAATTGGATAACCCAGGGGATCAATTAGCCCATGGTAAATTACCACAGCTAATGAAATCCCCCCCTTTAAAGTTAGGTGATTACACAAGTAACAAAGAGCAATAAATGAGTAACTGGGAACTCCCTAAAAAAGTTCAGCTACAAAGAAAACTAAAATTTCCCAATTTACCAGCAAGGCAAAGTTTATAATGCCATGTTACAATACACAGCTATCTGCATACTTTACCCTCTGTATAGAGCAGGGGTAGCCAACTCCAGTCCTCCAGAGCTACCAACAGTTACCATTTTCCAGGTCTGCTAACAGAATCACAAGTTAAGTAATTATCTCTACCTGTGGATCTTTTGTAATTTGTCAGTCAGTAGTGAGTGCATCTGTGCACCTACTAGGTGGTCTGGAAAACTAAACTGTTGGTAGCTTTCGAGGACTGGAGTTGGCTACCCCTGCTATAGAGTATCTAGAACATTCCTTGAAGGTGTACAAAACCAAGTGGCTGCCCAGTGTAATTACATAGAATATGACCTGTGCCATGAGGCCATGCAGGCTCCCACTCAGGTGTCCTCACATTTTCAGCAAATCAAGTGAATTCAAATCAAGTTCTCCATTTGGCAAAAGGTATGTTTGGAAGCTGGCCAGCCTATCTTGTTGACATAGTCAGGAACCAACAAGTTATGGATCCTGCACAAGTCTTGGACCTTTTGGACATAGATTCGCAATGCACTCACGTTAAAAAAACAAAAACAGAACACTAAAATTTGGAGATTTACATTGTCTAATGCCAGGTATAAAAGGTGTAGATAAAGTGCATACCAACAGACATTTTACCTGGCAGCCTTAGACCCTGCAGATATTGTGGACACACTATGGGGCAGATGTATTAAGCCTTAACAAGAGATAAATGCAAGGGTGATAAAGAGATAAAAGTCCAGCCAATCACATCCTAACTGCCATGTTACAGGCTGTGTTTGAAAAAAAGTCAGTAAGAAGCTGATTGGTTTATCTCTCTTCATCACCCTTGCATGTATCTCTTGTTAAGGCTTAATACATCTGCCCCACTGTGATATACCCAAGAGTAGTGGCCATGATATCTGCACTCCACCCTGGGAAGGAGACATTTCCCTCTAATGCGGGGTACACACCAGGACGACCCGCTCACGATGCACATCGTGAGCGGGTCGTCAGTGTCTCGTCCGACCCCGCTCACGATGACGCGGGGGGCACGACCCGCTCACGATGTACACCGTGAGCGGGTCCGATCCGATGGCGACCCGCACCCGGCTGTATGGTCATCATTGAGATCCTACTACCTGCAGCAGGTAGGATCTCAATAACGACCGACCGACCCGCGGGACCGCGCATCGGATCGGTATCGGTCCACACCAGGTCAGAAAAGGGCCCAATCAGCACACAATCTACATCCAATTGATTGGAATTGGATCGAGATTGTGGGGATCGGGCCCTAGTCGTCCTGGTGTGTACCCAGCATTACTTTCCTGTGAAGGTGCAGAGGAAACGTCAGAGGGTGGATAGCGGCAGGGCATACACGGACACTGAAGCAGCACCCCAATGTACAGGCAAAGCAGTAGATTTAGACAACCTGGCAATGGGTGCATCGACTATAGAGGGATCTTTTCCCACAACTTCACATGCCCCTCTGGCATTGGATACATGTTTGCAAATCTTTTGGGCATAAGAAGCTTTTTATCAGGCGTCTTCTATGCTTCCCCCAGTAAAGCTATCATGCCCTCATCCAAGGGGAAAGTAACTGCGTCCTTGCGCAGCTTCTTAAATACACTCTGAGCTGGCACTTTATCCTCATCTGAGATATACAAAACCTGTTTAACTGCTAGAATCAAATACTCAATACCGGGGACAGAAGACTCATATTCTTCCCTCTGGTCCCAAAATGTATCCTCAGTACATTCCCCTTCATCTTCAGACTCTAAATTCAGCAGGGGAGGTGTAGATAAAGGGTGCCTGGGGGAAGTCACTTCAGGAGCCTTGGCAAACTGCTCCATGAAAGTATTCATTTTATGGACACACAGTAAAGCAGTTACTGAGATGGGGTAATAGAGCCCACAGTAGGTTAAGAGGAGAAAAAAGGCCTAGGAGAGTTTACAGGCTCATCTCTCTGCCTATTCAAAGCATGTACTAAGGCATTCATAGATCTCCCCAAGGCAGCTGCCCACGCAGGTTCAGGCTGCTCAGACCTCTGGCTTGAGCCCCACTGGGCACAGACTTACATGAAAAACATGCAGTTAATTAACATGGCAGGCGCTCCCTCCCCAAGAGCAGCAGCACTACACCTTTCTGTCACACAGTGCACAATGTCAGGCGTCTGCACAGAATAATGTAACAGTGTACTTATCTGTCTGCGCTGCTGCAATGGACCCTCAGCGGTCACCAGGGAAAGCGCTACCCAGGAGAAACTTTAACTCAGTTCTGCAGTGTAAATCCTCCTTCAGCTCCGCAGTGTGGAGAGAAAAGGCGCCAGAACAGAGTGTAGGAAGAGACCAAGTCTCTACTTCAGCGGGTAGGGAAGCCTTTTGGCATCTTTCCCCCTTCAGACGCTCCTACCAAGTGCTTCTCCTCAACTCCAATGTCTCCCCTCAGATTGGGACCACTTGGAAGCGTCTGGACTCCTGTAAAAGGCATCAACTCCATATTTGGATTTCTACCTATAAGCCTGGAAAATGGAGGCGCCATAGCGGGGGGGTCCGTCCCCCAAGATCCCCCCCTAAGCAGGGAGCCGGTTCAGGACTCACCCCAGGGCCCAGGAAACCTCCTTTCCTGGAGGTTAAAGCGATGTGCAAGAGAGGGCAGACAGCGTCCCTCTGCACACAGAGAGCTGACAGGACGCGCATCTGTCAGCCTCTGCTGCACTCTCAGTGTGAATAAACTTCCTCTGGAAGTTGCACACTGTAAACCTGCACTAGTGAATATTAATAAAATAACAAACCCCTAGCTATTCTCCAAAAAACATCTGCAGCATGCAGCCAGTCAGCACAGCACCCAATCCAGTGGGCACCTAAAACGAACTGGGGAATGCTGGGATGCAGAAGGGAGGAGCCTGCCTCTCAAACAGGTTAGCATAGGTGCCTGGCTCCTGCGGACCCTCCTACATCCCATGGTTAGCTGTGTCCCAGGATCGACGACAGAAAAAAAAAATCAATATATGCCACATTAAGCGATAAGACAGAAATAACAAAAGTATAGACTGAAAATACCTTATCAAATTTGGTACGGTCCGCAACATCCAGATCAGAGGCAGACATGTTTCCCATATCCAACAATGAAGAGGACTGGGATCTGCGGCTTCCCGAGCTCTGGACGGACAGTTTATTCAGACTGGATGTGGATCCGGTCAGTTTTCCGGAGCTCCCATGGAGACCTTAAAGTCAAGAGTGGGACAGATTTTGTAGACCAGGACAACAAATACAAGTAAATAAAAGCATTACACTGTGGGAACGTTACCAATTTCAAACTGAGCACTATAGTTTATAGGGTACACTAAATAAAGTGCAGGTTTACACAAGTGTAGATGATGCCCCTGGCAACCGGATTTATTCTGGCTGTTATCTTCTAGAAGGTGCTAAATTAATAAAGAAGTATAATTATATTGGTTACTATGGGCAACATCTCCACATTCGAAACACCCACATCTTAGTAATAAACATTATGGTTCTGAATGGTCCGTGTATACCGCAGGTTCCAGCAGTTGGTCCTCAAGACCCCACACAGTGCATGTTTTGCAGGTCTAGTCACAGAATCAAGAGAAATAATTAGCTCCCCCTGTGGATCTTTTAAAACGTGTCAGTCAGTAATGAGTGCACCTGTGACCTAGAAAAATGTGACCTATGTGGGGTCCTGAGGACCGAGTTTGAGAACCACTGGTGTATACATACAATATTTGTAAACCATGAGTCCTCACATCCTAACTATTGTAATGAGATTACCAATATCTTTAGCAAGTCCTCTCTCTTTCTTCAATGGGCTGTTACTGGAATTGGACTGGAAGCAATTAGACCAGGTACACACAGAGCGATCTCGGCCCGATCATTCAGTGTGTACCCGAGATTTGCGCTCTCCCACGGTCGTTAGTGATGTGTTCTGGTCGGTAGTGCCGAAGGACCATCCAGAAGAAATTGCTAATGATGCCATGTTGCCAAATGCAGCATGGTGGAATCCTACTTTGCTCCATCATTCCTCTGAATCTGCAAGTTTGTAAGCACTTGCTTATGCAGCATCTAGTCACTCACCAGAGCAGCCAGCTACACATCATAACCTGCCTTAGAACCAGTTCAATTGCACATAATCCGATATCATATTATTATTTCTGATGGTATCGTTTACCCACACTTGACTTCTTTTTTTTTTACTTTTTGGGTTTCACATTGGCAGCATACCTGTTTCTTTGATGACCATGATTGATCGACCAGGTGCAGTAAATGTTGTTATTGTGATTAATAAGGTGTTCAGTGAAGACTGCACAATTAAACAAAAACTCCCAAAAAGTATGTAATATATGCACATATAGGGGTGTATTCAATGCGGCCGGCGAGGGGGTTAAACGGAGGGGATCGCTGAAAACAAGCTATCCTCGCCGTTTAACCCCCGCACCAGCCGCTCACCCTTTTCAACGCACCATGGAAACAGCGAGGCTCGCGGCTAATGCAGGGAGCTTACTGCATTTAGCCGCGAGTCTCACTGTTTTAGCGGCTGCATACACCGTTTCCCCCTCGCTCCAAGAACAGAGCGAGGGGAAAATGGCGCATGCAGGGTGGTCCAGTTGAATACTGACTGTGCGAGCTGTGACAACTCGCCGTCACAGCTCGCCCAAAGCATTGAATACTGCCCTCAGTCGGCGGCAGAAGGAACCATGTCATACTCACTTTCAGTCTCCTGTTTGACGGTAGTCTCTTTTCGAGGCAGCGTAGCTGGGATGCATTAAGTTGCAAGCACCAGAGACAAAGATGCATTAGAAAAAACAGGCATTTAGCAAAGACCATGCAAACAGAGGCAAGTTAGGCACTAGTTGGAAAGAAATACGCAGGAGACTATATTAAGCGGTTATGTTTATCTTAAAGCTGTAAAATGTTACATGGACAATCCAACGTATAACTCTCATAAGAAACACAGAAGCAGGTCTTGTATTAGAATATAACATTCATTCATGATATGATGTAATGGGGTTATACAAAATGTCAGGCATGTGAGATCTAGTAGCCAAGACAGGGAGATGATGGAAGGTACACCTTTAAATGCCCGTTTAAAGAACCAATGCAAAGTCATTTGGTGGTTTATTATACAAAAACTTTTTTTGGAGGGTTGGACATCATAAAAAGACCAATATAATTGTGGTGGTTGCTATTTCAGCGCCAGAAAAATGGATTTTAAGTATGGTTTATTTTTGTTCCCCAGAATATTCACTGTTCAGGATTACGTTTGGTCATTAGGCAGTTACATAAGACACAACAACAATAATCTGTGTAAACTGATATCAGTTATTTTTAGTAAACAATAATCTTATTTATTTTCTCCTTTACCGTGCTTAGAGATTATTCTTGTTGGAACAACATTATCTGCATTGAAAAGAAAAAATGATGTTGTGTGAGGAAACCTGACCATATAACGTGGAGTTCCCAAGGCCACCGTAACACCTCTTCATGCCAAGCCACACACAACCAATCCGCAAGCAGGGCCTTCATCACACAGTGTCAATGAAGTAACAGCGCAAAGGGCATGTACAGTATGTGCCACAGTAAGAACTGCAAGGGTAGAGCAAGGTCTTCCTTTTTAATGTGAGGTCACAGGATAGTGCAAGACCCACCATAATATTGTCAACAAATAAAGATTGCCTATTGAAGATTCCTTTCCGTGCACATGTTAGAGAAAAACAAAATAAAGTGCTCTCCCTGTAAAGTATCTGGGTGTCATGAATGTCACTTATTCATTTAATATGCAACAAATGCATAGGATGAAAATATCCCTTTACTTTTAGCCAGTGTAATATCTGCGCCTTTCCAGGTGTATTGGTTTGGAGTAATACGCACATTCCCAATTTGCTATGCTGCAGCGATCCCTAGAAATCCTTATTAAACATCATTTGTTTATCATTTTATTTATTAAAGCTTACCAAACTTCTTGCCCTCTTTACTAGCCCCAGTCATCTTGTTTTTTGCCACCTCAAAAAAGTCCCTGATCTCTCGGTCATATAAGCGCACAATGTTTTCGGTGTAATTCTGAAAAATAAAATTCAGGTTCATTAAGCAAATTTACACACACACACACACACACACACACACACACACACACACACACACACACACACACACACACTTGCAGCCAAGCGAATATGTCCCGTAAGGATAACACACCCTACCCTAAAACACTTACACAGAATGCTTACGTTTTACCGGACACTCCCATGTAACAGCTGGTTACCACCCACAGGCGCCTACTTCCTGTCAATCACCTTGTGTACGGCTTGCGAATAGAAAAAGTAGCAGGATATCACCGCTCTGCAGCCCATACACATGCGCAGCTAATAGATAATAAAATCGTACGATGTGCAAAGAGGTCTGAATTGGGCCCTATATAAATGTAAAACTTTCACATCTGGATTCCTCCATCGGTGCTTATAGAAGTACTTCATGCTAATATCTTTATTTTTTGCAGCATTTTACAAATATATGTGACCCCCATCTCCCTCCCGCCTCCCCCCCAATCTGTCTTCCTAAGTATCTCTCTTGTAGGTTTGGTGTACAGGATGGAAATAACTATATTGACAGTGATGATATGGATCCCTGAATTCGGGTGCCGGATGACTGCCGACAGGGGGATCCCGACTGTTGGTGCTCCGACAGGGGGGGGGGATCCCGATTGACGGCCTACTCTCCCTTGTGGGGGTCCACAACCCCCATAGAGGGAGAGTAGAATCCGTGGCAAGCAAAGCGAGCCACCGAGCCCGCAAGGGGCTTCTTTGCGCTCACCCCCCTGTCGCAGCACCGGCAGTCAGGATTTCGACGTCCGGATTCTGACCGTTGGGATCCCCCCCTGTCGGACCGCCATACCACACCCCCTGAAGTCAGGCATGTTACCTGGATCAGCATTACAGAAGTAAAGATATTGGTAAAGCAGCATATTGACAGCTGTAATAATGATCCGGTTAACAACGTATTAACCTCATCAGTGGTCTTGGATCATCATTGTCAACGTCAACATAGCGTCGTTCCCATGACTTCAAGCCCATATTGTAAGCTGTAATGCAGAGTTCTCCGTCTCCTACACTGTGCACTTATTTTCAAGGTCCAAATACCCCTTTAACCACAGTGGCGACATGAGCAGGCAGACATGCACGGGGTACATGGGAGGTAGAAAACACTACAAACCTTGGCAAGTCCTTCATATCTTGTACGTTCTGTGTTTTTGAGCCACTCCATTAGTTTTGTGTATCGCAGAAGGTCACGGTGAAAAGGGTGGTGGTTTGGTAATGTAATTTCTACCGAAAGGGAGGACGTCTGGTCGTGGCCCTAGTATTCACCATAATAGAAAGAAATACAATGAACTTTTTGAAATCAGTATCACAATGAGTTAATCTGGATTCTATTGGCATTCTGTAGGTCCTCCATTTCAGCAAACAGGCAATCTATAGAAGCTGCAAAGTAACCGTTCTATATCAAGGGTGTGCATGCATAGCTTAGTATAGAACGATTCTGTGTTAACAACACTGCCACCAATGTCTTCTATAGCAGAAGGAGGGCAAAGAGGTCGCAATGGATTTGACAAAGAGGAACCAGAAAAAACAAGCTGCATGTGCACAGATACATGGTAGGGAGGGAACATTCATCTGCTGGATCCTCATGCCTTATCACTAGTTCTAACCCCAACCTCTTGCAGATAGTCAACAGCTCCCTTGCAGATAAGGGATAACACAAGTTGTGCATCTCTGCTGGCCTACCTCTCCCAGTCACCTCTGTGTTATGATCAGTGTTAAATAGTGCCCGCTCCTTTTGAATCCACTCCAGAGGTTCAGTAAAAGCTAGAAACGGTGATGCTAATACCAATGGATGAGTTCTGAGAGTTTATCCAATATTTGGGATGTCCACATGCGATGGTACAGTAGGTAGATTCTTCTGCGTTGCGGCACATGGTATTCTTAGAGTTCTGAAGCGTTATTTTTGAATTATGTACTGATTTCAGTGTCCCCATAACTATATTTACTGCCGCTGCAATTAACGCATAAGCTTCCCCATTATGGCGTTGGAGCCCTTTCACCTTTCATTTTGTATATCGATTCCAAAAAAGCTTTTTCGATTCCTACAAAGGAATAATAGAGAACTGTGTAGGTGCCCCCAATTAACCGAAATGGACTTTCCTGATCAGTCAGTCCGTTCTGACAACTCGCACTATGGAATGACCAATATTTCATCAATTTCGACAATATTGGCTTTGATGACAGTAACCCATGATTCTAAACCTAATTACAGTCACCACTGGTGTCTGGTTTCTTTACTCTCAGTGTATTTTCAGAGGCACTTGCCATTGATTCCCCCTGCCAGCGCTCTATGCCAGACGTACGCCATGTTTGATGGCACATCAGTTCTTCTATACCTCATTTGGATCTAGAGGTCATGTATGGTGATATTTTTCGACACTCAGTTGTCTCCGGGGCTGGGTTAAGGACCTATTGGGACTGGAGCGAACAATGGCCCTTATTCAGATCTGATCGGAGTACTAATTTGTTCGGAAAAGGGGCAAAACCAATTTCACTGCAGGTGGGGCAGATGTTACATGTGCAGAAAGAGTTAACTTTGGGTGGGGTGTGTTGAAACTGAAATCTTATTTGCAGTATTAAAATAATGTAGCCAGTATTTACCCTGCACAGAAACAAAATAACTCCCCCAAATCTAACTCTCTCTATAGATGTTACATTTGCCCCACCTGCAGTGCACATGGTTTTACCCATTTTCCAAACAAATTTGATCTGCGATCAGATCTGAATAAGGGCCAATGATCAAAGACCTATTATGAAAAGTAAAGGAGGTGAGGCCAATGCCATGCAGGCATGTATGTACCATACACTACAAGCAACATTGGTGGACTAGATTTCTAAAAAACAGCCATTTTACCTTTATCAACTTTTATTGGATAGTGCTGCCTCAACAAATGTTACCATTGGAATGTCACTTAATCCGATTTACAAGTCTTGCATTCACTCCCTAGCACCTTGGGCCTTATTTTGGTTCATTCTTTCTGACAAAATCCTTCTTAGATGGACAAAACCATGTGCACTGCAGGGGGGGCAGATGTAACATGTGCAGAGAGAATTAGATTTGGGTGAGTAATTTTGTTTCTGTGCAGGTAAAATACTGACTGCTTTATTTTTACACTGCAATATAGATCTCACTTTGAAGTAAAACCCCACCCAAATCTAATTCTCTCTGCACATGTTACATCTGCCCCACCTGCAGTGCACATGGTTTTGCCCATCTAAGAAGGATTTTGTCAGAAAGAATGAACCAAAATAAGGCCCCTTATCTGTGTCCCACTACTGCGGATGGAGAGAAGGAGATACTTAGCGCTGTACCATTCTCCCATCATGGAATTAGAATCTTTATCTACTTCCCACGGTCATGCCGTAGTGTTGCACCCAACTCCTCTATGTCTCCCTACTGCCTCAGAGAGTCCCCTGTCCCTTCCCTACAACATGTATACACCATACATAACTGCTTAGCAAACACAGGACCACATCTCATAAATTAGTTAGCGTTTGCTACAATAAGTGGATTTACATTCACATCCGTAAAATTAGATTAAATATGTAATACCTGTCATATGCATTATGCTTTTGACATAAATTATGTATGATGTAGTCTGGTGAAGACAAAGTACGTATTAATCACATGTGGATGAAGTGCCTAACTAGCCATTTTATGTATGGAGGTGCAATAAATGCTGTTGAATAAATAGGATTTTGGGTACCTACCGGTAAATCCTTTTCTCGTAGTCCATATGGGATACTGGGCTTCACTACTATGGGGATTGAGACCTCCGCAGGAGAGACAGGCACATAAAAGAACTTTCAGTGTGGGTGCACTGGCTCCTCCCCTCAATCTCCCTCCACTAGTCAGTTAATGCAAAAACTGTGCCGAAGGAGAGCATGTGAGGAGTATGTGATAATGTATTGTGGTGAGATTCATCCAGCACACCCAAACGAACAAAAAACCATATAAAAGAGGTGAATCCTAACAACTTAAGAGGACACCTGTAACTAGAACAAATCTATAGTCCTATTTATCCTATAGAAAACAAGGCAATAAGCCTAACCATAAAGTAGGTCTGACAGCAGAAAAAGCCGCACTGAGGCGGGCTCCCAGTATCCCATATGGACTACGAGAAAAGGATTTACCGGTAGGTACCCAAAATCCTATTTTCTCTACCGTCCAATGGGATACTGGGCTTCACTACTATGGGGAGGTCCCAAAGCTATCAGAACGGGTGGGAACGTGCGGATTCTGCTGTAGAACCGCATTCCCGAACTGGGAATCCTCCCTGGCCAGGGTGTCAAACTTGTAGAACTTCACAAATGTGTGTTGCCCTGACCAAGTTGCGGCCCTGCATAGCTGCATTGCCGACACCCCTCGAGCAGCCGCCCAAGAGGTACCTACAGACCTGGTTGAATGAGCCTTTACTGAAAAGGGAAGCGACAAACCAGCTGATGCATAAGCCTGCTGGATAGTACATCTTATCCACCTGGCAATGGTACGCGTTGAAGCAGGTAAACCCTTCTTCTGCGCATCATAAAGCACAAACAGGCTGTCCGTCTTACGGATCCTAGCTGTGCGCTTGACATACCCCTTAAGGGTGAGGACCACATCCAAGGTATCTGGTATATCTGGGTGTGTCGCGCTAGAAGGAACCACAATCGGTTGGTTTAGGTGGAACCCTGACACCACCTTTGGAAGGAATTGTGGTCTAGTCCTGAGTTCCGCCCTATCGTTGTGGAACACAAGGTAAGGGCTCCGACAAGATAAGGCCCCGAGCTCGGACACCCTCCTGGCCGAAGCTAGAGCCAGCAAAACAACAGTTTTCCAAGTAAGGTGTCGCAGCTCAGACTCTTCCAATGGAACAAACCGGGCTGATTTCAAGAAAGTAAGAACTACTTCCAAATCCCATGGTGCAGTGGGAGGCACAAAGGGGGGCTGAATCCTCAGCACCCCCTGTAAGAAGGTTTGCACTTCCGGCAAGGCCGCAATCTTTTTCTGAAAAAACACAGATAGTGCAGAGATTTGGACCTTTAAGGAACCCAATCTGAGTCCCTTATCCAGGCCAGCCTGAAGGAAACGTAGCAGACTGTTTAATCGAAAACTGTCCGGAGGCAAGTCATTCTTCTCACACCAGGCAATATATCTGCGCCATATTACATGATAATGAGCAGCCGTCACCGGCTTCCTGGCTTTTATCATTGTAGTGACGACAGAGGGATGGAGACCCTTGTGGACTAAGATCTGCCGCTCAACCTCCAGGCCGTTAAACGTAGCCGCTGTAAGTCCTGGAAGACGAACGGGCCCTGGAGGAGCAGGTCTTTTCTTAGGGGCAGACGCCACGGGTCTTCCACTAGCATGGCCTGAATGTCCCCGTACCAGGCCCTTCTTGGCCAGTCTGGTGCCACCAGTATGGCCTCCGTCCCCTGATGCCGGAGCCGCTTTAGCACCCGAGCCAACAATGGGAGAGGTGGGAAGAGGTACACCAATTGGAAATCCCAGGTCCAGGTGAGAGCGTCCACCGCTATCGCCCCTGGGTCTCTGGTCCGTGCACAGTACATTGCTACCTTGTGGTTCAATCGTGAAGCCATCAGGTCGATCTGAGGGAGCCCCCACAGATCCACTATGGCATTGAACACTTGAGTGTGAAGGCCCCACTCTCCCGGGTGAAGATCGTGACGACTTAGGAAGTCCGCCTCCCAATTGTCGACCCCCGGGATAAAAATGGCAGACAGGGCCTGGACATTCTGTTCCGCCCAGGACAGAATTTTTGACGCTTCTCTCATGCACGGCATGCTCTTGGTACCACCCTGCCGATTTATATAGGCCACAGTGGTGGCATTGTCCGACTGGACCTGGATCGCCTTTCCCTGTAACAATGGAGCCGCCTGTAACAGGGCATAGTAGACCGCCCTCAACTCCAGCTTGTTGATATGAAGGCCTGACTCCAGTGGAGACTATCGACCCTGTAGGCGGACTCCCTGTGTCACAGCTCCCCAGCCCCTCAGGCTGGCGTCCGTGGTTACCAGAATCCAGTCCTGGATCTGGAACCGTCTGCCTGCCAACAAATTGGATGAATCTAGCCACCACTGTAGCGAGATCCTGGTTTTTGTTGCAAGGCCAATCCTTCTGCGCATCTGCAGGGGGGAGCCGGACCATTTTGTCAGAATATCCAATTGAAAGGTCCTGGAATGGAAGCGGCCAAATTGTATTGCTTCGAATGAAGCCACCATCTTGCCTAGAAGCCGGAGGCAAAGATGGATCTGTACCAGAGGTGACTGTAGGACCTCCCTGACCAGCTGTTGTATTGCAGTGACCTTTTCCATCGGCAGAAAAACCTTTTGTTCTGATGTATCCAGGATCATGCCCAAGAAAACCATCCTCTGGGTTGGAACCAGCGATGATTTGGGCATGTTTAGGATCCACCCGTGGTCTCTTAGAACCTGTATGGACAGATTGAGAGCACTGCTTAAAGCCTCCGCCGACCCTGCTTTTATTAGCAGGTCGTCCAGGTATGGCACTACATTCACCCTTCGGAGCCTGAGTAGTGACATCATTTCCGCCATTACCTTTGTGAAAACCCGCGGGGCTGTCGACAGGCCGAAAGGTAACGCCCGGAATTGGTAATGGTCGTTCCCCAAGGCAAACCTGAGATAGATTTGGTGTGGGGGCCAGATAGGAATGTGTAGATAGGCGTCCTTGACGTCTATAGAGGCCAGGAACTCCCCTCTTTCTAGGCTGGCGATCACAGAGCGCAAGGACTCCATCCTGAACTTGAACACGCGCAGGAAGGGGTTCAGTGACTTTAGATTCAGGATGGGTCTTACTGAGCCGTCTGGCTTCGGTACCAGGAATAAGTTGGAATAATATCCCTGGCCCTGCTCCGTGACTGGCACTGGTACAATTACCTGAGACTGAAGCAGCCTGGTAATGGCCCCCTGAAGAAGCACCTGATCTTCCTGGGATGCTGGAAGTGCCGACCTGAAGTATCGTCTGGGAGGGGGTTTGTCGAATTCCAGCTTGTAACCTAGAGAAATGAGACCTCTGGCCCAGGTATCCAGACCCGAGGCGTCCCACACATGGCTGAAATGCAACAATCGCGCTCCCACCGCGAGAGAGTCTCGTGGCGGGAAAACCCCGTCATGCTGCAGGCTTAGAGGAAGTCGCGGCATTTGGACGGTCCTGGGTGTTGGAGGTGTTAGGCTTCCTAAACTTGCCTCTCGTGCCCCTGCTGGCATTGGAGGCGCCCCTAGCCTTGGGGCGAAACCTGTTCCCACGAAAGGACTGCTGGGAAGCACCTGTGAAGGTACGCTTTGCAACCGTGGGGGCTGATGGAAGGAAGGTAGATTTTCCTGCCGTGGCTTTGGAAATCCAACCGTCTAATTCACTGCCAAACAGCCATTCTCCTGTAAAGGGAATACCCTCCACACTCTTCTTTGAGTCTACATCTGCAGACCACTGCCGCAGCCACAAGGCCCGTCTGGCTGACACCGCCATGGCTGAATTGCGCGCGTTAATTGCGCCCAATTCCTTTTGTGCCTCGCACAGGATTTTTGCGGTATCCTGAATGTGACGCAGGCTGTCCCCTATCTGGGCTACAGTCATGTCACCCAACAAGCCTTCCTGAATCTGGGTTGACCAGGTATGAATAGCCTTGGCCATCCAGCAGCTGGCTAAAACTGGACGCTGGGATGCCCCACTAGCCGTATATATGGACTTGAGGGTAGCTTCCAGCCTTCTGTCCGCCCCGTCCTTAAGGGTGGATACCCCTGGGACTGGTAACAACACCTTCTTAGAGAGGCGGGAAACAGAGGAGTCCACTACCGGTGGCTCCTCCCATTTCTTTCTGCCCAAAGGTTCAAAAGGATATGCATTAGTGAACCTTTTTGAAAGAGTAAACCTCTTATCAGGGTTTTGCCATGCAGCCCTGAAAGCAGTTTCTAACTCTGCCTGCTCAGGGAAGTACACTGGCTGTTTCTTCTGAGTCATGAAGAAAGGATCTCCTTCTGTGGATGCCTCTACAGGGAGATCTAAAACATCCCTAATAGCCCTGATAAGGGGCTCGGGACCATGTACTGCCGTCTCAGGAGCTGGTTCCTGCAGACCCTGCTCCTCACCCTCCTCCAATATGTCCTCATCGTCCTCATCTGTGTCAGGATCCATAGCAGTAGCCTGCCTCTTTTGAGGCTGTGCGGGCGGGGGAGGTACATTTTGGGTATGAAGAATATCCACCCTGGCAGATAACATGGACAATTCCCTCTGAACCCTCTGCGTTTGCTGAGTGTTAGTGGAAAGCTGTGAAGCCACAGAATCCAACAAGGTCTTTATGTTGGAGGCCCACGCAGGCTCCTGCTCATCTGCCTGCGATTGCCCCGCAAGCTGTGGGGGAACCCCACTGATCTGGGTGTCAGCACTACTGGGCTGTGGTGACATACAAGCCTCACAAGTAACCTGGGACTGTGACCTGGGCACAAACTTGGTGCTACACACCATACAAGTGAACTTTTTCACCATGATGAGATAGTACTACAATGTCTGTAGTAACAAACACAACCCCCACGCAGTCACACACGTGCACACACTGCTGGATGTGTTTCCTCTGAGTGAAAACAGACTATGTGCTTGCTTTATGCTGTGTCTGTAACTAAACAGTGGGGAAAAAACAGAGCAATTGGGGAGCCAAGTGCACCCTTAACCTGAACTCACAGATCTGGGTGAGCTGGTAACGCTAAACACAGTGATATAAACAACACAGTGTCTGACTAAGCTAGATAGCGCAGCAGCGCTAAATCGCTATAAAAAAACCTGCTGTCTCTGCCGTGCTGCAAGTACCCGGATCCACCACGCCAGTGAGGAGCCCTGTAATGGAGTCTGGCAGCGTGTGAAGAAGCAGGAAGTGACAGCGCGCGCCCAGCAGAGCTTGGTCCCGCTCTGAGTGAAGCCCCGCCCCCTTACACGGAGCTGGCGCTTACAAATAATTATACTGACATTATTAAAGGTGTAAAATATATATCATACATTATACCCTGAGGGGTGTCCCTGGTGGTCCAGCGGCAGCACCCCTATGCCAGTTATCAGACGCGGTGTTCACGCGGTCCCTGCTGGAGAGCCGCCATTACTAGCCGTCGTCTTGCCGCACCAGAAATGGCTGCGGGGACCCCTTGTGGGACCCCCAGCCTGTACTCACCACCGATGTCTTCAGACCTGTCAGGGGTGTGCGGCGGCTAGGGGACTTGCTCGCTACAGCGCAATGCTGTGCGGTGACAAGTCCCACGCAGGACTGGATTGTCCTGTAGCAGGGTCAGCTCTGCACCTGAAGAGGTCGGGGACTGACCCTTCCCCTGACACCCACGAAGCAGGACAGCTGTGTGGTCACTACAGCGCCCCAAAATAACAAACTTGAAAATAAATGTGGAAAAAACTCTGGAGCATCCAGAAGCACTGCCTCTCCTGAGGCACATTTTTCAAAACTGACTAGTGGAGGGAGATTGAGGGGAGGAGCCAGTGCACCCACACTGAAAGTTCTTTTATGTGCCTGTCTCTCCTGCGGAGGTCTCAATCCCCATAGTAGTGAAGCCCAGTATCCCATTGGACGGTAGAGAAATGAAATGCGATTTTACAGAAAGCATACGAGTAAAGAGCCTGCAAGCAGCGATTAGAGGGAGAGACCAGCAGCAGACTTCTACATATAACTGCATACCCAAACACAGCAGAAAAACAGCTAAAGTACGTTGTTGTGGGTGAAGGCTACAGGTGAAATACCAAATTCCAGGTTACAGCAACTCTATGCTCGAAGACTTGACTATTTTATATGGTTTTTGAAACATTGGAACTTGTGTCCTTTAAGTTGTGCCTAAGAACTGGTAACTGACCTGCTAACCATAATGGGCAGTCATTGGCTCTGGGCAGAAATGCAACGTTCTCCTTATATGCTTTCCTGGCAGCACAAATTGCACACTGAGGGGGAAATCTACTAAAATGGGATGTTGCTATGGGCTACCAATCAGATGCTGTCTATTCTCTTCTAGTGGGTGCTAAATATATAGTAGATATAGATGCTGATTATTTGCCCTTAGCAACCTCCCATTCTTAGTAAATTTTCCCCTGAGATACAAGTTACTGTCAAGTTTTCAATACAGAATACATCACCAACCCTATAGTCTTAGATAGTCAGTGTGCATAATCTGCTGCTCCCGGTGACACCAGTTACAATATTATATATCCTACCAATACAGAACTTTAGATTGTATTTCCACATTCTTATACAGACTCAAATGGTACCAGATAAGGAAATATTATATACTGTATCTGCTGATAAAGGTTTTTCATTTATTATTCAAAAACTCTTTTTGATAATGCTGTATCTTAGTGTAACTAATACTAACGAACACAGAATTGTGTTAAGAACAAAGAATTACCGCCAATTGGCAGAATATCCCATATAATGGAAGGCTAACGCCGCTCCTCACCTGTATGGGGTGAAATCAAATGTTTTGTGTGCCGGAGTCCCCTAGATGGCACAGTTCAAGCATTGCTCCATTCAGGTACGCACAGCCGCTGGCACGGACACCATTGTTATGTTCCATCATTCTGATGGGCTTAAAACTAGTAGAGAAGTAATAAGCAACAGGCAGCTCTAATGCTACATGCAGCCCCTAATACCTTCAGGTGTCCTCATGTTATAACTTTTATCACTACTTTAGGAGTCTCTTTTTGGGATTAAATCTATCGTTTTAGCTGGTTACTGCAGAGGCTTACCATTACACACATTAGTAGCCTTAGAACTTCATCCCAAATACAATGATCCCTACCACAATTCTGCATAAAATATCATAGAGGTGATGATCTGTCAGTGTAAAAGGAACTTGGGGATAAACATTGGCGAATGTCCCAATAAAATACATAGAAATGTGTTAATTGTCATTTTCCTTAAAATTTCTATGTGATATCAAGAAATTATTAAGAGCTCTCGCCTTTCTTCTGAAGGTTCTGCACTATAGATACAGGATTGTAATGGGGCTGTATCTGACTGCATTACCTGCATACGATTTACAGATGGATCATCTAGAAGCTGTGAAAATATGAGGATAGCCAATCCTGTAATAATGCTGAGTACACATCAGAACGACCATGATCTCGTGACCATTTCCTTGAAATCGTACGATGGTCACACGATCTGACAAATTAGCCAAACTTGTAAAATCTCCAAAGCGACCAAACGACCAGCGGGGACGCGCACCGGATCGATATCGCATTGAAAGCTTGGCAAATTCGGCAGTTTTTTTGTAAATTTTTTTTTTTTTTTACACACAATCGGTGGAAATTGTCTAAAAATTGTGGGAATTGAGCCCAAATTGTTCTAGTGTGTACCTAGCATAAGAATAGAAAAAGAAAATGCCTACACAGCGCTAATTTCGAGAAAGAAACTAGTAACATTCAGGAGATAAATTATCATAAAACATGTCTAAACATACATAGACATGCTCTAAATGCAACTTGCTACACAAATCACAAAATGAATAAATGGCAATAAAGACTAGACTACAAATGGACCAGTATGCAGCAGGAAGTCCCGTTCCTATGTTGACCTCACAAGAAGGACAAGCCGTTGGAAAATATAAGTACTGTGTGGCAATCTCAACACACACGAGTACAGGATCCCACATAGGAGTAGCAAGCTCATGCTAAAAGATGGATGTCCATGGAGTGGAGATGGGTGCTTTAAGTAGCTGTAATAACCTTTAGTAGTCCAGAGGTCTAGTCTCGGTAGTGTGGTTGCCACAGTTAGTGCTCTCTGCCCTATTTTGAAAGGGCAAAACACGGCCTGCCCGTTAAGCGGCATCCTGCTAAAACAGCCAGGCCTGTGTCTGTCCCCACTGCCGCTGTCCACAGCGTTGGCCCGCTCACATTAGTGATGTTGCCGGGTGGGGCGGCCCACATCAATGAGGTCGGCGGGCCTGGCCCGTCGCATTCAAAGTGCCCCCTTTCCCCAGGCATCATGGAGGGATCACTACACAGTGGTAGGTCCGAATAGAAGATCAATAAAAGTCCATTTGAGAGAGGCAATTCCAGAATAACCACTGACGCGTTTTGCTCTGAAACACAGTTTTTTCAAATCTATCGGCATTTACTCAAGTAGTGATTTTGGTAGCAAGCTGCACTTAGACATATCTATGTATTTTTAGATGTAAATGTTTTAGGATAATTCATCCACTGAATGTTATTCATTTCCTTCTGGAAATTATCAGTGTGTGCATTTTCCTAATCACTACACGAATTGAAACCAGCCGAATGTTAACAAAACCACTTAAATGCAAAAAAACTATTAAACGCAATATATTTCCCTCTTTCTTCATAAGACACAAAGTGGTTTCAGGAAAAACAAGAGTGTTGTAGACATACAATATATTTTACTGCTCACCACAAAGATAAATGCGATGAACGGGCAACGAGAAAGCAATATGTTACAGTATAAGTGAATTCCCCACTTGCCCTTGAATTCCGTACACTGAGAACTATAAACTGGCAATGGTACTTATGCATACCATTAATATTTTATTAACAGGCACATCAACACGCATGCTTTATAAACAAACTGACTGTGACTCGCCGGCTCTTGTGGAGCTACAAATTTCAGAATGCCTTGCAAGCTATCTCTGAGATTTGACGATCCATAACAGCCTTACCATCACTTATAAAACGTACGATGAACTGTCAGTTGATACACTATGACATCATCATACAATAAACCCGCAAGCAGTTCTTCAGATAACATTTTAGTATTGTTAGTGGGGGAGGGGAAAGCCACATACTCTTCAACCATGACTATGGAACCATATGGCAATACAAGTGCTGTGCTCTCACAACCACACTCCGTGTACTCACTGCCATAGAGAGATAGTAGGACCTGCTATACAAGTGAGGGAACATCTGAGTGAACTAGTGGAAGATAAAATGCAGAAATACCAGCGTTCACATAGATGTACAAGGAAAAAGACTGAAGAAGCAACTCAGTGTAACACCATGTACACCCGGAGACACAATAACACAATAACACAATAACTCCCTTCCTCACCACCCCTGCATAAGAGTGTTGGCACCAAAGGCCTAATTCAGACCTGATTGCAGGCACACGTTGTTAGCAAATGGACAAAACCATGTACAATGCAGGTGGGGAATTTGCTTCCAAATGCTGGAAAACAGATAAAAAAACTATTGTTTGGATTAATTGGTTAGATCACATGGCTTTAACAAATTTGTCTGTATGTGTAACCAGCTTCACTCCGCACATGTTCCATCTGCCCCACCTGCAGTGCACATAGCGGGATATTATGGTTTGTTTGCTCCCCCCATGCATTCGCACAGGGGAGCAATGCTTAGCGTCTGCTCAAGTGCATTTATGTGCAGATGCTTTGTGCGAGCAGCCGTGGCGAACTGCTAGTTCGCCATCCCATTCGCACCTAGCAGTGCGGGCGTGGGGCGGCAGCGATGGGCTGCGCCCATGGGAACACCCAGCGTTTTGTGGGTGTTCCCATGAAAAGGCGCCTGTGGCGCACATGCGTGGGGCGAGCAGCTGACATCAGCGGCCCACCTGCTTCCCGTACAGGGCGCCCGCAGATCTAAGACACGACAGAGGTGCAAAATAATTCGATGGTGGGTCGGCATTTGGTAGGCTAGCAAATCTTGGAAATTCGCAGCTTTGCGATTCAACCAGAATCAGGTCCATAGTTTTGTTAATTTTATAACAAAATGTGTCCGCGATCAGGTCTGAATTAGGCCCTAAATACAAGTAAATAAAAGTAAAAACTAAACCCTCCCCCTCCAGCAGCACATCAGTCTAGTTCTTGTGCCTTGGAGTGAAGCACATCCTGTCCCTAATTATTAAAATGAATGATCTCCTATGGTAAAGAAATATAAACTGAAAAACCCCAAGAAAAAAAAAAAAAAGCATGTAACACTTTTTAAAATATCATTAAATAAAGTAAAGTACATACTGTATATAAGAATTAGTCACCAATAATATGCATATACTGTAGGTTACCTCTGTGTCACACACGGTTATAAATGACTCATCCCTTTCAGTGCTGGTACAAGAGACAAGAGTGCATATACTTGATTCACAAGAACAGGACTACAGTACCTGCTGGATGAACACATTGTTAAGGTGACTAGCCAGTCTGCCGGCAAACTTTTCCCGGAGGTCAATAAACAGCTGTCGTTGCTGCTTTACAGCCTGGAGCATGGAGTGTCCTAAATGAGAGATTAAAATCACAACATAGACAACCAACACAATGGAACACAACAGATAAACACATACAAATTAGATGGCATAAAAGATTGTGTTCAATAGGTCTGGTATCTTGTACATTACAGAACCAAGCTTACACAATTAGCGGTATTCAATGCCTTGACGGCGAGCTATCGGCACATAGAAGCACAGATAGCTCGCCGTTGGGGTATTTAACGTATCTGGTTCACTCGCAGTTTACCACCTCCTCGCCTGTTCCCTGAGGCAAGGTGGAAACGGCGATTGTGGTCATTAAAATGACGGGGCTCGCCACAAAATGCGGCGGTCTTGCTGCATTTGTGGCGAACCTTGCCATTTAAGGGGATCCTCGCCGGCCTCTCACCGCGAGGATTCAGCCTTTACAGTACATTGAATAAAGCGAGGAGGTTTGACAGCGAGGATGGCTTATTTCCGGCGAGGAGAAGACATCCTCACCGTACCGACACCCTCTCTGCCCGCATTGAATACCGCTCAATGACTGACAATGCAGAACCATTCGCAAACCGTAATGAACCGTTCCCATGCAAGCTAAGCTAAGAGAAAGCATGCCGATGGGATTATTGTAGGGGCTACATAGAGTTGTGTGTGGTGGAACAGATGCATATTTTGCACCAGCAATGGAGCGGCTACAAATGCACCCCGATAATGGAGAGGGCTATGAAACAAACATATAAATAAGGGTAATCCAGGCACAGAGATTCATACAAGTCTATGTACAAGGGAATGCTTTAGATCATGCAGGCATTACTAAAGCAATTGCAGATGATTTGTGTTATGTTCTCAAAGTTATATAAAAATGATATAGTGTGTGTGATGTTTCCAAGTGTGTCTTATGAAACATTAGTGTGCAGTGTGGATACCTGGTTGTAGCGATACATTAATACACTGCAGTAGTGCCTCCGCTGCATTAGTGCAAGCCTCAATCCCGCAGGGGGAGGAAAGGTCAGCCTCCTGGAGAGCCCTAATGTGACCCTTTGATAAATCCATATGGTTCTGGAACATAATGCAACAATATAATGCTGACATGAGAAGTCACATGTACAACGTAATACAGCTAATTTTATAGAAACATTTTTACAAAGAGAGAGAAATCTCTTAGCAATTGCTTCCAAAACGCATTATATGGGTTTCCTATAGAGATCCTCTTCCTGCATTCCATTTGTAACCATTATTTAATAATTTAAGACCTTTAAAACTGTATACAGATGGATCCATGCTCATCTAGCCTGCCTATGGCGTTTGGCCCCCCAACTCGCCACAGCCGCCTAGTCACACGGCAGCACAACATGGCGTTAAAGGATGAGTGCAAAACCAGCGATCATCCATCAGATGTCCCTTTTTAAAATCACTACTGTGCACGCTTCAGATGTCTAATGCAAATCTATAGCGCAATAATCCAGACTGCGTGTGCGTGAAGTGTCCATTGAAATGCACTATAGCGCAAGAACTACTTTACTGTATTGTTCAGAATGTTAGATACTTTTTCCGGAAATACTATTCCGAAAATAAGTGCGTCTCATTACGCTATTTATAGAGGGCTATGGGGATAAGTGAGTATACCATACATTCACCGAGAATAGTGCGTGTGCGTGTGTGTGTGTGTGACGGTCATGCATCCCATTTTTGGCAAACGGTGCGCCGAGGCAGACTGCTGCAGTGCGAAAGCAGCAAAAGACAACCTGCGGATCCATACTGTAGGTTGACTGGACCACCAGAACCCGAGAAATTAAGATTTAAGCCCATTTTTAATTGATCCATAGGGTAAAGCTACAGCAATTCTATAGTAGCATGCTTTGACACCAGTGCTGCTGACACTGTAACACATGCTGCAGTATATTATTAGAGAAGGACAGATTATCATACCAACCAGCAGCTCATTGCCCGTATTGGCTTCGAGACTTCAAAACGCTCACACATCTTCCCCATTGTCCATGTTTTAGCTAGCATAGTGAGACACTGCTTAATGCTGGCTGGTCACCCCCACCTCTCCCCTTCCCTGGGAGACTACTCTTTTCAGTCAATGAAGCCAGTGGGTCTACTCCAAATTGCGTCCAAGTCTGCCATGTTGACCTAAATGCAGGTCGACCTAATGCTTGTAGACCTAAATGCTGTAGACAATATGACCGTATCCCGTCCTGTAACAGCTACAAGTGATGTCTCTAGAACATGGGTCCTCAAACTGCGGCCCTCCAGATGTTGTGAAACTACAAATCCCAGCATGCCTTGCCACAGTTTTGCTACAAGAGAATGTTAAAACTGTGGCAAGGCATGCTGGGATTTGTAGTTTCACAAAATCTGGAGGGCCGCAGTTTGAGGACCCATGCTCTAGAAGTATAATGGGGAGACATAAAAAGCTCCTCACAATGGCCCTTATTCTGATCGTTGCGGATATTCCCGCTTGCGTACGGGCCGCCGATGTTTATCTTCTGCGCATGTGCAGAGGTCACTCTGCGCATGTGCAGGCGATTTTGCCGCAAGGATTCTCTATACGCCGCACAGGGGGCGTAGAGGGGCGTGAGGGGCTACTTATCCTCATTACCCTATGCATACGCCCCGCGTTTCATGGGCGTTCCCATGCAAACGCGGGGCGTATGCATGGTAATGAGGCCGTGACGCGTGGGTACGGGGCGGGCATCTGACATCGCCGGATGTCAGCTGCCCGCCCCCATACAAGATTTCACACGGACAAGTGTCCGTGTGGTCTTGTGTTGCGGGACCTGGTGGAGCGTGCGGCCCTGCATTCGATGTTCGGCGACCATCGAATGCAGGGGCTGCTCCCACCATGGAGGAGGCGTATCCCCGTCCAATTTCATGCGGATCGCCACATATCCGCGTACGGACGGCAGGTGGCGATCCGTATGGAAGGCGGGGATTCGCCTGCACGGTCGCGGCCGCATATTCTGATCGGGCCGCACCGATCAGAATAAGGGCCTAAGTTCCTGGATTCAAAAGACTGTGCTTAGCATCTCCATACAGTTTTAGCACTGCATACTACATGGCACAAAAGTTCTTGTTTTTTTTGTACTGTTCTGTAACAGCTACAGCACTATGGGCCTTATTTTGGTTCATTATTTCTGACAAAATCCTTCTTAGATGGGCAAAACCATGTGCACTGCAGGTGGGACAGATGTAACATGTGCAGAGAGAATTAGATTTGGGTGGGGTTTTACTTCAAAGTGAGATCTGTATTGCAGTGTAAAAAAAAAGCAGTCAGTATTTTCCCTGCACAGAAACAAAATTACTCACCCAAATCTAATTCTCTCTGCACATGTTACATCTGCCCCCCCTGCAGTGCACATGGTTTTGTCCATCTAAGAAGGATTTTGTCAGAAAGAATGAACCAAAATAAGGCCCTATGTGATGTCTCCAGAAGTATAATGGGGAGACATAAAACTCAGCTTCTGTGCCTTAGCGTAAGGAGACGCACCTTCCGCATTCCCCTTAGACATGTAAAACCTATGCCCTTGCTCGCACCATAGATGTGAGCTTCAACAAATCTCTGGTTCAGGCATGGTAGCCATTTTATTAACTTGCTCATTGCTTGAGTCTGGCCTGCTGCGGACAGTATGGTGACTGTATGCTCGCTCTATCCCCATAGCCCCTATGTGTTTTAAATAGTGTAATGAGACGCACGTACAAAAGTGCCCATATACAGTGTATACATAACCTATGCAATAGCATTTTCTGAGAAAAATGTCTATATAACATACAGTACTGTGTAGTTAAAGTAGTATGTATAACTGTATGAATGCTAGACTAAAAACACAGAAAAAAAAAAAAAAAAAACGGTACTTGTTTCCTAGCACGGCCACACCGATTAAGATCGGGGTGATCGTGCTGAAAAAAATCGGGTCGATCGCATCGCATGCGATTTGGTCGCATGCGATGCGATCGACGCGACCGACCGATTTTTCACCCGATTTTTTCATTAAATCCAATGTAAATTGGGTCCCTGGGACCCAATTTTACATTGGATTGAATGAAAAAAATTCCCAACCCCCCCAAATTCAAGCGCGTAAACCCCACCCCACGATAGACGGCAACCCAAAGCGTGGCGAGCGCAGCGAGCCCGCGAGGGGCGGCGGTACGCGTCCTCCGACCTTTTCATGCCCTACTATCCACTAGGGCGTGGAGTGAGAATAGAATAGTGTGGCGAGCGCAGCGAGCCACCGAGCCCGAAGCGTGGCGAGCGCAGCGAGCCCCGCGAGGGGACGCGGATACCTTCACAGGTAAACGCGTCCCTTCGCGGGCTTCACAGCTGTCCGCGTCGCCACGGACACCTGTGAAGCCCGCGAAGGGACGCGTATAACTGTGAAGATATCCGCGTGCGCTCGCCACACTATTCTATTCTCACTCCACGCCCTAGTGGATAGTAGGGCATGAAAAGGTCGGAGGACGCGTACCGCCGCCCCTCGCGGGCTCGCTGCGCTCGCCACGCTTCGGGTTGGCGTGTATCGTGGGGCGACGACGGGGACATTTATAATGTGAAATGGGTCATATTGACCCATTTCACATTTTTTGACATTTTTACACCATTTCAATGTTAAAATTTTTTTTAACATTGAATCCTATGCAAAAATCGGGTGCATCGCGTCGCATCGCGTCGGGACCAATGTTAATGGTCCCGACCGACGCGATGCCCCCGATATTTTAACTTCCCGACAAGATTTCAATGTTAAAAATTTTTTTAACATTGAAGTCAATGGAAATATCGGGGGCATCGCGTCGGTCGCGTCGGGACCAATGTTAATGGTCCCGACCGACGCGATGCCCCCGATTTTTGTTTCCTAGCCGGCAAAATGGACCTGATTTCAAAAGAAATCGGGTCCATCGGGGTAATCGTGTCCCTTAATTAAGGGACACGATTACTTAAGATTGTGGCCGTGCTAGGAAACAAGTACCCAAAAAACACATTGTCACTTAGAGAATCAACCCCGGGTCTCTAAGCATGTAGAGCAATACAATTATTCACCAGCCTACGACACCTGGTGCTAGCGACCTGTGCTCATGAGTCTATGTAAAGAGTGATCTCATGCCATCAGTTATGCTTACTCTACAGGAAATGAAGGACACTAGGTTGACTAGGAGACTGGACATCACCTGGCCCACTTGCCCGAGCTTGTATTGTACATAAAAACAATATAAAACTTTGGAAAAGATACATAGACGACATCGTCTTCGTCTGGGCTGGTACCGAAACTGAACTAGAAGAATTTTGCAGTTATCTTAATACTAACCTACTCAATCTTCAATTCACCACAGTTACAAGCAAGGAAAAAATAATCTTTTTGGACCTTGAGATCACCATAGAAGAAGGGAAAGTCATCACAAAAACGTATACCAAACCGGTGGATGGCAATAATATACTCCCAATCCAAAGCAATCACCACAGGAATTGGACAAACAATATCCCAATGGGGCAATATAAAAGATTACGCAGAAACTGCTCCAACAAAAACACTTTTCTAGAACAAAGCGAAAAGATGACTCAAAACTTTTTACAAAAGGGCTATAATGAAAAAACTTTGCGAGACCAACTGACAATCATTACTGATCTCCCCCGTCAAGAAACAATCAAATATCAAAACAAAAAACCCACCACTAATGAAAACCTTACATTTATTACCCAGTTTAACAGTAACCACCATTTATTTGAGAACATTCTGAAAAAAAATTGGCCAATTCTCCTTTTAGATGAAGATCTAAAACCTCTATTGACAGAAAAACCAAAAATCATTTACAAAAAGGCAAGAAATCTACGACAAGAACTTGTTTCCAGCTTCATCAAACCAAAAATTCAACAAAAAAACCAACTTACAAAAGGCTTTCACCATTGCCTTAACTGTAAAGCTTGCAAAAATCAAAACAGCATTTCTACCAAACCCACCACAAAGTTTGTATCCAGTGTCACCAAAAAAGAATATAATATAAAAGAACATATCACATGCGAGTCAGAAGGCGCAATATATCTTTTAAGCTGCCCATGTGGAAAACAATACATTGGACAAACCAAAAGACAGTTAAAAATCAGGTTCTCGGAACATATCTATAATATAAAAAAGGGACTGACTACCCACAGCTTATCTAATCATTTCCTACAAGTGCATAATAAAAACCCCGCAGGTCTAAACTGCATCGGCATAAAGAAAATCAACCAAGATTGGAGAGGGGGCGATTTTATTAAAACACTTAAACAAACCGAAACAAAGTGGATATATGCCATGCAAACCCTGATGCCAAAAGGATTAAATATTGATTTTGAACTTAATGCATTTTTATAACTACTATTATAATTCATTTATCTTAAATACGATTTTTTCAATCCACTTATTCTTATATTATTTATAAATATAATTCTCTCCTTTTTCATTATTCTCTCTTTTTCTTTTTCATTCTTTCTATTTTTATAAAGCACCGTATACCTTCAATTTTATCTATATAGGTCTTTCCATGAGGTTCCCACTATTTTATGTTCATTTCCGTTTTTTAATAAAGTTTTTTCAAAAAAAAAAAAAAAAAAAAAAAAAAAATGAATAAAAGGACCATTATGGACAGCAGACTGTCATTCTTGAAAAAGTGCTTTAACTGCACGAAACGCGTTGAAGACCTGCCTGTGGATACCTGCAAGTACCTGCAAGAACGCTACCCTGACCTCTACAAGTTCCTTCCATCAAGCGGGAGCACGAAGAACCATCGCCGGCTACACGGCTTTCACGGCACCGTGTGACGTCACCTACAGACGGAGACGAGCGGCTTCTCAGAACACCAGCGAGACGCTACCTCCGTCTCCCCGCCTGGCTCCCAGTCTCCCGCTCCGTGCTCTATAGAAGTAGGGACAGCTAGCAGGTACCCCACAGACTTTTACACGGACGCCCCAAAGGGGCTGTAAACATTATTAATAACGTTTATTTTATTTTTCAGGTGCTTTCTTATCTTTTACTCTACATCTTTTACTTACTCTACATCTTTAACTTTTTCTTCTATTTTATATTTAGCGCTCATTTTTCTGCAAATCATTAACCCATTCATTGAGCAGCTTATTTTACATAGTTTTTAGCGCAGTGCCCACAATTTTATTGTATTGTACTGTACTGTACTTTACAGTTGGAGCCGCAGCACTGTTCCCAAGAATGAGACGCACAGGCGTCTCATATACAAGCGCATCCCATTCTCAGCGAATGATGCGGCTCCACCTGTACTGTATATATCAATCCGCCACTGCATTATCCACCCAGCGATGGCAATGTGTACTGCATGCATATTGTATGGCGTGCCTCAACGCACCTCAGTGCATCTGAGCGCACTACAAAAGTGGCACGCCAAAACCCTCGCCTAGGCGCACTGGATGAGCGTGGCTCTATCTGTACATGTCAATCACGAATAATCCATTTACACAGTGTACTCACAACAAGGAACTCAATTTCCCCCAGCAGGGTCTCACTGTTGGCTTTGCTCAGCTCGATTAGGTGGTTGCTCTCAGAAATGTGATCCATTTGCTCTTTCACACTCTGGAGCATCTCTTCATAACTGCTCAACTTCCCCTCAATCTGATCCACCTCTTTCAGCGCCTCGTCCAGCAGCTGCATCAGGATGTTCACTTGCTTCTCCGAGGCCATGATGGACTGGATGTTTGCCTGGAAAGTCGCACATTATATCAACTTTCTCTCTTTTGGTAAATCAAACCATTAAACAACAATTTTAGAATTGATTAAAAAAAAAAAAATGAATGGATTATGGGTCTTATTCTGGTCCGTTCGTCCGGATCGTTCATTCGCACAGGGAACGATGTTGTGCATCTGCGCAGAAGTATTTCTGCGCATGTGCAGATGCAGACACTTGCTCCTGCGGAAGCCAGAGGTTCCGGGGAAACGCGTTGAGCAATACCAGATTGGCTGACTTCATCCATTTTTTAAAAAGTGACCGAGTTCACCTTCCCTAGATGTCCCTTATGATAAACAACTTGGATATCATCTATGGGTTACAGCTCTTTCCCTAAATCATCCAATGAAAGGAGGATCATCGTATGGGAGTCCTGAGCCTTTGCAAATATAAGTCAACCTAGAACTATCGCTGTCACAAGAATTCTGGCTACAAATTCTATCAGAGACACTGGATTGTAATATATTCGTCAGCTTCTAACATACCCCCCAAATCACGGGACTATTGAAATACTACCTCAAAGTGAGATTTATTACAAAATTGATTCACAAATACGAGATATATTTTTCATTTTTTTATTTTTCATATTAAATGTGTAATTGTATGTTTATATATATTTTTTATATTATTAAAATTACTAAATGGAGTGGACCGTGTAGTCAATTATTGAGACAGCAAGCGCTGGCACACACCTTTTTTTTTCTAGTTAAAATTTTGGGGTTCTTTTTTTCTTTTATATGTATTGTCTTTTTCTTTATATATTCATTGTCTTAAAATACAGGTCTCCAGTTTATGCCTGGGTATCGTTAATAACTGCTCTTGTTCTGATTAATTGAGAATGACTGTTGTAACCGGAACATAATTTGCTATATACCAGATGTTGTTTGATTCTAGTGCCCATGCTTTCTCTGTTTGAATGTATTCTGTATCTGATTTGTGACCTAATAAAAATGTATTATTTAAAAAAAAAAAAAAAAAATTGGGGGATATTGACAAAACCCTGTGCCAGCAGCTATTAATTGCGCAACACACACCACCTGCTTTTTCTCCTAAATATGAAAAACTTATGCTGACCGTTTCCCACATCTACCTTGTATATATCAATCTAGACACTGTATAAGAGCTATACCATACCCCTGGCAAGACAAACATTTGTATTAAAACACACATTACTGTGATTAACATAATCCTAAATCTTACCCCATCCAGAACCTGCAGCTCCCTAGATAACTTCTCTGCAAAGGCCTCTGCATTGGAAATGGCATATTTACAACCTTCCATCATGAACTCAATATCCTGCTTCTCCCTGGCATTAAGCTCCTGGTACTCAGCTGCTGCCTCTTCCTCTCCCCCAGCCACACTCTGGTTCTCTCCGCTAGGGACGGATTCTTCCATGTTCATGGGCAAAGACAAAGAAAAGCAGTATGTAAATCCACAAGAACTTCTGTACATTTACATGCAGTAAGTCATGGTCAGAGGCAATGGGAAGACAAGCCATGAAGCAGACAATGATTCTGTATTTGATGAAACGCGTAAGGTCCAGAACCGAAGACCAGGACTACTTGCAGAAATGTACAATCACAGACAGGGATATTTTAGGCGATGAAAATAAGAAAAATGGGACAACCAACCATACAATGACTGTTCTCACTTTTCCTAGCCTTGTATATCTATACATACTGTATATTCTAGTACATAATGCAAAATGCAGTGATGTGTATTGGTCTTAGATTGTGTTCTTCTTCTGCCCTCACAAATGTGTATTTACTGTCTAAATAGATAGAGGACGTAAAAACCAGCCGCTGAAGCGTCTCTAAATTAATGTACAGAGTAAAGTGCATGTTAATGATTTTTTACAGTCATTTTTAATCTGCTCTTTCACCGCAATTGGAAACAAGCTAAAAAGACTAAAAAGGATATGATCTAATAAGATAATTTTCCACATTTTTGGCCTTAATGGTTTTACATTCTCCATTTCAGCATTTATGATTAAACAGTCGTCATCCAGAACATGGATCTGTCAAACAAACCCCCGAAATGCATTGTGCACTGGCAGAAACTTATTGGCCCAAGTTCAGGCCTGAAGTCATGAGGATATAGTAGGTTCAGTCTATTTCACGTAACATAAAAAGAACATAGGATGATTTAGTGTGTGAAAGTAGAAAGATAAATCAGGTCACCCACCTTCCGCAACTTTAGGCAGTTCTGGAGAGTAATAAGTGGGGGAAAAAAGAGAGCAGAGGACAGTAAGCAAAGGAGTATTAAAGCAAGACTGACGTAGAGCAAATGTGTACAGCTACTACACACAACATTTCATTGCATATTATGGGCCTGATTCTGAGTCTTAAGCAGCCCGCACGCAATGCCGATGTTCACGCAGTTCAGCGCTTATTTGCAACGGTATTTGTGCGAAAAGCTCTGGAAACCCATACGGGGGTGTGGTATATGGTCCCGACAGTCATTAGCCTGACGTCAGGATCCCGACTGGCCAGACTCAGACATCATGGTGAGCGCAACAAAGCCCCTTGCGGGCTCGCTGTGGGCACAGTGGCTCGCTACGCTCGCCACCTATTCTATTCTCCCTATATGGGGGTCATGGACCCCCACGAGGGAGAATAGCCGTTGGCTGTCGGGACCCCGAGTGCTGGGGTTTTGACTGTCGGATCCTGACGTCGGGGTAATGACTGGCAGGATCCCGACTGTTGGGAAACTGTCCGTCACCCCCCATACGGCACACAATATACACAAAGGTGCTGTGGGGAGCAGAAATTTATGGGTGTTCCTAAACAGTGACTCAGAGGTGGCAAGTTAAAATGGGATGTACATAGGGTGTATTATAGGAGCGTCGCTTTTAATGCAATAAACTAGACGCAGAGCCGCAAAAATAGGAGGCCTTGTTCAGACAGACACAGTTTGACCGACACAGATTTACACAAGCGAAGTAGTTTGTAGCTCATTTGTATACACAGATGGCCCACAGGGATTACATGCAGTTGTGTCAGACTCAGAATCAGTCCCTATCAGTACAAGACGCATCATGCCGTTATGCAACAGAAGACAATAATTGAGCAGCCTTCAACAAGGAAAATAATTCTTGCCAAACATGTGCCATAAATACAAACCATTCATTATTGCCATTAGAAAACTCTCTAAGAGCCAGACAGGAACGTGACCTGTGGCAATGTCAGACAAACATTACAAGCTATTGCCATATATGATCCTATTATACACAGTACAGTGTTTAGGTGTGTATATTTACATTATTGTATTCTAGCCATCCTGAGGTTTGGGGGGTTTACAATTTAGGAAAGAAATGATCATTTAAGATAGAGAACAGTAGAAAAGGTTTCCAGTCATGCAAATTATGCTGAGAAACAAACGCACTTTTATCCCTGTTCATTCCAATCATTGTATCCGCTGAGCTGGCCAGTGTCCGGCTCCCATCACTGGGAGCATACTTTCATAACTTTTTGTGTGCTCCCTTATGGGGTATATTCAATGCCGTGGGCGAGCGGCGTCAGCGAGCAGGGCTTCCTGCTCGCTGTCACCACTCGCCCTGTCAGTATTCAACTGACCCCCCTCATACGCAGATTCCTCCTCGCTCCGTTTTTTGAGCGAGGGGGAATCGGCGTATGCAGCTGCAGAAGCAGCGAGACTCGCGGCTATATACAGCGGGTGCGCTGAATTAGCCGCATGTCTCGCTGTTTGGGGGAATCCTGGAACGTTGAATAGGGCGAGCGGCCAGCGAGGGGGCTAAACAGCAAGGATCGCTGGTTTTCTGCGATCCTCGCTGTTTAACCCCCTCGCCGGCCGCGGCGAGCGGCATTGAATACTACCCTATGACTGTAACTTAATTCTGTATGACCTATAACTCGGCACAGGTAAGAAACTTGGCAAAAGGGAACAGGGAGTTTTCTACGAATTACCCCTTTTACACTGCCCACCAAATCCAGCCTAGGTCACTGAACAGTAGCTTGAAGCCACGTTTACACTGCAAGCTGGACCTTAAATTCTATCTGCTGGCACATGGAGATGACATAATCCCCAAGTACTAGTGAGCTAGGTCTCCATAAGCTTGGTTCACCCATTTCTAATGCATGATTAAATGATTCCTTCTTGGGACCAACCCTACTCTCTACCCGGGTTGGACTCTTGGGTCACAGTACCCAGGTTATTTAGCATGAACGGATACTGTCCTTTGAAAACTATGATTTAGAGTCTTTGGCGGCTTTGAAAAATTAGCATCTTTATAAACTAGAATTGAACTTGACATTTTAAGATTTGATCAATTTTCAAACAATGTGGCTTGTAGGGGTATTATCTTCTCATTGCAATAATATGCATGCATAGAAAAACAACATCGTTTCATGTTTTGAAACCTTGTTTGACGCAGAAATAAAATATTTGTATGTATTTCATGTGTTTGCTGTGATTACACAACACCACGCGGATCATCAAGTATGAAAGAGTACCCCCCCCCCCCCAAAAAAAAAGAAGAGAAAGAAATTTGGAAAAACTCATGTTGACCTTATGTCGATAACGACCTAGACAGTGTAGACCTATCACCCGGATGCTCACATTTATACGGTACTGTACATCCTGGGAGTAAACATACCTATTTGGCAATTCCCCTTATACTTGGGTCAGGGCATCAGGGAAATCCAACATGTTGGAAATGCTCAATTCACAGATCGTAGACAAAACAAAAACCAGGGTTGGCAATTTCTGCATATCGGCGTCAGCAGGCGGGCATCTGCTCATAGCTGCATAGGCCCCAGTGTTACTGCAGATGCATGTATCATGAAGGTAAGGAACCCTTCTTAAATAAATGTTGCACCGGATTCCCCACTGTACACCGTGAATCAGTAAATGGGCACAACTGCAGTAAATGGTGTATAATGGTGATAATGCAATACTGATATCATCTAGGACAGGGGTGTCAAACACAAGGCCCGCGGGCCAAATCCGACCCGCCAGACCTCTTCATGTGGCCCGCGCAGCTGCCGCCAGCCTTCACCTTTTATTCTCGATTTTTTTTTTTTAAACAAGAAAGCCGCCTCTTCAGCGCATGCGCGGCAGCCTACAAGCCAGAGAACGTCTGCCCTCTAGCGCAGTGCCGCCGGTCGTCAACCCCTCCTCCGCTCCCACCTGCTGTATAGGAGCCAGAGAGAGGAAAGAGCAGGTCCGTCGTGGTGAATGGTGCTGCTGCTGCTGTGCGCTCCAGGTCACTTACTGCTGAGTGTGCACTCCTAGATTCTAGGAGCTTAGACCAGAGAGATTTTTATTGTTGGAACGACACAACACAGCGAGGGCTCGCAGAACATGCTGGTGCCTTTCTGGTGGTAAATGAGAAACCTGAGCACCTGATTAATAAGGAGAACAAAGAGACCAGCTACATAGGACAGCAGCAACTGTCCTTAGCCAAGTTTCTACTGGCCTCATGCATAGTCCTGTGAAATGCTGTATGTTTGATACAGATCTTACTGCACAATATTAACTACATTAAAAGTCTCATTTGGATATCGACAGGGGCATCGAGTGAGCGGGAGAGTCTCTAATTCTCCAGGCCCGGCTTGTCTACACTGTACGAGCCAAGCCAGCCTAGAAACAGAGCAAAGACCCCCCAGTGGTACATTTACTAAAGTGCGGGATGTTCTGTCTGTTAATATTTCTCAGATTAATCTCTTAAACTTTATATTTTGTTTTACATCTGTATATGTCGGATAGGCCAATCGTATTGTTCAAAAATCTTTATTGCACACTGCATGACCTATGTAGTACTCTTATTTGTTCCATTTTTAAATTAAGCTCAATTTAAACAGCTAGCTGTATAAATGGGTACAAACTGATTACAACGGACAACAATCTCCACTTCTAAAAACTCGCACTTCAGTAAATATATCCTCTCAATGTTTTTCAGAGCGTGCGCGGCCATGACCGTTGGGAGCTCCAACTACTGCAGTATTGGATACACATTGTTCATTCACATTACTTGTACATCCGCAGTCACTAGTGTTCATTCTAGCACCCGCCATATTTGAAAACCCATGTAGTTCCTCTTCCCTGCCTGGGGTTTCGCGGTCTGCTGTGGTGTTTCTAGCACAGGTCTGGTTTGCATATCAGTGCTGATATACAAACCACACTGTGCTAGAAACACCACAGCAGACAGCAACACCCAAGGCAGGGAAGAGGAAATGCATGGGTTTTCAAATATGGCGGGTGCTAGAATGAACACTAAGTCACTACACTGAAATACTGAAATCACTTTATGTGCCTGCTACAGAGGGCTGGCATTACTGTGTCTTTTTTAACTTTATGCAAAGTTGTTCCCTGGTGTACATCTGTGTGTATCCATGTGCAAAGATACGGCAACTGTTCCCTTTCGATGTTTACATTGCATATAACAATTTTTTTATGCCTCTGTGCATTAATCGAAGTCACACTGCGCATGAATCTAGGTTCCACATGCTCAGAATCAGAGCTGCAATTGAGGTGCACAGGAGACTCACAATCGTTTTCAATTCAAAACGTATTGGGCGTTCCTGGCCCGTGACAGGTAGGTGGATAAGTGGAGTAGCAAACTGAGGATACTAATTGCGAACAGAGACGCAATTAGTATGGTCTCAGTCCTTGCACATGCAGACGCACGGATGTACACCAGGAAGGGCTTTGTAGGGGGGATTTGCATAGAGCTGCAAAAGCAATACCAGCAAGAGACAGACACACAGACACTGCAGCTTCCAGCTTACAAACAGACCCAGAGTGTTAATCTGGCAAGGCAACAGTTGTATTCAGAGATTTGCTTCATACAATATGTAAATGAGCTTTTAATAAACCAATCAAAAGAGTTGAGCTACACATAAGTTCCAGCTGTAATCATTTTTGAAGGTTGGACTTCTCATCGCAATCATTTCTATTTTCCCAAGAAATGTAATTACTATTGTTTTCCAACTTGGCTGCCAAGACCTCCAGACTTTAAAGCTATTCCTAGAACTTGCTTATGCATTAAGCACTATCGTGCACCCATCTGTAGTCAGAGGGGAACGCAGAAAGGTTACTAGGGTCAGCTGAGCATGAGCCTAACTGCAGGGCTTACCTTCCAGAAGCTGAGCGCTGACATTGGCAAAGTCGATCTTTTTCCTCAGGTATCTTTGGTTCAGCTTCCAGATACAGGAAATGAATGCGTTCTTCTCCGCAGGGCTGCTGGCAACCCATTTGTAGATTTTATCAAAATGCAAATCAAAGTCTGGATTCTCCTGTAGGAAAACAAAATGTAGCCAGTTGAACTTTCCCGCAAGTTGTGACTCTATAGAGTAGAACAGTGCAGTAGATGTAGCTGTACAAATCTATGCTGCTGCCAAATTCATAGATCATTTGCATATATCCCTAAGCATTGTAACGTCTCATAAGCAGCACTATTTAATTTAGTTAAACATTCCCAACTCTGCAGAATACATTAGCCCCTAACACATCATATTCCATCTTTTTATTCTTGGTTAGAAACCCATGCTATACTACTTGTAGGCGGCCATGGCCTGGGACAGACCTTAGTCTTGTAACCATTCTAATTTGTTTTACCAAATTGCACAACACATCCCTGGCTAACTGCATCATTGGCAGATTACAGTAGACCAGCAACCAAGGGCGTAACGTGAGTCACACATCTTTGCGAAATAGGGTGAAATGTGCTCACAATGACCCCTACTGTATACCACATGAAAAACAAGTGTATACAAAAAAAAAATCATTATAAAAATAAAATTTCTTATACAAGCCAATGAATAATATTAAGTGTTTTTGGAGGTCTATAACTGCGCATGGCAAAGAGGGAGAACATGAAAGGAGATTATGCAGGTGACACAGAGGAACATGCACTGTAATGTAACCACTGAGCAGCTTCGGTGGGTCAAAAGGTCGACACAAGCATTAAGTCGACATTGGGACGGTCAACATGGTTATTTCACTTTTTTTGCCCCGAATGTCGACACAGTTGACATGAACACTGAAAAAGTTCACCCCTTCCACTTGGCAAACTATTATAGTCTCCCTCCATGCCTTAATGGATGTAGGGCCTTGTCGGCTCAAAAAAAAAAAAAAATCCATAAAAAAAAAAAAATCTACCTTCCCAACGTTGACCTAATGATTATGTCGAACTTTTGACCCAGTCAACCTTAGCCATGTCGACCTTTTTCATTTGTCGACCTTCAGTGGTCGACACAATGCATGTTGGCCTTAATACTGTCGACCTAATGACCGTATACCGCTTCAGCTGGTAGCCAATAGTTTTCTTTCCTGTTTTAGTAACTTGGACTTGGCTTGGATTGATGCAGTTATTATGATGTTTTTTTTCCCCTTATCTAAAATTTGTATAAACAGTTTATTTTTAAAATATATAATGTTAATGATAGACAGTGTCTAATCCAGGCCTGGCCAACCTGTGGCTCTCCATATGTTGTCAAACTACAAATCCCATCATGCCTTGCCACAGTTTTGCTATAGGGGAGTGTTAAAACTGTGGCAAGGCATGCTGGGATTTGTGGTTTCACAACATCTGGAGAGCCACAGGTTGGCCTGTCCTGGTCTAGTCAGTAGGTTGAAACCAAAAGGGGCAAAATTTGAAATGGAAAAGGGTTGACATGCGCTTTTCAAATTTTTTTCAATGTCTACACCTGTCAACATGAACCCCCAATTAGTATAACGCCCATGCGTCGGGCCTGATGCCTCACTTGGTACACTGTACTATCTACATGTACTAACACTGAGAATAGTAAAAGTATTGAAAAAGTCCAAACAATATGGGGTGGAGGTAGGGGGGGTTGCCGGGTGGAATTGTGAAAAACTCAAGTTGACCTTTTCATGTGTCTTTCTTTTGACCATGTCAATTTATTGCATGTCGGCCTATCTAGAACAGGGATGGGGGACCTTTGGCACTCTAGCTGTTTTTGAACTACACATCCCAGCATGCCCTACAATGGTTTAAGCATGGCTAATTAGAAAAACTGCAGCAGGGCATTCTGGGATATTTATCTCAACAATAGAAGACTGCCAAAGGTTCCTCCTGCTGATCTAGAGACTGTAGATCTATCAAATGGAACCACTACTGAACAGACCAGAGACCCGTCAATGTGCAGTAAATCATAGCATCAAATCTTACTTTGAGAGCATTTTTGGCATCCACCGTAGACAGGTCCTGGAGAGCCCAGAAAGTCTGCGCTTTGTAGAAATCCCCTTTGTCAGATTTCTTGACTTTCACTACTTTCACACATACAGGACGTTCCGTGGTCACTTTAGAAAGAAAGCCAGATTATCCACTCAAGAAAACACAGAAGACTAAAGGTGATATAGCATTATTATAATAGTATAGGTTTTTATAGGGTTGATATTAATATCCCGGCACACAGGACCATGAGAATGGCGGCAGCATAATTCCAAAGTTCAAAAACCTCAATGGATTTTAGGAAATATTTAACCCTAACACAACCTCCCGGCAGGCTAACCCTAACATTCACCTTCCAAAGCCTCACCTGAACCTTCCCCCTTCTCATGCCTAAACCTAACCCAAATAATTACCATTAGGATTCCATAAGGATACTGCTGTTAGAAATTCGGAATCAAGTAACTTTGCACCGTGTCAGGGCAGTCCCAAACTTAAATCATGAACGCAGTACAAACATAAAGCTTCCAGCATTTCTGAGCTACATGCAAAATCATTCACCCCGCATGCAAAAATAATGCACCTCTTAAGGCCCCCATACACTATGCGATTTTGGGATGATTTCATCCGATTTCAGCCCAAAATCGCAGGTGCGTGAGATCTGATCCGATCCGATGCGCGGTCCCGTGCGCATCAGACCGGATCAGGGAGGTCGGATGGTCAGCATGTACGATCACGTCCAACCTCCCTGTATGCATATGCCTGCCCGCCTGACAGGCATATGCATGCAGACTGACCAGGGGAGCAGTGGGACGGGCAGCGGGTCCCTGAGCGATTGGCTGGCGGCGCCGGCGAGTGCTGACCTGGCCGGCGGTGTGATGATCACAGTCTCTCATTCAGCAGCGCAGTGCTGCGGGATGGGACGCGCAGTGGCGGGTATTAGATTTTTAAAATACCTGTCAAATGACTGGCCGTTCTCTGATTGGCTGAGAGCTCTCAGCCGGCAATCAGAGAGCGGCCAGTCATTTGACAGGTTTTTAAAAAATCTAATACCCGCCACTGCGCGTCCCGTCCCGCAGCGCTGCTGAATGAGAGACTGTGATCATCACACCGCTGGCCAGGTCAGCACTCGCCAACGCCGCCAGCCAAGCGCTCAGGGACCCGCTGCCCGTCACACTGCTCCACCCTGATGATGATGACCGCCGCCCCCCCTGCACCTCACCGCCCGCCCCCTACTCCCCGACATGTGATAAATCGCAAGCGATTTATCACATGTCAAATTTGGCTCATCAAGTGCCAAATTGTATGTGAGCCTCCCGGGGAGCTCACAGGAGAATTGGGTCCGACTTGTCCTAAGGACAAGTCGGCCTAATGTATGGGGGCCTTTACAGGGCAAAATTGAAACAGAATTTGAGGGCAGATAAGAGCCACTTGGCCCATCTAGTCTGCCCCATTTTTAAACATTTTACCTCAAACCATATTTGATCCTTATTTTTTTGTAAGGATATCAATATGACTATGCCAAGCATGTTTAAATTGTACTACTGTATTTGTGTCTACCACCTCTGATGGGAGGCTATTCCACTTATCTACTACTCTTTCTGTGAAGTAATTCTTCCTCAAATTTCCCCTGAATCTTCCTCCCTCCATGGTTTCCCAGGTGCAATGTTACTTATTACATTTTGATTTGCTCTCAACTCAGCACTATACACAAACACGCTGTCACTGCTTACCATCCTAATGCAAGGGTCAAAACTAGACCAAGTACTTGATAGTATGCATTGATAAGTGCTTCCGATACTTTGGGCATGGGGAAAAGAACCACAAAGTGTATGTGAAGCAGGTCATTTCATGCATTAGCAATGACGGATTATGGAATATAACCTCACAGACAGTCAGGGTAGTTTGGGCTGCACATATTCTGCAATTCATACACCTGCTTTTTTAATTTGGCTAAAATTGTAACATAAAAAGAATAAAATTAACACATTTAAAAACACACTGTGAACATCACTATGTTGTTGGATCACGAACAGCATGCTAACTTTCCAACGTTTCTAAGGCAAGAAAATATCTATTCTGGGTCCTTTAGAAAAATAATACCCCTTCCACATTGCTGTGCCAGGTCAGACCAAGGGATGGCCATCGACACATCCCCCATCGATGGCGTTTTAACAGAAACCATCGATGGTAAGAATCCATTCTGCCATCAACGGTTCCCGCTATTAAATAACCAAGCATGCGTAGTAGAACCTTTCAATGATCTAGCTGAAGTTTCTTCTGCGCATGCGTGCACCTCCCAAAAGGACACCTGTCTGGCTGCTGTGTAGTGAGTGCATTTAATTTCATAGCAAATACACACAACCATCAACCATCACCCAGTCTGCCACACCCCGCTGACAGTGAGTGCAGGCGAGCCGGCCGTCATCAGGCTCAATACAGAGCAGACTCTGAGGCTCAGCTGTCACTGTCCACTCATCATCAACACATCAGTTGTTAGCCGTCGAGGAGGGGCAGAGGGGGACAGGGGCAGGGCCTGGGGCATGTCGGATTAAGGATGCGGCTATGCATTGTGTGCATGCGCACACTCCCCGGTACCATAGGCTGCCCGCACTGCCTACCACTGGTTGGGCAACCAATGTGCATTGCACTGCCACTGACTATACACAGCAGTTCTTAACCCATACATATGAATGATGAGAGAGAGTGATGCAGTGGTAGGCAGGGGGAGAGGGGACATGAGGTCAGACAGGGCAGGGGAAAAAAATGTCCATTGGATGCACTCCATCGATGGCTGAAAAATATTTGACCATCCGCTATCGATGGCCAAAACATTGAGCACTAGGTCCCAACCATCGATGTGTTGGTAACATCAATAGTCAATGGCCATCCTTAGTGAGACCCAGGATTTTGTACATGGGTCCTTACCATGTGTGACTCCTGAAACCCCTATCAGACCGGAGGCACAACCTTTAGAGATGCAATCTTGTCCAAACGGCAGCTCTTCCTATCGAAAGGGTGTCCGGGCACATTGACCCGGGTTACTCGTTCACAGTGAACCACGAGCCGAGTTGATCCTGTTCACTACCCAAGTTAAAATGCCAGATCGCTGGACCCAATATATTATAGGCATTATATAGGCAGCATATCATTTTAATCAGCGGAAGCAGCTAGTGTATCCTATTCCCTCTGTTCTGCAATTAAGATGCTATTTAACCGGAAAGAGTTGCAAAAATACACCCCATGTTACCAAGTCTCACCATGAAGGCATATTTAGCATGAAACAAGGCCAGATGCACATGGACACATCTGTATAAAGCAGAATTATGTGTTGTGTGATTTTCTTCTACCCTAAAATATGCCACTCTGTATGCTGATTGCACTTCTGTGACTTGTGAGTTCCCCTAGTGACCATCTAGTCAATTCACTGTTCTTGTGAAATTATTTGACACTGATCTTTCCATGTGTATATGAATTTCAGCACCATTAGAAATGGAATGGGATCATTCGTCAGACTGCATTTAGGTCTACAGTCATTAGGTCGACCCCACTAGGTCGACTGGCAGGAAGGTCGACCTGACTTAAGGTCGACATGGGCCAAGGTCGACATGAATTAAGGTCGAATTTGCATAAAGGTCGACATGAGGAAGGTCGACTGGTCATAAGGTCGACATGGGTTTTTCACTGTTTTTTTATCCGAATGTCGACACAGTCGACATGGACACAGTTGGCAATGAGAATCGGACCCTCGCATCGCTCGCTTCGCTCGCAATGCTTCGGGCACGGTGCCTCGCTGCGCTCGGCACACTATTTTATTCTCCCACCACGCCCTAGTGGATGGTAGGGCATGAAATACCGCCTGTCGGCACATGTCGGCTCAAAGAACAGTGAAAAACCCATGTCGACCTTATGACCAGTCGACCTTCCTCATGTCGACCTTTATGCAAATTCGACCTTAAGTCATGTCGACCTTGGCCCATGTCGACCTTAAGTCAGGTCGACCTTCCTGCCAGTCGACCTAGTGGGGTCGACCTAATGACTGTAGACCTAAATGCAGTCTGACGAATGACCGCATCCCTTAGAAATCATAAAGCACCAGTCCTTGCAACAAGAAAACGTGGTACTTATGTATTATCTGGGCTCCCATGTTAAATGCACCCCATTTTTTCATACCCCTACTATCCAACTACGCATGGAGTTGATTTTATATAGTGTGGCGAGCGCAGCGAGCCACCGTGCCCGAAGCGTGGTGAGCGCAGCGAGCCCCGCGAGGGGATGCGGTCTCATAAGAAAAACGGGAGCCCAGATATTACATAAGTACCGAAAACGTTTCTTTACTTTTGGGTGGTAAAGGTATTAGGAAATAAATGTGAGCACGTTTGTGATGCCAATCTCTCCTGACTTACCAGTCGCACACAAGAAACAGTTTTTCTTCTTTTTTCCGGCCTTGCACACATTCACAATGCTCAGGAGACGTTCGTCGTTTGGAGTAAATATGTCCCTCTGCAGGGCATGCTTTATTGCAGTCATCTTCTTAGAATTTGTTGTACATTGATACCAACCTATAGAACAACATAAATATATGCAATAGGAAGCCAATTACAAGGGCCAACAGTAACACAAGACAATGTTTAGTTGCCATCGATATTTTACGAATCTAGGGTATTTTGGTGTTTGCGGAATTCAAAAATTAAAGTTGTTTTTTCAAATTGGCTCCAGTTTGAGATAATAGATATCCTCTATTAATGAGGAACTTAGCTGTAGTGTATGCATATGGAAATCTATTGGGACATTCTAGAAGACAAGTTAATACTCAAGGTCAGTGGTTCCCAAAGTGTTGCACCCTGGGGTGCCTCAGAACATTTGCAGGGGTGCCCTGGGTAGGTCGTCCAGGGATATGGTCACTAGGTCTACAGCAGGATGGTTGACATGCATTTAGGTCGACATGGAGAGGGTTGACAGTCCAAAGGTCGACATGCGGTTTAACTTTTTTTTTTTTTGAGCCGACATGTGCCGACAGGTGGTATTTCATGCCCTACCATCCACTAGGCATGGTGGGAGAATAAAATAGTAAAATCGAGCCCGAAGCATGGCGAGCGCAGCGAGCCATGCGAGGGGACACGGTGCTACGGTTCAGTGTCCATGTCGACTGTGTAGAAATTCAGGACAAAAATTATTATTATTATTTTTTTAAACCCCATGTCGATCTTTTGACTATCGACCTTCCCCATGCCAGCATAATGCTTGATGATCCATACTCATCGTCCAGGACCAAATCAAATTATTTATGGTCAATTTATTAGGCAAAACCAATGCTGGCAGGTTCCGATCATGAAATAGGTGTACAAACAGAAGCAAATCCTGTCCCTCGTCACATAACTGAACCCAAGGATGACACAACTTCTTTCATTTAATATTTTCTAAATTCTCTATAACTTTTTTTGTTTCTTTTGGCCTAGGGGGGTCATGATTCAAGAAATCAGTGATTCAAGAAAAGTTTGGAAATCACTGTTCTAGGTATTCACTCTATGATCATTTTATCCGCGTATCTCGAACATTGGCTAAACTCTAGCAGAACCGATGTCATCTATGGGAATCAACAACACAAAGGAAACCTAAAATCACTCTAATATGATTGGCAATACAATGAGTGTTAATCAGTGTATTTATTGGATAATTAACAGTTACTTTAAAAATCACAACTTTGGCTTGCAAGCCCTATGCTTATCTGTATAGCAGTCATTCCGCTTTTCTGGTGGAATGACAAACGTGGATGTAGATTTGACCTGTATAGTAAACTTACTAACGGTCTAATGCTGTCATTACACCAGTTAAGAACAGTGTTTAACTCTTTGAGTGCTAACACCTTTGTTATAGATATTCAAAATATCTACTATAAATGCCATTGTCGCTCTAATTTGTTATATAAATTCAAGTAAAACGTGTTGTGTTAAAATATGATATTTCCTATATAAGAAACATTACAGGTGATTATGATGAATAAAAATGCTTGCTTGCCAATTTTCACATCTATTTTGACAGATTCACTTGAGTTAAATGGAAATTAAGGTATTGTACGCAGCCAAAGATATGCAAGGAGAATGGCAGCTAGATACCCCCCCCATGACAGGAAGAAAAGGGGGTCAATCAAGTGACTCAATCCTATCCTTTCACAACTAGGAAGTAAGTTAAGTAGACCAGTGGCAGTTGGGGGCAACCTAGAAGGTTTTAATAAAGCAGGCAACATTTCTTCCCACCCAATGCTTGGATCAGGACAAAAAAAAAAAACTTCAAAAGAATATACATCAGTTATGTATATACTGTAGATGCCTGTGTATATTAAAGCAACCCAGAAATGATGGTTGTTAACAGGTTATTTTTAATACGTTGATACTTTCTGTTCACATGGTCACACCCATGTTTTTCTATCTAAAGGAGGATTGGCACCAAGGAGGAAGTTTTTATTGTTTGGAGTGCCAAGGAAAAAGGGCATGGATGCCACGTGTTTTGGTTGGTAATTGCAGCAGATAGACATCCACGTGCCTTGCTTTAGCTTTAAAGGTGTGTCTGATGCATGTGGAATCACCCTCACGTGGAATTAAGTGTGCCAGTTTATGGGCATGGGGGACAGGCATTTTCTGCATATGTTGATGTATGAATAAGGCTTTGATCAAGTTTACGAAATCCTGGTTTGCAATTCTTATGTTGCCCAACAGATCACTTGTACATTAGATTAAATGAATTTCACACAAGGGGGTAGGTTTAATAAAGCTTCTTAAACTGACAAATGGTGGCTTTGCCATATTGTGTCTACTTTTCTAGAATGCAATATAAAAATGATAGAGACAGAATCTGATTGGTTGCTATAGGCAACAACACTACTTGTCTGTTTAGAAGTTTTAGTAAATATACCCAATGTATTTTATCCAGTAAAAATGCTCCCCACTTAGAGGAAGTCAGAGCTACTTTTAACACTATGGGCTTGTCACAGCATTGAACGAAAGTTGGGGGTAATTGCTTTTGCATTGCCAGCAAAGTACTAAAGCATTAGTATGCAAAGATACACAACTGTATGGCTGGACAGACACTGTCTGTACACTAGGTTTTATAACCATCATCATCACCACAGTGTGTATATGACCTAGCCATATCCTTGGTGTAAGAGATGTGACAGGGTAATTCCACAAACCTGCAAAACACAGCCTGCAATTTTGTCATTGCTAATTGAGCTTTGCCTACATGAGACTGCCTTGATACACCCAGTTACCCCCCTGAAACCACAAGCGATTATGGTTGGCGTACAATGCTGCACTGCCCATGGTTGTGTAAGCTTTGTCCCAGACCTTGCTCAAGATACTCTCCATAAAATAGACTAGTGTTCAACTCCATGCTGTTATGAAGCTTCTAAACATCATATTCATCAGTAAAAAAAAAAAACTATAAAGAAAAAAGCTCTAACATAACACTATCCTTATACACAATACAATACAAAAGCATATACAGAAGAATACAAAGCAAAGCACAGATCATCACTGACACAAAAAACAATATGGGTCTAATGAGAAACATATCAGTGCATACAGAATAGTGAATGTCCAGCTACAGAACGCTAACTATAAATGGCATACATGCAGTCATGTTTACGAACACTGAAAATATTTTAAAATATAGTCTAGTATAAAATAAATTAAAAAAAAACACAACAATATTGGTCCAGTCTGAGGTTCCCTGTTTCCAATGCTATCTACAGTATATATATATATATAACTCAAACAATAACAAAGTGCAGGCTGACAGAGGATAGCATAAGCCAGTGGTTCCCAAACTTTCTTGAATTGCAGCACCCTAGAGTATAAGCACCTCTAGTCCAAAAGTCTTATTGATAAATAAAAAATAAAAACACACAATAAATTAAATTAAGTACATTGTGCTTATCGGTCACTGTTAAGTTATGTGATGGTGGACACAGCTGTGGTACTAACTGGCTATATATTTTATGATTTCCAATCACTAGCAGTGGCATTGCCTAAATCATTTGTTTTAGTTCTGGACCACCAACCTAAGGCACCCCTGCAAGCGTCTGGGGGCACCCCAGAGTGCCCAAGCTCAGTTTAGGAACCACTGGTATAAGCATACAACTACTAATGGTGAGGTAAGAGGAATTAGGAAAATGTGAAAGTAGTGTTATTTATTATTAGCCATATTGAGGAATGGGGCACTACTGTGCATTAGTGGCTGGTGACACACACACTCCACATACAGTAATGCCGGAAGGCCAGAGGTATGTACTGTATGTACTGTAAGCACTGTATGTACTGTATATGCAAAGGTGGGCTCATCAACCCCTGCACTTCCTATCCCGCACACACACCGGGCCTGGCTGCAGGCTGCACCGTATCGCCGCTATGCGCAATCAGCAGCAGCCGCCCTGACAGTGACACTCACCGCTCAGCAGAGGCTCCGGGCAGACGGACTGTACGCAGCACACACACCGCTCCCTGCAGCTTCCTGACACACACCAAGGCCGGGGAAGGCACTGGCAGAGAGGACTGACACTACATTTCCCAGAAAGCCCTTGCGAGAGGACGGACAAATTCAAATTGAAACAACTTTATTCATAACATTCTTATACAATAATGGTGCATATACTGGCTCCAAGTGGACATCCGACGACACGCCTCCTCATGGCTCCGCCTCCGGGCCGGGCAGGGAAGGTGACGGACAGGAGCAGGAGTCGTGTGGGCGTTGTAGTACTAAGAATGTCCTCCTGCACTCCCTAAGATCCGGCGGGCAGGCTATGATCCAGGATCATATACTCTTATGTTACGCATGATGAGATGGATGGCAGTATGCGTATACAGAAAAGAGAGAATGGTGCGCTCTGTAGTGTAGTGCAGTAAACTAGTTGAATGAATATCAGCATGAAACAGGTGTGTTCTAGAGGGACTACAGTATTTTGGTCGGCAGTCATTAGGTCGACACTAGAATCTCTAGATGGTCTGCGTGTATTTGGTAATTTAGACATACAAAATGTCAACATGGCACTGCTCAATGGTCAACACGAGTTTTTTCAGTGTGTGTCAAATCCTGTGTGGTAATATGTGACCACCATCAGCACAAGCAATGACCCTCACGGGCTCACTTTGTTCGCCACATTTCACTTGCCAAAGATTACTATTCCCAATCATAGTACACTTGGAAGCAAATGTATGTAACCCAATACCACTCAACTGTCCCAATTTTCGTATGACCGTCACGTTTTTGTGGACACCCCGCATGGGGCTGGCAGTGTCCCGCGGTATGTATGTGTGTGTGTGTGTGTGGGGGGGGGGGGGGGCGCAGTTTGGAGTCCCCTCTGCTCAGCGCTGCTGCAGTGGTGAATAGACACTGTATGCATGCGCACAGCATCTATTCCTGGACATAGAGGGGCTGGGGGCATGGCCATCAGCTCACAATGCTGCTGGCCAAGCCCCCACAGTTGCAAAAATGGGACCATCGTGATCAATAATAATTTCGGTGGCGCACGCAGGGTTCCCAAGTTGCGGTTTCCGCAAATAGGGAGGTATGTAACACCCAAAACATGTGTTGACCATTTGTGTGTCAACCGTTGTCATATCAATCTTTTAACCTGTCGACCATATTGTGTCAACCTATTGACTATCTATAATCTAGACGCCTTATGAAACTTTGCTTGCCAGTAGTCAAAGGGCTCCGTAATACTCTATAAGTTTGTGTATATATAAGTGGTATACACACTGTAGCTTGCCTCTATGGGGTGTATTCAATGCGGCCGGGGGGGGGTTGAATGGTAGGGATTGCCAAAAACAATTGATCCTCGCTGTGTAACTCCTGCGCTGGCCGCTCACCCTATTCAACACGTCAGGGAAAAGACTGCGAAGATTCCCCCAAACAGCGAGGCTCACGGCCAATGCAGGGAGCCCACTGCATTTAGCCGGGAGCCTCGCTGCTTACGGGCCGTTTCCCCCTCGCTCCAAAAACCTAGCGAGGGGGGAAACAGCATGTGGCAGGGGCTCGCTGTCACAGCTCGCAGATAGAATTGAATACACCCCAATACCTTCGGCCAGTTTTGAGTTGTGATGTCACTATGCCCCGATGCCAGCCTGATCAAAGTCAAAGTGCTTTCATCATTATAGACATGAATTTTGCCTTGTAAATAATTGCCCCTTTAAAAAACAGTCCGAGTTCTGCCAACATTCCACACAGCTGCCGAACTCAGACTCTATTACATCCCATCCATTGAATATATAGTTTCTATAGCCATTTAAAAGCAAAAACACATATGAAATATATCAACTGCAGTCCTGATTGGCTGCTGGAGCACGAGCTCCGATTGGCTCGTGGTCCAGTGGGAGAGTTCAAAATAGCCGTGGACCTGCTTTGAGCATACAGCCAGGCAGCCCAGCGCTCTCTACCCGGCTGTGGCAGCCAGTGGGGATTGGTTGATCCCCTCTACTGCTTTAATTCCCATTCCCTCTGAAATAAATGGGGAAGCACTGATTTTATTAAGAGTGCCACTCCCATGCTCTCAGCCAATCAGCGCATCTGAATTATTTCAATGTCAGTGACTAGGAATGACCCTGTCACTTACAAAGTTTAGAAGGTTTAGCTTTTTTTAAGATCATAAATACAATACTTTGCATTTGTCTTATATTTATTTAGTTTTTTTTTTCTTAGAGATGGACTACAAGCACCAGAAGACTCTTAGGTGAGATTTAATAGGATGAGAGATTCAGAAAGTGAGAGATTTGGTGAGAAATCTCCCAATTTTTTTAAAGCGGCAATCGTTTACACTGCAGTGTAAACGATTGCCGCTTTAAAAAACCCTGGAGATTTCTTGCCAAATCTCTCACTTTCTGAATCTCTCATCTTATTAAATTTCCCCCATAATGTCCAGGCATATTGGCACTTGTGGTTTTGCACTGCGCATCCATCTCGATCATTATTTCTGTGAGACTCAGATCCATGTTTCCGGGTGATAACGCGCCTCCATGGGAGACATGCAATATCCGTTCCTCCCACTGATGGTGCGTTTGTGTGCTCTGCCATAGATTAGCGACACAGCCATTAGTCAGTGGGAAGCCCATTGGCTGCAGCATAAAGATGCATTCATGCTGCAGTAAAAGGCACACAGCCGCAACTGCATCCACCACTAATTTAGGTCCTTCGTCTGTTCATATGCTAAGTTCATATGCTCTCCCGGACATTGGGCGGGATGTATTAAAATACATCGCCACCCTTCGCCGCCCCCCCCCCCCCCCCCCGCCGCGATGCTGCCGCATATGTACTAACATATGCGGCTGGCATCGCGGTGTGGTGACGGAGGCCCCCCGCGATACCTGTACTCTGGTGTGCGGGGGGTCTCCATCATCTCCCTGCCGCCACTCTCTCCCCTAACGCCGGGGACAGCTAAGCATGCTGTCCCCGGCGCCTCCTCCTCCCCCCTGGACCCTTCAGGAAGGTAAGCCAGAGGCGAGGCGGCGGGTTTGCGGCGGCGGGCGGCGAAAAGAAGCCCATAGGCTTCTATACCTGCCCTGCGGTATCATTTTTGATACATTGGAAAATCCGGTAAACCTATTGGCCCTTATTCTCGCCCATTGGCCCTTATTCTAGTTGATTCGGACGGATGCGTATTTCGGACAGGAACCAAGTGTTCTTAGCCCCGCCTACCGTACGGATCGCTAACACCGTCCGAATGCGGTTAGACGCCGAGTGTACGGACCGCGAGTGGATGTTTCCTGTGAACACCTCCTCCATCTGTGGGAACCTGCCCCATCCTCCGATGGTCGCCGACCATCGAATGATGGACCGAGCGGTCAGCCATCACTGAGTGCTCCAGACCACTCAGACATTTTTCCGTATGAAAGCAGGGATATGGGCGGGCAGCTGACATCCGGCTATGTCAGCTGTCCGCCCCCCCACACGTGTATCACGGCCGCATTACCATACGTACGGCCAGCGTTTTCATGGGAACGCCCATGAAACGCAAAGCGTATGTATATGGTAATGAGCCCAAACAGCCCCTCTCCACCCCCTGCTCGGATGTTTCCCTACGATCGGTTTCTTCACGGAACTCACGCCGTGTTCGGACGTGCAAGGCATTCGCATATTCGCAGATACGCCTCTGCACATGCGCAAACACCAACCATCGGCTGCCCGTCCGCACTCGGAGCCATCCGACTCAATCAGAATAAAAACCATTGGACGTAAGTATGAATTAATGTTTAGAAGTTAAGAAAATTAAGGGAAAAAAACACTACAGAATTAGCAAAAGAAATTAATAGAGTGGATTTATTCAGTAGTAAAAAAAACCCGAAGAGGACAGGAAACTGTCAAGTGTGATATAATAATAGATCTAGTGAAGGCTGCGAATGAGCTAAAAATGTAAATTATGAATAGAATACATCAATAACACTAAAGCCACTTAAATATTCAAAAACTTGACACACAAACCTTGAATGTAGTTTCCCCAGTCCTCCTGTAATAACACAACTCCTGTTACAGATTGTAGTGTTCCTGTATGGGTTTTGTGATTTCCTTTGCATTGTATGATGTGTACAGGAAGTAGTCAGGATATCCCTTCCTGTCTCTGTAATGTATCCCTCATTAGTCTTTCTGGCAGAAGTAGTTCTCTTGTTTTGTAACCTTTCAGGAGCAATGGTGTTTATCCATAGGGTAAATATATAAGCAGTGACATCAGGAAAATCATATATTTTTCTCAAGTGATTTCCTCCCACTTGTCCCACTTATTGGATGTTGTTATGCTGTCCCACCCAAGGGTCGCAGTGTCCCGGCGGGTGGGGGAGAGGGGGGACAGTTGGGTGAGCCGGTGATCACTGCCGCTCTGCTCTGGCAGAGCAGTCGGTGATCACTGAATCGATACTGTGCGGGCCCAAAATGACTTAAACAGAGGGTCGCAGCATTAGACCACACCCCTCCACTTGGGATCATGCTTCCCACCCACTCATGGCTCTGCGACCTTTTTGGACCGGCCTCGCCTCCGGGTGGGGGGGGGGCAATACCTCCTGCCCCACCCGCCGCATCCTTCATAGGTTTCAATGTCTGCCCTATGCTGCCCAATGTATCACTGTCAGGCAGCATCACATCAGGTATCAGGTCCCGGGGCTACCGCTAAGCGCATTGCAGGGACGGGCTACTTGCATGTGCAGGAAGGTACATACTGTACCAGAAATAGGATGGCATATTACACTGTGCTCTTGGACGGTAATATTCCACCCAGATCGCATTGTATATACAGTACAATCCTTCTTTAATGGGCCCCTCTATTTCTTCACTTATCTCTCTCCAAGATAAATACATTTGTATGTCCGTATATTTCTCCATGAGAGTTATTCTGCAACTAATCCTAAAATTCATGTTGTTTTGTATGCAAAGGCTACTAATAACATGTCAAAGGGAGGGACTGCACACCCTAGCTACTCATAATGGGATGTGCTACCCGACTGTCTGATTAGACACAATGGGGGAAATTTACTAAAGGAAATTTGTAAAAAAAAATAGGTGTATTTGTATCCAGAAATACACTCATTTTTGACATTTACTATCCCGAAAATACGGCAATTCGTATTCATGTGCTATCAATACGAATACAAATTGCCGTATTTTCGGGATAGTAAATGTCAAAAATAAGTGTATTTCTGGATACAAATACACCTATTTTTTACAAATTTCCTTTAGTAAATTTCCCCCAATCTGTCAGCTGTCTGGAACCCATGTACAAGTTTCTGTACTTCAACAGACCTGAAGATGCTTTAATATCCAAGTCTGTTTGTTGTTATCCAGTTTGTTCTGTCACTGTCTACTATTGTAAAGCGCAACAGAATCTGCTGCGCTATATAAGACACTGTAAATAAAGAAATAAGATGGCACACACTTACAGTAAGAACAAGGGTAGGGTAATAGGCAGTGTATGAAAGGTTGAGACCCTTGCTGAAGGGAGGTTGGCAGTGCCATGAAATGGGCATTAGTATCATATGCTCCCTCTTCATGCACTTGCTACACCTCCACAACAGCTCCAAGCCATCAGTTTTTCTTTGGTTGTATCTCTGACATACTTAGACTTACTGGCCTACCCACTGGAATGGCCGGGAGGCTTCTAAAAATCGGGTCCCCCTCCTGGCCCCCAGAAGGGTGGGCAAACCTCCTGCATGCCTCTGGCCCCCATATCCCCCTCTTCCATCCATAAATTCTGGCATTCGCTGCTCTTCGTGGAAGGGGGTGGGGGTGCTAAAATGTCCCAAATCGCATCATTTTTAAAACTCCACGTAAACCCGTGAATAGCCGAACTTACTGTAATGGGGTGGAGCTTGGTGATGTCAGGCTCCATCCCCACCCCCCAAAGTGTAGGTGAGAAAAAAGATGTGGGCAAGTATGATCTCTGTAGGGTGCTAGCAGCCATTAACTGCTGCCATGGGTTGCTTATAGGATTGTTCCAGGCACATGCTAAATTTGGCTACACACAATGGGCCTTATTCTGCTTGGTACGTTGGGACCGTACGCCGTTGGATTGGGTTTTTTTTGTTCTGCGCATGCGTACCTTTCGTAATGCGCAGGCGCGGCGACTTCACAACGCTCACGGACAAGTCTTTCCATGTGAAAAAACCTGTCCTCAAGAGTACGGTCATTGTGGGCGGCATAGGGGCGTGTTGAGGGGAACGGCCAAAATAATGAGGAAAACTGGGCGTACACGGGGGTGTGCACCAAAAAATTTACGGTGCTACAACCGCTCGATCGGTGAACGCACCGTGCATTTCGGACAGAAAACAGGCGGACGCCAACGATACCTCCAGACCACCCCTAGAGATACCGTATGAGAGCGGACGCCTGGGTCTGCTAATTAACGCTGATTGCTATTCAAACTCATACACCTGAATGTAATAAACAATGCTGAAGCCTATTAAGTCACAACCATTATTTTACTACCTGCAAGCCACACACAGCACTCAAACACATTGGAAGCATATCTTTCTACACTTCTCTACATGTAAAGGTTGGTTTAGTTTTAGGTAAGATTCATTGTAAGACCTGCTTATATAGTTTTAAGACCTGCTTATATATGCCAAGGTAGTTAGATTATAACCATCTACACACATTCAGTAAGTGTTTTCATATACAGGTTGAGTATCCCGTATCCAAAATGCTCGGGACCAGGAGAATTTTGGATAACGGATTATTCCGTATTTCGGAATATTTTAATATTTCAATGATGTATTTTGAAGTATCTTGCATTTATGCTGTATAAACACATAATATACACACAAATATATTTTATTACCACATAAAATACACACAAATATATTTTAATTGTTCAAAAAACAAGGTTTCAAAACGTGAAACAAAATTTGTGTACTATCTCAGCACTGAATTTGAATGCCAAGCAATCATTGTCTTGCACATATATAGTGCCAGTTACATATCATGTCCCCAGTGATGCTGTTACAAATGTCCCCAGTGAGTTTTTAGCAAAAAAAAAAAAAAAATTCACTTTCTGGAAAGTCCGTATTTCGGAATAATTTGGATAACGGATATTCGGATACGGGATACTCGACCTGTACTTTAAACAGCAGGACACTCAATCTACAGCAGTCGACATGTGTCAACTTTTTCACTCTAACACCAACATAACTTTATTTAAAAGTAAAAGCAATGAATTTAATCAATAGACATTGATAAAAATGCAACATTAGAACATAAAAAATATACATGTAAGGAGGGTTATAATGTATTTTTATTAGGGTGTTCATTAAGTTAGACAATTGAGGTAATAGAAAACAATAATTGAATAACAATTAGAATAATTCATTTAATTGTCTTAATCATAGTTGAAAGGCTAGATTAGCAAGGCCATATATGTGAAGGGTATGCCAGCGTGCACGGACATACGCTCACTCTCACGATCGATGACATACGCTGAGTTTTCCATTGAAAACAGGCGAGACCCGTCCATGCAAGGTGGCGTACGCTCAGATAGCCGTAAGATGTCGGTGTGAAAACGGACGAGACCCGTCCGTATACGGTGGCGTACGCTCTGTTGTACGGCAGTTGTCGGTGTCGAGGAGGAGATCCGTCCGTGTACGGTGTCGTACGCTCAAGTGTATGCCACTCCCCTTTGTCTGTGTTTGTGACCGTCCGTATGCGGATGTTTTGTGGGTGGACTTACGTTCACCGTCCGCGTACGGGAAACGTATGGTGAAACGGACCGTACGTACGTTTTACCGACCGAACCAGAATAAGGCCCAATATTAGCAGATTGCAGTGGTTGGTGGTGGGGCTATCATCATATGGCTACTGCATCTAGATGCAGTTGGCACTGCTTCCAGAAAGCCACAATGAACGTTTTCTTCCCAGGAAAAGCTTTTTCTCCCTCGTGCAGACCTGAAGTTGCGCAGGAGATCTTGATTTAATTAAAATCTGAACTGAACAATATGTCATGTAATCAGTTGGATCAGTCCCACATATCGGCCACTAGAGATGGCACTAGATTTGATGTGATGGACACCAAACCAAGCGACATTTCTACTAATACCATCCATACAGTGATTGTCCGTCTTTCATTAACATTGTCCCAGTGTGTATGGGTGATCTGGGCTGTGGGGGATGTCGGAAAAACTCCTATCGCTACACTGTGGGCTAGATGTATCAAGCTTCAAAAAGTGATAAAGTGTAGAGTGATGAACAACCAACTAATCAACCCCTAACTGCCACATTACAGGGTGGGTTTTATTTAAAAAAATGACAGTTATGGGCTGATTGGCTAATTGTTTATCGCGCTCCACTTTAGCACTTTTGAATTTTGATACATTTGGCCCTGTGTCTGTTATATCAAACTGAGGAACTGCAGTTTTTTTTAAGTTTAATGTAATATATGTGGCTGTCCATACTGTACATATTAAAAAGGTCATAAACCCGCTAGTCTGTACAATGCTGCTATAGCTCTGTACTGGAAGAGTAGGGACCATGGGTAAATAATTCTCTACAACGTTGAGTGAAACTGCAAGTATTCATGCAAATTGTAGAATTATCACAATGTATAAGTGATTTGTGATACAGCTCCTCCTAGCACAGTATGCCGCTGTAGAACTTGGTTTTAACACTGACCTTTGTCCAAATAAGAGGACTATGATGATACCACAGTACTTAAGGCCTGATTCAGACCTGATTGCTCATGTGCAGATGACTGCGAGTGGTTACCCGCTGCACAGACATAAAGAAAACCCGCTCTGTGCAAAACTGAAAATTATTTTTAAAAATATGGCAATCTGCTATCCTGTTGCACATCCATACACAATTAATGAACCCTCAAATGATTTTTCCACTCTGTGCAAATGTGAGTAAGTCTCCGCAACTTCGCGAGAGAGACAGACTGACCTCATATACCCTCCCTGAGATTGCCTGTTCACATCTGTGGTTTTTCTGGAATCTCAGAAAACGTCCAGTAACTTATCCCCCCACCAAATGCAGACTTCCTGTCCATCAATTTGTGAGGGAATTGCGATTACATATTCTCAGTATTTTGGCCCGTGCTTGATCCGTACACATGTGCAGTCACTCCATAATCGAACGGATTGTGAATTTGCACAACAGTAACCAACTCTGAATCCCTAAAGCCCTCAAGCTTGTCATGAAAATCCACCACCTTGGCCCTTGGTTGTCACACTGTAGGTGCACACACACTAGACGATAATAGTTAACCATATGCACGATAATGATTGTTATCTATATGATACTACATATCACCTTGTGTGTGCAGTATGGGGCTAATACAGCGGAACTACAAAAATCGCATTGTCACCGCAGTCTAAGGTGCGAAAGAGGTCAGCGACTGACTCTTTTGGAGGCACCCACAAAATATATATGCGCTTGCACAATAGCGATGCAGATGCAAATTTTGGCCATCATGCAGCACAGGGCAAAGCTGCTCCACATGCTAAGGCTGCAGGTGGAGGTTGGGTGAATCCTTGCAAATCTATAACCCAAGCTGAATTAGGCCCTATATATCCTTAACGATGCGGGTGGTTAACGATCATTGTTCTCTGTTGTCCTGTATGTACAGAATAGGGAGGACATTCCTAGCAAGAGCCATGTTGCAGAATACTCCTCCATCTTGGGTCTGATTCTGGTTAACTCAGTAAGCTGCAGAGATTGCAGTTTACCGAGCACTAGGTAGGCCACCCTGCTGAATAACCCCCCCTCTCCCGCCGCTGTTTTCCTTCACAACCATGCAAGGGGATGTGTAAGGAATGTGGATGACTGCATGTGAATCAGAATCGGCTAAAGGTTGTATATGTTTTTCAGCAGGCTCCAGCAGGAACTGAGGCCCTTATTCTATTTCACTCATTCTGACAAAATATTTCTTAGATGGACAAAACCATGTGCACTGCAGGTGAGGCAGGTGGAAAACCCCACCAAATCTAATTATCTCTGCACAAGTAACACCTGCCGTGCACATGGGCCCTTATTCTGGTTGATGCTGTAATATCCGCGTGCGTTCGTGCCGCCGATGTTTTGTGTCTGCGCATGTGCAGAGGCGTCTCTGCGCATGTGCGAGCGGGACGCACGGCCACATTCCGCATGAAATGTATACACTACGAACAGGGGGTGGAGAGGGGTGTGAAGGGCTGTTTGGGCTCATTACCATATGTTTACACCCCACGTTTCATGGGCGTTCCCATGCAAACGCTGGGCGTACGTATGGTAATGCGGCCGTGACGCACGTGTGGGGGGCGGACATATGACATTGCCGGATGTCAGCTGCCCGCCCAGATCCCTGCTTTTGCACGGAGAAATGCCTATGTGGTCTGAGGTTGCGACCATCGAATGATGGGGGAGGTTCCCTGAGATGGAGGAGGTGTATTTATGAGAAATACACGTGCGGTCCGTTCGGACAGCTTCTTACCGCGTACGGACGGAGTTGGCGATCCGTATGGAAGGCGGGGTTTAGGACGCACGGTGCTGGCCGCATATTCGGATCCGGCCGCACCGATCAGAATAAGGGCCATGGTTTTGTTCATCTAAGAAATATTTTGTCAGAAAGAGTGAACTAGAATAAGGGCCTCAGTTCCTGCTGGAACCTGCTGAAAAATAGCCCTGGTAGTAGGTGCTCTATATTGGCAGGGAAGAATTACTGTGTATCCCTGGCTTTGCAGTTATGACCAGTACTCTAATATGTTGGGTCCCCAGTGTAAGACAACATGCACTTTAACAGATGTATTTAGTGACTGCAGACGGCTTACAGTTGCTGGCAAGCATTACAATATGTGCCGCCGTTTACTGTTAGCACTTTTAGACTACATTATAATTTAAAATTCATGAAGTGTGAGACATGGGGAATGACTGAATACACAAGGAGATAAATCACCCCTGGTAATTCACTGACAATTTGTTATATTGCTGTGTTCAGTTAACCCTTAACATTTACAATTACCAGAACACACCAAATGTAAAGTTTTATATGTATATTCATTATACAAGTACTGTATTGCACAATTACCATTTACCATTACCATGTCAGATACAGTATGAGAGTGACTAAAGCTGATGCTGAGGGTAAAGGTGAATACACACTGTACAATTTTATTGACCAACTATTTTGACCAATTTTTTTCATTTCTTACCTTCTGAACGAAATTGGTTAAAATATATTTCAGTGCGTTTACGACGAAACGAATGATGATGCGCATACCCGCCAGTTGTTGATCACGATTGTTTGTCAACTGTGCATGCAGCTCAATTTGGATATCTTTCAAAAATAGCCTATAAACTGTAGCTAGATCTGTCGTCTTTCGTCTGTCGTCACCATCTTTCGTCCAGGACACTGGGTTCAAGGGAAATGTCTTTCAACATAATTGGTCCAAAAAATTGTACAGTGTGTATGCACCTTAAATCATTCCCTGAATATACAGAACATACTAAGGATCAAACATAGGGCCTGATTCAGACCTGCTCGCTAGGCTGAGTATATTCGCTGCCTGGCAAGCTTTTAAACGCCACCACCCCCACCAAGTGAATCCCTGCCCTAGCATGCCAGCAGATGTGTACGCTTACAGATGTGATCACAAGCGGCTGCAAGGAGAAAAAAAATCATTCGATGGTCGCTCACCATTGAATGATTGCGAGTCAACCAGAATGACCTCCAAAGACTCTTGCGACTTGGGCAGACAGTATAATAAAGGCGGTGGACAGGGGATGGGCATTTCTGGACAGGGACTGGGAAGTGGCTGCTAGTGCCCACAAGAATGAACCATGCTATGGGAGAGAAGTGGGTGAGATGATGCAAACATTGCATTTACAGAGCTGCAAGGAGGCTAAGGACAGATGGAGAAGCTGCAGCTACTGTACCATAAGACTTGTGCAAGTTTCAATGGAGGAGTCATCCATGATGTACATGCAGCAGAGTGGATCATGCTCCTCCCAGATAGTACAGCGTCCAATGAACAGCTGCACGCCTGTCAGAGGAGGCTGGTTGACAGTGCTGGAGCCACATCACTACATAGAAAGAGCCACATGTGGCTCAAGAGCCACTGGTTGCCCATTGTTGGATTCAATGAATTATAAATGGAAGTTGCCGTGAGAACTTGGATGCAGAGTGATTGACAGACGTTTGTGGGAACTAACAGGGCTAGCTAATTAATTGCAGGAGTGTTGCAATCAGCGTCAGCTCCTACCTTTGCGAAGGTGGGGGTTGCCAGTTGCCATGATGCCTTCTCCAGTGGAGGAAAGCTTCTACCGCCACCCGGGTCCCAAGACTAGCATAATAAAGCTGACATTCACCTCATCAGCTGCAGCCCATAGGAGCTGGCTAGGGCTGACAATTAGGCAGGTAGTGGCTTCCTACAGAAAGCCAGCTTTCTACTAACTCCAGCCGAGCTGGCAGTCCCAGAGTAGGAAATCACTGCCAGTCCCAGTGTGGCCAGTGCAGTCACGGACTATAACTTGCTCATTGCAGTGATGGATTTTACTTTGGAAGCTGCACTCCAACAGCAACCCATAGGTAAAATCCGCCACTGGTTACATTGCAGCTGTTTCATTGTGTGTATGAGCCTGCAAATGTGTCAACACATGCAGTCAAAATGGTTCCAGCATTTTAGTTCCAATGGACATTCAGAGCAATCATGGGGTTACTGAAATGTTCAATTACTGTATGCAAAAAAATGTGTGCACAAGTGTCTCCGGATCTGAGATGGCAATTGTGGATGTCTCATTGCAAATCCTGGAGGCTGTGACATATTTTCACAAAATATGAGACATGTTTAAATATTGACTAGTATTGTACAAAGAAGATCACCTGTACATTATATGCCGAGTGACGAGTAGTGCACTTTAACAACAAGAAAGCATTAAGTACATAAACTATTTGTTCACTTTGAGCATGTTTATTTTGACATTAATCACATTAAATATAAACAAAGGTGCCAATATACAGTGCAACTTTTATTTGCCAGGTAAGTCAATTCCAGCCAGGTTGACCAAACTTTGGGCTGTGGGGGTGATTCTAATCTAATCGCACCCCTGCGCGTTCACACAGGGGAGCGATGTTTCGTGACTGCGCATGTGCATAAACATTTATGCGCATGTGCAGCCGCATTGTGTGAGCAGCCATGGCATATTGATTATTCGCCAACCGCAGCACACAGCAGTGCGAGTGGGGGGCATGTGGCGGCGGCCCGTGGTCGCACCTATGGGAACAGCCAGAGTTTCATGGGCATTCCCATGGAAATTCGGCAGTGGTGCAGGGGGCGGGCAGCTGACATCAGAAATGTAGAAATCACAATGATTTCACCGCCGCACACAAGGCTGCAAATGGATGTTTGATGATGTCTCAGCTTTGTGGGTCAACCAGAATCACCCCCGTGTGTGGACTGACAATGCCCAATCAGTATCTAGTGTAGAAGATGCCTGGGAAGAACATTGATTTCCAAAGCAATCTTGGGCCTAATGCCGTGTGCAGGTCTTCAGCTACCCATGCATGCTTTGAAATGCAGGTGAATCCTCAATAGTCAGAGATTAGTAATTTGGCTGAACAAGATCTGGTTGACTGATTGATGATGTCTAGATTGACAATCATGTGGTTGACCACTAATAGATGCCTAAAAATGGTAGACAGTGTCTAGATCGACAATAACAGAAGATCGATGCAAAAAAGGTTGAATGGAACATGGTTGACAGTGACACGGTTGACAAGTTTTTCATGATGTTTTTGTTTTAACCACCTTGTTCATACTTTACCATCCCAGTGGACATAGAGGGAGAATAAAATAGTTTGTGAAACACATCAATGCACCGTGCCCAAAGCATGGGGAGCACAGCGACCTAGATACAAAAAATGTGAAAAACTAGCGTTGACCTTGTCTCTCTTGACCTTTAGTTTGTGCCAATCTTCTGTTACTGTTGCTTTAGACGCTGCCAACTATTTTTAGGTGTTTAACTAGACAGGTTTCACCATTAGTGGTGGACCACATGATTATGGATCTAGACATCTCTAATCTCCTATACCAGAGGTGGCCAACCAATCAGAAGCAATGAGCCAAAAAATATGTTATGGTAAGACAAAGAGCCAATACCATGCAGAAAATGATTGATGTTTTCATTTCACTTATTTCAGTGTTGAAAAAAAGGACTCACAAAAGGTAAGTAAGCAGCCCCCACACCCGCTCTGCTATGCAGCCGCAAACCTGCTCTGACATCCGGTTGCCGAACCCGCTCTGCCATCTGGCCACCGCACCTGCTCTGCTGTCCAGCCACTGCACCCAGCCTCTCACCCCCTCACCCAAAATAGCGCATGGACAGAGGAGGCAAGCGACAGTGCCGTGGGTATGAGAGCTGGTACACCGGAGTATTGCACCGTCAGAGGAGGCATGCAGCAGTGCTGCAGGTGCGGGAGCCACATCTCATTAAGAAAACCACCACATGCGGCTCAAGATCAACAGGTTGGCCACCCCTGCGCTATACCATAACCTGGCTGAACACATATGGCACCAAACTGCACACTTATCTGGTTGATGAGACCAGGACACAGCTACCTTTTTTATTAGTCTTTCGAAAATACCATATTTAATCCAGTTGTTTTTCGCATCATACTAATTAAATTGTCCCTCCGATAAGAAAACCATTGCTTTTAACTGATTTTACAATATACCACCTCAAGATGTTCAGTAGCAATTACATTCACATAATCTAGAGCTTAATCTGTGCATGCTCTAACACTACAACTGGTAATCTAGACAGACTAAGGGGCAGATTTATTAAGCTTGGAGAAGAGAAAAACTGGAGATAAAGTGGAGAAAAGGTAAAAGGAGATAAAGCACCAGCCAATCAACTCCCAACTGCCTTTTTCAAACACAGCTGATTGGCTGGTGCGTTATCTCCTTTTACCTTTTCTCCGCTTTATCTCCAGTTTATCTCTTCTCCAAGCTTAATAAATCTGCCCCTTAGCTACAGTTCCTATGTCACTTTTATTATCACTGAATTAGATCATTGTCAACCATATTGCCTACGGCATAGGGCATAGTGATAAGCACAGTAAGTTAGAGGCGTAAAAGCATATTCTCATAAGTACTAAACAGTCGCCATTGTTTGAAGACCAAATTACTCCATCTTCTATGTAGGAAGAGTCAAAATTAATAACTTTGATGTCCTTCTTGGTGTAGAGAGTGTTAAGTTTAATTAAACTTCGTGCAAAGGCGTATTTCGAAGCACAGCTGTAGGCTTCCACGTTGCACATTTCCTCAAACATCATGTCAAAATGTGGGTTGTCCTGGAGAATACAAAATGACAATTATTACAACATAAATCAAATGATCAACTTGTACAAAAGTAAGTGCTCCAAACATTTATGGGGGGGAGGGGGGGGGAATTCAATTAATCATGGGAGATTTAAAAAAAAAAACCTCACAGCATAGGGTCCCCCCCCCCAATGTGGAGGTGCCCAGTAGTCAGAGATGGAGGAAAATTCATGAGGTACTTGCAGAGAAAGCTGGGGTGCAGTTTTGGGTACTTGTTTCCTAGCACGGCCACCACAATTTCTATCGTGGTGGTCGTGTCGGAAAAAATCGTGTCGGTCGCGTCGGGTGCATACCAAAACGCACACGACGCGACCGACGCGATGTACCCGATTTCTCCATAGGCTTCAATGTTAAATTATTTTAACATTGAAGCCTATGGAGAAATCGGGTCCATCGTGTCCATAGGCTTCAATGTTAAATTTTTTTAACATTGAAACTGAGTCCATTTAACATAGTAAAAAATGGTAAAAGGGCCAATATGGCCCATTTCTCATTGGGTATGGCCCCGTCATGTGTGTAAAAAATAATGTCCCCCCATTGTGTCCGCCACCCCCACGATTGACGCGAACCCGAAGCGTGGCGAGCGCAGCGAGCCCGCGAGGGGCGGCGGTGCGCGTCCTCCGACCTTTTCATTCCCCTACTATCCACGTCGGCGTGGAGTTGAGAATAGATTAGTGTGGCGAGCGCAGCGAGCCACCGAGCCCGAAGCGTGGCGAGCGCAGCGAGCCCCGCGAGGGGACGCTGATACCTTCACAGATCCCTGCGTCCCGTCGCGGGCTTCACAGGTATCAGTGTCCCCTCGCGGGGCTCGCTGCGCTTGCCACGCTTCGGGCTCGGTGGCTCGCTGCGCTCGCCACACTAATCTATTCTCAACTCCACGCCGACGTGGATAGTAGGGGAATGAAAAGGTCGGAGGAAGCGCACCGCCGCCCCTCGCGGGCTCGCTGCGCTCGCCACACTTCGGGTTCGCGTTAATCGTGGGGGTGGCGGACACAATGGGGGGACATTATTTTTTACACACATGACGGGGCCATAGCCAATGAGAAATGGCCCTTATTCGGCCTTTTCCCATTTTTTACTATGTTAAATGGACTCAGTTTCAATGTTAAAATAATTTAACATTGAAGCCTATGGAGAAATCGGGTCCATCGCATAGGCTTCAATGTTAAATATTTTAACATTGAAGCCTATGGGGAAATCGTGGGCATCGCGGACATCGTGTGCCTTAACTTTATGCGACGCGATGGCCACGATTTCCCCATAGGCTTCAATGTTAAAATATTTTAACATTGAAGCCTATGGGGAAATCGTGGCCATCGCGTCGCATCGTGTGCCTTAAAGTTAAGGCACACGATGCCCGCGATTGTGGCCGTAATAAGAAACAAGTACCCAGTTTTGCAGCAGACTCTAAAGCATGGTACACACCACAGATTTTTTTGTCCAAATTTAATTTGTCTGAATAATAATTTGGTACTTGTATACCTTAACGGCCACAATCGCGATGGCATGCGATGCGATTTTATAGTTTTTATGCATTTGTGCTAAAAATCGCATGCCATCGCATCGCATGCCATGCGATGCGATGGCATGCGATTTTGATCACAAATGCATCCAAATGCATTTAAATTAGTAGCAAACATGTGAAATGTACCCCAAATGTCATTTTTCACACTGTACCACCCCCACTATCAACGCCAACCCGAAGCGTGGCGAGCGCAGCGAGCCCGCGAGGGGTGGCGGTACGCGTCCTACGACCTTTTCATACCCCCACTATCCACGTCGGCGTGGAGTTGAGAATAGAAAGTGTGGCGAGCGCAGCGAGCCACCCAGCCCGAAGTGTGGCGAGCGCAGCGAGCCCCGCGAGGGGACGCAGATACCTTCACAGGTATCCGTGTCCGCTCGCCACGCTTCGGGCTCGGTGGCTCGCTGCGCTCGCCACACTTTCTATTCTCAACTCCATGCCGATGTGGATAGTGGGGGTATGAAAAGGTTGTAGGTCGCGTACCGCCGCCGCTCGCCACGCTTCGGTTGGCGTTGATAGGGGGGGTGGTACAGTGTGAAAAATGCCATTTGGGGTGCATTTTACATGATTTTAACACATGTCCATGATTTTTGTGAAAAATGGTATCGCACCGCATCACATCGCATGCGATCGCATGCGATGTGATGCGATTTTTCCTTGTACGATGGCCATCGTGGGAGCCGTGATACTACACAAGTACCAATAATTTTTGCGCATTTCCAACATTGAGGACTAAATGACTGATTATCATGCTTTTATTCATTACCAGATCTTTTTTTGCACCAAAAATATTGGACAGACAAATCTATAGGTGTGTTACACACCGTGTGTACCCAGACTCATGTGCAAAGTGAAGGTGTGAAGCTAGGAAGACTTCACAGGCAAAAGTCGGACCTTATTTCCCTTGAGCTTTCCCGGCTGCTCCCTGTGAGAGCTCACTGACGATTGGGCACTTGATGTGCCATTTTTACATGCAATAAATTGTATGCATGGGGGCCTTAAGATCTATCATGTGTCTGGGAAGCTGCCGGGGAGTTCAATGGAAATTGTGACTCGGATCGTGGTCAAGACAAACTAGTGAGCTTAAAGCACATGAGTAGTAAGTCAGGAACAAGACAATTATTCATTGTGTGGGACATTTAACTACAGGACACAGTGAGATGTGATGGAGCAGAGTGAGCTGTGGGGGATATGAAGAGAACTGGCAATAGGAGCTCTATGATGGGTGCAATTATGGAGATATGGAGGGAGTGGGCTAGTGAAAAAATTGCCAATATCAACCAATCAGCAACTAACTATCATTTATAGGGCAGTATTCAATGGGCGGTATTCAATGAGGATGATTCGCCATGTTTTTATGGCGACTTTGGCTTGTAAGGCGAATTTTTGACTAAAACGGTGAATCACCCTATTCAATGACCAGATGGCGAATACATTTCAATTTTTTCGCCATGATTCACCGAGTAGCAATCGCTATCTTTTTATGGTGAAGTGGAATGTGAACTTTTAAAATAAAGTGGTTTTTTTTTTACATTTGGTGTCAAAAAATCAGGAATTTTATTCTGAGGAGGGGCATGCTATTTTTATTCATGTGCTGTAAGCACATGAATATATATTTAATAAAAATATATATATATATTTTTTTTACACAGACCAGCCAGCAGGGGGCCGGAGCCGAGCCGCTCATTAGATATTCATATATTCACTGCACCCGATCATTACATATGCATGATCGGGTGTAGTGAATATACCCGGTCCCCTGCTGGCACCCCCGGGGGGCAGCCTGTGCTGCCTGGCACCCGGGGAGCCCACCTCTCCCCCACAAACGTTCTGGGGCAGGCAGGGAGACTTCCATCTCCCTGCCTGCCGCCGTCCTCGGGCTCCCTGTGGCATCGCCGCAGGAGTTAAAATTCGCCAGTCAGGGGCAGTGAGCCCCTGACTCGTTGAATACTGGAGCCGGCGAGGCTCCGGAACGCAGCGAGCAGTGGCGAATGTGCAGCGAATCCTAAACAGGATTCGCTGCACGTCGTCACTATTCTCATTGAATACTGCCCAATGAGGAAAATTCGCCGTGTTTTATCGCGAATTTCTGCTTTTTTCGCGTTGGTCGGGGAATTTTGGTCTCAAAAAAGCGAACAACCCTATTCAATGTGATATTTTCGCCGTCGGCGAACAGTGAATAATGGATGGTTCTCCATCTGATACTCGCCGCCAATTACCATGTCTTGTCAATAGGATTTTGCATTGAGATTCGCCGTCTCTCACCGTCACTCGCCATGAGTGTATTCAATGAGAAGACGGAGAATAAATTTTTAGGTTAATTTCTCCGTGCCTCTCCATGTATCACTCGCCATCTTTTCATGGTGAAGTGGAATGTAAACTTTTAAAATAATGTTGTTGTTTTTTTAAATTTGGTGTAAAAAAAAACAGGAATTGTATTCTGTGAGGGGGCATGCTATTTTTATTCATGTGCTTACAGCACATGAATATATATTTAATTTAAAAAATATATATATATTTTTTTTACACATAGCAGCCAACAGGGGGCTGGGAGCCGAGAGCCGCTCATTAGATATTCATATATTCACTGCTCCCGATCATTACATATGCAAGATCGGGTGCAGTGAATACCCGGTCCCCTGTTGGCTCTCCCGAGAGGCAGCCTGTGCCCACCTCCCCCCCACATACGTTCTGGGGCAGGCAGGGAGACTTCCATCTCCCTGCCTGCTGCCATCCTCAGGCTTCCTGCGGCTTCCTGCGGCAAGTTCACATTCGCGGCAGGGGCAGCGAGCCACTGCCTCATTGAATAAGGGGATAGCAGGGGGACAACAAGGCTCCGGAACAGGATTTGCTGCATGCCGTGAATATGTTCATTGAATACTGCCCTTAGAGTGTACTTCATCAATGCTTCCTGTAAAGCTGGTTGGGATGGGGCAATGAAACTGCTTTAAAGGGGCAATCAGGGAGATAGGGAAATAGTGAACAATCAGAGACATAAGAAGAGTCAAGCTGGGTACACACTAATCGATAGTTTAAATGAATTTACCGATAATGTACCCACTACATCGTTAGTGATGGTTGCTAGAGACATTCCCATCATCTGTACAAGCAGCTATCAGAGGATATGGCTAGCCTACACTCATTGTTGACAACATTGCTGCCCGGCATGGGCATCTCTCTTATGGAGTCTCTTGGCACACACAATGGGGGAAATTGACTAAGATTTACTATTTCCCATGGGATGTTGCTATGGGCAACCAGAATCTACTTCTTATTTTATTTAGGCCCTTCTGCAAGATAATAGATAGTATCTGATTGGTTGCCCATAGCAACATCCCATGTGAAATAGAAATCCCATCTTAGTAAATTTTCCCCAACCTGTAGTTTGTACTCAGCATTTGTAAGAGACATGAATGGGCAATAAAAAAAATTGGATACATTTCACTGTGCTCCTCTCATCTCCCCACTACAAGGTGAGGGGGTTGCTGGGAGGGGAGGAGGCTGAAGAGAGATGCCTGCTGCTGCCACTGGACACACATCAGGGGTCTCACATACACAGGCACACACACACACACACACACACTGGGGTCACAGACCTGACAAGGAGCCACACCCTCATAAACATACATACACCAGGATCTGAAAGAAGTAGACACCGCTTCAGAAGATGAGTCATTAATGACTAATTAAGCTAATTGGAAACTTCCAATTATTTAAATTACCAAGGAGTTGGGGAATTAAATTTGCTCTGGGGGTGTGAGAGGAAAAAGACACAATGATTTCTGTAGCTTTCACTGTGGCTTATTTTCTCACCTTCAATTGAATAGGAAAAACTGCCATAAGGTTTCTTTTCTAAAAATCCACGCACATTTGAATATCACTTGTAAGAATCCAATAAAACTTACCGTCTCTGGTTCTTTTCCATCAATGAAAACAAGATCTTTAAGAAGCCACATCTCCTTCACTTCATACTTTTCATCTAGACATACTCGGAAATGTTTTACCAAGGATATGTGAACTTCATCTTTAGCCACTGAAAGACATAAGTACATTGTTACAGTGCCTGTTAAAATGGTATACTGTATCCATGAACCAACCTACTGTATTATACATAAACTATGACATTAAACATTGGACTGTTGGAAGTGGAAGGAGAGCGGATTTGCCTATGAAATGACTTACTATCATAGGAGTTCTAACGAAGATGGGATGTTGGACCATTTATGTAGCACCTTCTAGAAGATAATAGATAGGTCAGTGATTTTCAACCTTTTTACCTTGCGGAACACTCAATAAGATTGTAAAACACCAAACACTTTGGCCCCCGCAGAAAAAAAACAAAAAAAACTATTGGCCCCCATATGAAAAACAATCACACTGGTCCCCCCCAGGTAACAAATAATAAAATACATTGGCCCTTTACATGAAAAGAAGAGACCAGTAAATAACAGTTGAACTGGTGGTGCCTGTAAACTGGTTTGGGCATCTCTAGATCTTGGGGCACACTCGAGAACAGCTGAAGGCACACTAGTGTGCCACGGCACAGTGGTTGAAAAACACTGAGATAGGTGATGTAGTTAATATGCCAACAGTTGGGATCGGGGTGGTCAGGATGCCCATGCCAAGATCCCGACTGCCGACATTACAGCCAGCCGGAATCCCAACACACAGGGTCTATTCTTCCTTGTGGGGATCGACAACCCCCATAGAAGAGAATAGATCCTTATGGCAAGCAAAGCGAGCCATCGTGCCCACAATGTGGGAATGCAAGGAGCCCGCAATGGACCTTGTTGCACTCCCGCACTGCCGGCATTTCAACAGCCAAGATCCTGCTGTCCGGATCCTGATCCTGACTGTTGGGAAATCATATTGAACCCATAGATCCTAAAGAACCCATAGAATCTGATTGGTTGCCTATAGCAACATCCCATATGCAATAGAAGGCCCATCTTAGTAAATAAATAAATCCCCCATTGTTTATTAATCTGCCCCTATTCTGTCAGGTGGATGAAAACCCCTAGGAATATATTTACCAAAGTGCAGGATTTTATGATTTTTTTTTTGTTTGTACTTGTTTGTTTGTACTTCAACATCCATGTCAGCACAGAGGGAGAATATAATATTGTGCTGAGCGTAGCCACAGTAATTGGGAGTCTATGTCAACAGTTGTCGACATTGACACACAAAAAACATGTCTACCTTTACATGTGTGTACCTTTTTCATGTCGACATTTTGACCCTGTTGACCTATTGCATGTCTACTTATTGCATGTCGACCTTTGGCCCCTGTTGACCTATTGCATGTCAACCTTTTTGGGTAGACCTATTGACTAACTATCTAGACACTGTCTATCTAATAATCCGAAACCTAGGGATGGGCATCAGCAGCCCACCAACAAATGATGGCTGGGCATCCGCTATTAAATCTTTCAATACGATGGTAACTGAAAAAACTTTGATACAAACGAAATTCATATGATTTGCGCATGTGCCAAAAAAAGCCCTATTTGTGCCAACATCTGCAGCCTGGACGTGCATGGACAAAACCTCTGCGGCCTAGCTGGTTGGGGATGTGACTTTGGGTGGTATTATCACAACACCATCAAATGTTTACCATTCAATGGCAGCAAACATCTGAATGGTAAAACCACTTCCATTGTCACAAAAAAAAAAAATAGGGGCCTGGAACTTTGGGTCTGGGGGTGGGTCGCTGAAATATATATATATATTTATATAGCAATCCAAATTTTCCAAGCAGGAAAAATAACGGCACTCAGGAGACGATGGTAGAAGGTTTCAAAACAAGTAAGTGTATTGGGGACGTTTCGGGGGACAAACCCCGTCCTCAGCCCAATCCTACAGCACCCATCAATGACATACAAAACATTCTTATACTCACCAGTTCCCGGGGTTTTCAGACGCCGCCGCGTCCACGGAGCCGCTCGCCGGAAGTGGTCACCGTCACTTCCGCTCTGGACGCATCACAGGGGTTGCTAAGAAACCTTCTGTTTGCGTCTCAATCGGCAGGAAGCGAATCGCGTTTCCTCCTTCAGCTTGACCCGCACAGACGCCCGCTAGGTCTGATGCCCGGAAACTGGAAAAAACAAACATAAAAAAACATAAATAACCATAGGATCCTGCGCTTGGCAGCATGAGGACAATGTAACAATTCAATGGCACTCAACATACGCAGACATGATTTGCCAGAAAACTGGCAATACCGTCCTGCTAGAATCATTGCACCTCTGAATCCATCATGTCTCATACGCCTTCTGACACAGAACATCTAGGTTATATTACACCAACAAAACATTAAATAATAATTATTAAAGAAATGAGACATATGTTGAATTGTATCAAAGCTAAACATAAGAAATAATCTAATAGATAAATGGCGTAACAAAGGAATGCTTCAGTTATATTCTACATGAGGCTATTCCAGTTGATCCTCTCATTTAACCCTTTAGGTGCAATGGTGTCTAAGCGAAAAATCCACTCAGACTCTTTGAGCAACAATTTTTTTGCTCGATTGCCCCCCCTCAGAGATTCAGGGACACAGTCTATAATAAAATGTTTAAACTGTGCAATGGAGTGGCCAGTGGCTTTAAAATGGCGTGCCACCGGCTGGTCCACCTCCTTGCCCTTAAGGGACAAGTTGATGGCCGACCGGTGTAACGCCATCCTATCCCGAAATGGACGTATGGTTTGACCTATGTAGTATAACCCACAGGGGCACACTATAACGTAAACAACATGTGAAGTTCTGCACGTCATCACATGTCTGATGGTATATGTTTTACGTGAATGCGGGTGTTTGAATTCTTTGCAAGTGAGCATGTGCTTACATGTCTCACATCCTGCACAACTATAGCAACCTGGGGGTTTGACATATGTATTGGGGGGCCTAGGAATACCTAAGCCTGTCACATCTGTCCTCACCAGACGATCCCTCAGGTTAGGACCTCTTCTGAAGGCAGCCAAAGGACGAATTTTGTTAAGGCCAGGAAGATCAGGGTCAGTCTTAATAATGGGCCATAGTGCATTGGTGGCATGTCTGATGACTGGACTCGCCACCGAAAATGTGCTGGCCCATGGAAGAACTGACTGAGGATTTCTAGTCTTGGGAATCAATAACTGAGCCCTGGGTGTACTCATGACTTCAGCCTTTTGTATACTCAATAGTTTGGGATCATATCCTCTCATGATAAATTTATCAATGAGAACATCAAGCTTGGATTCGACCTCACTGGGGTTGCTGGTGATCCTTTTTACGCGGATCATCTGAGATCTGGGGAGACCTTTTTTGAGGGCAAGGGGGTGATGGCTACTTGCCATAAGGAAGGTATTACGGTCCACATCCTTAAAGTAAACATCAGTGCTGATTTTATTGTCACAGATGGTCACGGACACATCCAAAAAATGAATGTTCCGTGAATCGTGAGCTGCTGTGTACTTAATGGTGGAATCCCCCACGTTGATGTCCACCAACAATTTGGACAACAATTCCTGACCCCCTGTCCACAAAATAAAGACGTCATCTATATACCGCGTAAACAGCAACAGATGACGTCTAATTTCGGGATTAGAGAAGAAGGTACTTTCCTCCTGTCCAAACATGAATATGTTAGCAAAAGAGGGGGCCACAGAAGAGCCCATGGCACACCCTCTTAGCTGCAGGTAGTATGACCCATCAAACATAAAATAATTACGCTTCAATGTTAACATAATTAATTTGGCAAAAAGTTCATGATTGAACAAGTCAGGGTCCAGGTATTGGCCTATAAAAAGCTTCATAGCCTCCACCCCCTCCTCATGGGGAATGGAGGTATACAGGCTACAAACGTCCAGGCATACCATAATTGTCCCCTCTGGAACCTCACCAATCTGGTCCAACAGCTTCAAAAAGCTTGTTGTATCCTTCAGAAAGGTGGGCTTCAGGGGAAGCAATGGTTGTAACAGAAAGTCCAATAATTTCGCTATGGGTTGGTAAAGCGAATCACGCGCTGAAATTATAGGCCTCCCAGGTGGAGAAACGGGGTCCTTGTGGACCTTCGGAAGTGAATATAACACTGGAACCACAGGCCACTCTGAATACAAAGATTTAAATAACTTGGGCAAAATTACACCATCTTTGACTGCTTTGGATAAAATTTCATGAAGTTCCAGCTGATATTTTTTAGTTGGATTTGCAGTAAGTTTTTGATAAACTGCTACATCCGACAGTTGGGAATAGAGTTCCTGCCGATAATCCTTAAGGTTCAGGACCACAATGGCCCCGCCCTTATCGGCAGGCCTGATAACAATGTCCTCATATTTCCCTAGATCACTCAGGGCTTTGGCTTCTGTGGGAGATAGATTTTTCTTATATTTTGCCGGTGCTCCATTGAATTTTGTTACAGAGTCATCTAACAATCTGCCGAACGTGCGAATTGCTGCATTGCTGGACATAGGGTCAAAGCCCGATCTTGAAGTACTTCTAAGAAATTTATCCAAAGGGTCATTGGAGGGAATCTCTGGACGTGTCTGGAAATGCTCCTTCAGACGGAGCTTACGCATCAATTGGTGGTGGTCACGTTTCCACCTAAAGGGATCATGCAGGTTGGTGGGTACATAAGATAAACCCTTATTCAATACCTGCAATTCTGTGTCACTCAAAACACGGTCAGATAAGTTCATCACAACGGTCTCTTGTCCACCCTGCGAGGTGGATTTCGCCTGGTGGCGTTTGTTTTGCCCGCCCCTGCGGGTGGGCGGTTTCTGCCTCCACCGGCTGAAGAAGTCCCGGCCTGTCCTAAAGGGACATCCTGCGAGCTAAGCATATCATCAGAGTCGGAGACCAATGATTCTAGCAGGACGGTATTTGCCAGTTTTCTGGCAAATCATGTCTGCGTATGTTGAGTGCCATTGAATTGTTACATTGTCCTCATGCTGCCAAGCGCAGGATCCTATGGTTATTTATGTTTTTTTATGTTTGTTTTTTCCAGTTTCCGGGCATCAGACCTAGCGGGCGTCTGTGCGGGTCAAGCTGAAGGAGGAAACGCGATTCGCTTCCTGCCGATTGAGACGCAAACAGAAGGTTTCTTAGCAACCCCTGTGATGCGTCCAGAGCGGAAGTGACGGTGACCACTTCCGGCGAGCGGCTCCGTGGACGCGGCGGCGTCTGAAAACCCCGGGAACTGGTGAGTATAAGAATGTTTTGTATGTCATTGATGGGTGCTGTAGGATTGGGCTGAGGACGGGGTTTGTCCCCCGAAACGTCCCCAATACACTTACTTGTTTTGAAACCTTCTACCATCGTCTCCTGAGTGCCGTTATTTTTCCTGCTTGGAAAATTTGGATTGCTATATGTCATCATCTTCTGGCACCTGGGGCAGTTGTGCGATTAAACTATTTGAGTGCTGGCAGACGTTGGACTGTATCTGTGCGTGCTGGTAAACCCCGCTGTGGGTTGCCATCATCGGTTGCAAGGCACCCCTATATGGTTGTAAGATTTGGACAAGTTTATTGTGATTGCCATAAGCCCAAGTGACATCCTGGATATTCTTTGTGCTCTTTATGCTGAACTGCCATTGAAATATTGAAGGACTTTATAAGAACCTATTTGTATCATGGAAAATTCAGCTACAGGAGGCAATGAGGAACCGGCGGGATGCCGTATGCTCACAGTGCCACCTTGTGAGACATTTTTATTCTCAGCATCTGAGATTGAGAGAATATTGTTTGTACAGAGCGACAGCTCAGCTAAACCGGTGTTGACTGTGGAGGAAATTTATTATCAGCTGTTTCGCTTAAAGCGGAAGGAGACAGATTTCCAGTTACATGGTTCTTCTCTCTCCGATTATTATCGCTCCAAACGTATTCCAAGAGGTTTTCGTGTCCGGAACACCCCCACGATCGGGCGTCACAACCCAGAATTCGTGAGGAAATGGGTGGGAATTCTTAACCACTGTGCACTTGATCTAATGGTCCTGGTCATAGAGGAATCAGGTCGTGAACTTGAATTGACCAGATCCAAGATTGCTGACTTACTCCAGGAACATAATACAGTTTTAAATGATCCAGCCAATGTCACCTGGCTAGAGAAACTGGAGCAGCAATGTAATGCATATAAGAACGATTTACTTAAGTTTAAAAGAAATAAACAGCGGACTGTCGACGCCGATTATGAAGATAATCGAGTTTATAATTGGCTCTCGGGGACAACCCAGAGGCAATCCCGCGAAGATTCTAGAAGACGACCTTGGCAGGGCAGAGGCAACAGAAATTGGAGACAAAGGGATGCTGTAGCTGCGAACCAGGACAGTGACTTTTTGGTCTCCGACTCTGATGATATGCTTAGCTCGCAGGATGTCCCTTTAGGACAGGCCGGGACTTCTTCAGCCGGTGGAGGCAGAAACCGCCCACCCGCAGGGGCGGGCAAAACAAACGCCACCAGGCGAAATCCACCTCGCAGGGTGGACAAGAGACCGTTGTGATGAACTTATCTGACCGTGTTTTGAGTGACACAGAATTGCAGGTATTGAATAAGGGTTTATCTTATGTACCCACCAACCTGCATGATCCCTTTAGGTGGAAACGTGACCACCACCAATTGATGCGTAAGCTCCGTCTGAAGGAGCATTTCCAGACACGTCCAGAGATTCCCTCCAATGACCCTTTGGATAAATTTCTTAGAAGTACTTCAAGATCGGGCTTTGACCCTATGTCCAGCAATGCAGCAATTCGCACGTTCGGCAGATTGTTAGATGACTCTGTAACAAAATTCAATGGAGCACCGGCAAAATATAAGAAAAATCTATCTCCCACAGAAGCCAAAGCCCTGAGTGATCTAGGGAAATATGAGGACATTGTTATCAGGCCTGCCGATAAGGGCGGGGCCATTGTGGTCCTGAACCTTAAGGATTATCGGCAGGAACTCTATTCCCAACTGTCGGATGTAGCAGTTTATCAAAAACTTACTGCAAATCCAACTAAAAAATATCAGCTGGAACTTCATGAAATTTTATCCAAAGCAGTCAAAGATGGTGTAATTTTGCCCAAGTTATTTAAATCTTTGTATTCAGAGTGGCCTGTGGTTCCAGTGTTATATTCACTTCCGAAGGTCCACAAGGACCCCGTTTCTCCACCTGGGAGGCCTATAATTTCAGCGCGTGATTCGCTTTACCAACCCATAGCGAAATTATTGGACTTTCTGTTACAACCATTGCTTCCCCTGAAGCCCACCTTTCTGAAGGATACAACAAGCTTTTTGAAGCTGTTGGACCAGATTGGTGAGGTTCCAGAGGGGACAATTATGGTATGCCTGGACGTTTGTAGCCTGTATACCTCCATTCCCCATGAGGAGGGGGTGGAGGCTATGAAGCTTTTTATAGGCCAATACCTGGACCCTGACTTGTTCAATCATGAACTTTTTGCCAAATTAATTATGTTAACATTGAAGCGTAATTATTTTATGTTTGATGGGTCATACTACCTGCAGCTAAGAGGGTGTGCCATGGGCTCTTCTGTGGCCCCCTCTTTTGCTAACATATTCATGTTTGGACAGGAGGAAAGTACCTTCTTCTCTAATCCCGAAATTAGACGTCATCTGTTGCTGTTTACGCGGTATATAGATGACGTCTTTATTTTGTGGACAGGGGGTCAGGAATTGTTGTCCAAATTGTTGGTGGACATCAACGTGGGGGATTCCACCATTAAGTACACAGCAGCTCACGATTCACGGAACATTCATTTTTTGGATGTGTCCGTGACCATCTGTGACAATAAAATCAGCACTGATGTTTACTTTAAGGATGTGGACCGTAATACCTTCCTTATGGCAAGTAGCCATCACCCCCTTGCCCTCAAAAAAGGTCTCCCCAGATCTCAGATGATCCGCGTAAAAAGGATCACCAGCAACCCCAGTGAGGTCGAATCCAAGCTTGATGTTCTCATTGATAAATTTATCATGAGAGGATATGATCCCAAACTATTGAGTATACAAAAGGCTGAAGTCATGAGTACACCCAGGGCTCAGTTATTGATTCCCAAGACTAGAAATCCTCAGTCAGTTCTTCCATGGGCCAGCACATTTTCGGTGGCGAGTCCAGTCATCAGACATGCCACCAATGCACTATGGCCCATTATTAAGACTGACCCTGATCTTCCTGGCCTTAACAAAATTCGTCCTTTGGCTGCCTTCAGAAGAGGTCCTAACCTGAGGGATCGTCTGGTGAGGACAGATGTGACAGGCTTAGGTATTCCTAGGCCCCCCAATACATATGTCAAACCCCCAGGTTGCTATAGTTGTGCAGGATGTGAGACATGTAAGCACATGCTCACTTGCAAAGAATTCAAACACCCGCATTCACGTAAAACATATACCATCAGACATGTGATGACGTGCAGAACTTCACATGTTGTTTACGTTATAGTGTGCTCCTGTGGGTTATACTACATAGGTCAAACCATACGTCCATTTCGGGATAGGATGGCGTTACACCGGTCGGCCATCAACTTGTCCCTTAAGGGCAAGGAGGTGGACCAGCCGGTGGCACGCCATTTTAAAGCCACTGGCCACTCCATTGCACAGTTTAAACATTTTATTATAGACTGTGTCCCTGAATCTCTGAGGGGGGGCAATCGAGCAAAAAAATTGTTGCTCAAAGAGTCTGAGTGGATTTTTCGCTTAGACACCATTGCACCTAAAGGGTTAAATGAGAGGATCAACTGGAATAGCCTCATGTAGAATATAACTGAAGCATTCCTTTGTTACGCCATTTATCTATTAGATTATTTCTTATGTTTAGCTTTGATACAATTCAACATATGTCTCATTTCTTTAATAATTATTATTTAATGTTTTGTTGGTGTAATATAACCTAGATGTTCTGTGTCAGAAGGCGTATGAGACATGATGGATTCAGAGGTGCAATGATTCTAGCAGGACGGTATTGCCAGTTTTCTGGCAAATCATGTCTGCGTATGTTGAGTGCCATTGAATTGTTACATTGTCCTCATGCTGCCAAGCGCAGGATCCTATGGTTATTTATGTTTTTTTATGTTTGTTTTTTCCAGTTTCCGGGCATCAGACCTAGCGGGCGTCTGTGCGGGTCAAGCTGAAGGAGGAAACGCGATTCGCTTCCTGCCGATTGAGACGCAAACAGAAGGTTTCTTAGCAACCCCTGTGATGCGTCCAGAGCGGAAGTAACGGTGACCACTTCCGGCGAGCGGCTCCGTGGACGCGGCGGCGTCTGAAAACCCCGGGAACTGGTGAGTATAAGAATGTTTTGTATGTCATTGATGGGTGCTGTAGGATTGGGCTGAGGACGGGGTTTGTCCCCCGAAACGTCCCCAATACACTTACTTGTTTTGAAACCTTCTACCATCGTCTCCTGAGTGCCGTTATTTTTCCTGCTTGGAAAATTTGGATTGCTATATGTCATCATCTTCTGGCACCTGGGGCAGTTGTGCGATTAAACTATTTGAGTGCCGGCAGACGTTGGACTGTATATATTTATATAGATATATTGAGAGAGAGAGAGAGAGAGAGAGAGAGAAAGAGAGAGAGAGAGAGAGAGAGAGAGAGAGAGAGAGAGAGGTATATATTGTACTTATAAATGAAGGTGCTCACAGGGGACTTTAAAATAAAACTTATCTAATTGAAAGTACGGTACTTGTGTAGTTTCACGGCGCCACCGCGCGCACAGTCTGTTAGAAACTTGGCAGCCTGCCAGACTCTGTGTGCGTGCCGCTCTAGCTGTTCTCCTAGCTGTTCTCAGCGCTACGTTACCAGCATAGCGTGTGCGCGTGCCACTCTAGCTGTTCTCATTGCAGCACTACGCTATCAGCGTAGCGTAATGTACACGCTACAATTGAGACGCTGGATTCAGACGCTAATGCGTCTGAATTTGGTAGGGTGTAGGGGTACATAGAGGTGCACTGTGCAAAACACTCCTAAACCTGTTCACAATGACACTAGTCGACATAACAGCTGTCGACCTTGTAAATTCCACTATCCACGCCAACCCGAAGCGTGGCGAGCGGCGGCGGTACGCGTCCTTTGACCTTTTCATACCCCCACTATCCACGTCGGCGTGGAGTTGAGAATAAAAAGTGCGTGGCGAGCGCAGCGAGCCCCGCGAGGGGACGCGGATACCTTCACAGGTATCCGCGTCCCCTCGCGGGCTTCACAGGTGTCCGCGTCCGCTCGCCCGAAGCGTGGCGAGCGGACGCGGACACCTGTGAAGCCCGCGAGGGGACGCGGATACCTATGAAGGTATCCGCGTCCGCTCGCCACGCTTCAGGCTCGGTGGCTCGCTGCGCTCGCCACACTTTCTGTTCTCAACTCCACGCCGACTTGGATAGTGGGGGTATGAAAAGGTCGTAGGACGCATACCGCTGCGCTCGCCACACTTCGGGTTGGCGTGGATAGTGGAATTTACAAGGTCGACAGCTGTTGCGTTGACTAGTGCCATTGTGCACAGGTTTTAATAGTGTACCCCTAGACCCAGCTAAATTTAGATGCTTTAGCCTCTAAATTTAGATGTACCCCTACACCCAACTAAATCCAGACGCTTTAGCGTCTGAATTTAGATGCCCCACCACCTTAGCGGCTTGCAAGGCGCCTGGATTCAGACGCTTTAGCGTCTAAATCCACACTTCCCCGCTTCTTAGCGGCTAGCAGGGACTCTAGATTCAGACGCATTAGCATCTGAATCTAGCGTATACATAGCGCCTAGAGCGGTGTGCCGGGGTGTGTAGTTTAGAAGCCCCGGCACGTCATCGGTGTGCCGGGGTGTCCACTTTATCATGCCCCCCGTTGTAAACGGTGCCCAGGCGCTGCCTATTTCACTGTGGAACTACAAGTACCACAGTGACCTGTCAGCGCCTGGGCAGCGCGCTGCTGCTGCTGGCCGGCCGCTACGCTGTTAACGTAAAGCTAGAGCGGCACAAGCACAGTCAGACAGCGCTAGAGCGGCACGCGCACAGTTAAACAGAGCCTCTGGCAGGCTGCCAAGTTTCTGTTACAGACTGTGCGCGCGGTGGCGCCGTGAAACTACACAAGTACCGAAAGTACATTTTGGTTCAGAACAGGTTAAGGAACCCAGTTCCTGATGAATATTTAATAAGAGGTTAAGGAACTGAGTTCCTGCTGGTTCCTGCTGAAAAATAGCACTGCCTACACTACCCCTCCAATGCCTACTGATAGAATGGTGGGACATACCCTAGCCCTAGCAGAAGGGGAAAAGGAGTCACTTGGAATCATAGGTGTGCACACATTTAGTGTTAGGGGTGCACAGGCATACCCTAATGCTGTGCACTCCCTTATGGACACCTTCCTGCCACTAGCAATACTAGCAAAAACAGACTTTTGCTTTTTCGAACTGGCAGGAGATTATGGTGTGGTTATCATACCTCCCAACTGTCACGATTACAGCGGGACAGTCTCGATTTTCGGGTCCTGTCCCGCTGTCCCACCCGCGGCAGGCATTGTCCCGCTGCGGGGGGTGGCAGTTGGGAGACCCCCCAATCTAATAGAATAGATGCTGTGCGCATGCGCACAGCGTCTATTCTCGTATGAAAATGAGGTTGCGGCTAATTAGCATAAACCGCACCCTCATTTGCATACGCCCCACCCCCTTTTCGGGCGCTTGCACGTCAAAGCCGCGCGAGTGTCCCTATTTCATCAGCACAGAAGTTGGGAGGTATGGGTTATAGACATTTTATATTGTACCGAGTGCCAATAGATGATGTTAGACACGTCTGATGGGTGGTATTAGACACATCTTTTTGATGATGCACCCCTAATAAAATGTGCTGTGCACGCCTATGCTTGGAATGGGTAAGTATGGAGAGACAGAGCAGAAAACAGAGTGGGGGCATGATCAAGCAGAGGAGCAGGCACACTGAGGTGACCCCCATACTGTATGCCTGGGTCCCTTTACTAGATCAATATAATTAGACCAGTTTATATCGTAAGAAACATTAATAAACAAATACAGGTGGAGTATCCCTTATCCAAATATACGTTATCGAAATTATTTGGAAACCATAGTTTCCAGAATGTACTTTTTTTTATGCTAAAAGCGCTACTGGGGACATCTGTAACTGGCACTACTGGGGACATGACATGAAATTGGCACTACTGTGGAAATCTGTAACTGGCACTACTGGGGACATGATATGTAACTGGCACTGCTGGGGGCATCTGTAACTGGCACTACTGGTTAAATCTGTAACTGGCACTACTGGGGACATTATATGAAATTGGCATTACTGTGGAAATCTGTAACTGGCACTACTGGGAACATGATATGTAACTGGCGCTACCGGGGGCATCTGTATCTGGCACTACTGTGGACATCTTATGTAACTCTCACTACTGGGGACATGATATGAAATTGGCACTACTGGGGATATATGTAATTTACACTACTTGGGACATGGGGCCTGATTCTGGTTCACTCGCAAAAGTAAATTTTGTCTCATGGACAAAACCATGTGGTAGCTATTGTCTTAGACATAGCAGATCATTAAACAAAAGATAAAGTACATTGTTCATTCAATAGGAATAAAAAAATCTAGGTCTAAACAGTTGTTAATAGAGAGCAGTAGAAGAGGAAGGGAGCAGAAAAAAGGAAAACCCGGTACTTGTGTAGTTTCACGGCGCCAGTGTTTGTTTATTAATCCAGACAGCTATGTTTAATATTTATTTGAAAATTGGCAGCTTGCCAGAGTCTGTGATTACTTTATAACTGTGAAACTTGGCAGGTGCGCTGCAGTAGCGTCCCAGTCACAAACAGTATCTGTAGTCGCAAACTGCGTGTAGTTGGCCGCAGTTAGAATTTGAGTCCCAGTCCCAGTTGCATCCCAGTCACAAACACACCTTTCACGCCACCCGCGGTACGCATCCGACCGACCTTTTCATATCCCCACAATCCACGTCGGCGTGGAGTTGATTTTATATAGTGTGCCAAGCGCAGCGAGCCACCGAGCCCGAAGCCTGGCAAGGGCAGCGAGCCCTACGAGGGGACGCGGAATACATGTGAAGTAATCCGCATCCCCTCACGGGGCTCGCTGCGCTCACCACGCTTCGGGCATGGTGGCTCGCTCCGCTCGCCACACTATATAAAATCAACTCCGCGCCGACGTGGTTTGTATCTAAGGTCAGTGGCTAAGCAGGTAGATTAGAGACGTCTCGATAGGGAAAGTGAGGATTCTTTGAACTCTAGCCAAGGCAGCCAGAATGAAATTTTCCATTTCCATAAAGTAGTAAATTTTTTAAAAAGCCCATGCCCCGTTTCATCACTGTGGGGGCATGGCCAGCACTGTGAGAGCTGATGGTCATGCCTCCTGTACCCTCTTACTCCCTGAATAGATGCTGTGCATGCACACAGCATCTATTCACTGCACTGAAATGGGGGATTCCCAACTGCCCCCCCTCCTCTGTGGGACACTACTGGCTCCGGGTGAGATGCAGGACAGTCCCAAAAAGATGAGACTTTCCCTCGAAAATCGGGACAGTTGAGAGGTATGCAATAGGGTAAATATTTGCCAGAAGCCACTTACTGTAGCAGTATGTTTTTGGACTGTGCGAGTACCTGGAGGAAACCCACATGAACAGGAGAAAACCATGCAAACTACACACATTGGGCCCTGGTTAGAAACAGACCCATGACACCAGTGCCGTGATTCAGCAAAGTTAATCATTGGGGCAATATATTTATTTATTGCTAGTTTATTACCAGTTATTTATATAGCGCATACAAATTCCACAGCACTTTACAGAGAATATTTGAACATTAATATCAGTCCCAGTTGAGTTTACAATCTATGGGTTTGTTTCAGGATCGCTCGGGGCAAACTGAATTTGGACCCAGCTCAAAATGTTGGGGTTTGCGCATGCGCACTTCTGGGGTAAATTTACTAAGATGGTTCTATTGAAGATGGGATGTTGCCCATAGCAACCAGTCAAATATCTATTTATTATTTTCTATTATTTTCCAGGAGGTGCTAAATAAATAAGAAGTAGAATCAGATTGGTTGCTATGGGCAACATCCCATCTTTAATTGATCTCCCATCTTCGTAAATTTACCCCTACATGTATAAGCAGCGCTACTACTGTAGGCAGTATGTTTAAGGGGCACTGCAGTGTAGCATAACGTGAATAAGGGGCACTGCCGTGTGGTGTATTATGAGTAAGATGTATCAAGGGCATTATGTGCGGTGTAATATGAATAAGACTATGCTACTATGTGGTGTAATTTCAGATGGGGGTGCTTTTGGTTGGCAGTGCCCATTCTTTGTGGGAGCACACCTCTTTCTTCTAATGTCCCTTTATAAAGTATGGGAGAGTGCATGTTACATCTGCCCCATCTGCAGTGCACATGATTTTGTCCATTAGGGAGAAAATTTGCTTTTGTGAGTGAACCAGAATCAGGCCCTTATTGTGCTTGTTTTGAAACACTATTTATACTGCTCAATTCAATTACTTGTGAAGGAGGACGAGCTGCCATTGCATTGGTGTAGAAACCAATAACAGCCAAGCTCGTCCTCTTGCTGTCTCACCCTGGACTTGCTGCATACATCTGTCTTAGAGGTAGAATTTAATGTCTCTGTATTTGACAAAATTGCTCTATGTCCAGTCCCCCCCTTCCCATGCCATAAACAAAGACAGCAGTGTGGATAAATTGGTCGAACAGAAATAGGTCAACAGTCAATAAGTCAAGCCCATATGGTCGACATGCAGTAAGCCGACTGAGTCAAAAGATTGACCTAGGTCAGTTGGTCAATGTGGAAAAAGTAGACACAACAAACGGTCATGAGAAACAAAATGTCAACAGTCAAAAGGTTGACATAATAGTGGTCAACACAAAGAAGGTTGACACACATTTTGTATGTTTAACCAAGCCAAAGTAGAAACATGCACCTTGTGCTAGAAGAAAATTGTTTCCTTGCAAGCTGTGAAATTGGGGATAAGCCAAATCACAGCCAGCAGGAACCCCAGCGCTCTAAATTAAGACCCAATATAGGGTTTAAATCGGGTATAAATATATATCAAATATGTAGCAGCTGCTGCAGGTCACACCTGTGGGTTTTGCCTGTACCCACAAATAATCACTACTATAAAAAGAAAAAGAGGGGGGTGGTGTGTTTTGCGCTGCTGGCTACAGGTAAATTTGTGGGAATATACTCCAGATAAAAAAGTAGTAAATGACCAACGTGCAGAAAATGACACGGACACACTGCTTCAAAAGGTATAAATTTTATATATTAAATCGCATCAAGCAATACATGAATAACAATAAATGAAAATAATCATATATACATAAGAAAAAATAAATAAAAATAAAAAATAGAAAACACAATAAATATACTATGACTGTAATAATGAATTAATAAAAAATGGAAAGGATAATAAGTGAGGAGGGGGGGGGGGGGTGGAGGGCTGAAGGCTGTTAATATCAAGCCTAATGGTGAACAGTCCTTAATAGGACTAAGATTGGACGTTTATTGGGGGTGCTCCGCTGTTGATAAGTAACACAAATGGTTAAGAGCCAGGTGGTTAATGAGCGTCTCAAGAGAAATGCTGTTGTAATGGTATTGGTTAGATGGTTAGTGAGAAACAGTCCGATAGAAAGTTATTGTTTTTAGTAGTGGAATGAATATAAAGCAACAGTCACTTTAGCATGTAGTTTACATGAAATGAGGATGGAACATGGCTGGGCTCCACACCAATAGCAATAAATATGCAGCAGTTGAATAAGCAGCAGTTGGGTGCAGGGGGTTTGGATTTTTATCTCACCCTGTTAGTACGCTGGCTTGTCCGGTCTGATGGTTGCTCCGTTCACGGAGGGCGGATTGCGGCCGGTAGTTGTCCTCTGTGGGTCACCTTAATATAGGCGCCGGCAGCTGATGATTCCTTCTCGTAGAAACGGAGCGTCCCGAGTAAACAGACGGCGGTATTTTTGGATGTGCGCTAATCTTTAGTGGAGCGCTATGGAGCTGTGTACAGCGTATTTGCGAATGGCAGCGGGCAGCCCCAACGTCCCAATGTGATGACGTCAACGGGTTTCGTCTCCTTCGTGGTATGGAGACTTTTTCAAGAGGTCTCCTTCAGCCTTAGCATGGTTGTGCATTTCTGTTGCTGGGTATACATTATAGGATCATGTATCACTGTCAAGATACATTGGTTGTCTATTATAAACAATATAGTGCATGAACGCACAATATATGATACATTAGCCGCATGGTGCTGGATCGTCCCATTGGCCGTGCGGCAAGTGGGAGCACATGGTAGTGTCTGATCTGCTGGATCAGATGCCATATTGCCTTGTGTACCCAGCATAAGTGCACTCTGGTTATTGCAATAAAAAGCTTCAAACTTACAAAAGTGACAATATAAACAGCCTTACTCTAATGCTTTTTTGTTTTATAAGAGTAATATAGAGTATATATAACAGAAATAGCTGTTACGACAGTGTTAGGAGGTTGTGTTTTCATGTGATGTGAGCATTTTTGCACAATCTAACTAGAAAGCATGGAGACATGTAGTCCTGAGTACAAAGATAAGACCTGCACCTTAGTGTGCTGACCAAGCCATCCAAGCAAATAGGTACAAACCCATGTTATTTTGTGGTAACTGAAGTGCTATTTGTTTATCACCTCTAATGGTTTTTATGTTTACAGTTTTAGGAGAAAAGCCCCATTCACACATGCCGATGCCCCCGCTGGCGATATTGGTAGCGTTGAGGACCCAGCGGGAAGGGGGGGCAGGCATCGGCAAGTGCATACACACTTGCCGATGCCAGCAGGGGGGTGGCAGGGGGGAATGGCCTCCCTCGCCTGTACAAGCTGGAGTAGGGAGGGGATCGTTAACGACATGCGGGAGCGTGCAGGGTTAATGACAGGAAGTGTATACTCTAGGCGATATTGGGGCAGATGTATTAGGCCTTAACAAGAGATAAATGCAAGGGTGATAAAGAGAGATAAACGTCCAGCCAATCAGCTCCTAACTGCCATATTACAGGCTGTGTTTGAAAAAAGTCAGTAAGGAGCTGATTGGCTGGACGTTTATCTCTCCTTATCACCCTTGCATTATCTCTTGTTAAGGCTTAATACATCTGCCCCAATGTCCACAAAATCGCTCAGAAAGCCCTAGTGTGTATGTGGCTTAAGTAGATTTGGGATTTTAGATGGACGTTTGCACACACCCTTCTCTAATCTATAATCTCTGTGCACACTTTGAATCGGGCCCACATGCAGTGCAGCAAGGTTTTATCAAGGTGCTAATTAACCATACTGCACCCGCTTATATCTCTTTACTTATCACAAAATATCTCCCATCTCAGACACTCTGCTCTGCAAAGATCTGCGTCTCTCTTCAGCACGGATCACCAGCTCCCATTCACTATCACAGGACTTTCATCAGGCTACTCCCACCCTATGGAATGCCCTTCCATGCACAATAAGACTCTCCACTAACCTCCAAACTTTCAAGCGTTCCCTGAAAACTCACCTCTTCAGGCAAGCCTATCATATTTAAGTTCTACACGCATAACCCTCTGAGGCACTTATGTATTATATAGCTTCCCTCCTGGACTTGTAACTTGGTAGGACTGCTATGCTATTACTGGTGCCTGTCCTTGTGTTTCCCTCCTGTAGATTGTGAGCTTGCAGCAGGGCCCTCTTACCTCCAAGTCTGTCTGTTGTTACCCAGTTTGTTCTATCACTATCTATAGTTGTAAAGCGCAATGGAATCTGCTGCGCTATATAAGAAACTGTAAATAAATAAATAAAGTGATCTGTGTTTTTTTTAATGTAATATTTTTGGTCCCCACTCAGAATCAGACCCAGTGACACTAATCCTGTGGATTCACATAAGCTGTTTTTGAAAGTTTTTGAGTTTTGACTTCAAAAGAATAATGTAAATTAATGATATAAAAAGTTGTTTTCTGGAAGTAACATAAGCTTTTTATTGGTTTAAATCTATTCCCATAATGTTACTAAATATGTAAACAATACATGACATGTAATTGTTATACTGTATAATAAAACACTGCTTTAAATTTGAATACAAAAAGTTGCAATTTCCTACTAATTGTTTTTATAAATGTACAGGGTCACAGGGCTCTGAAATGCGTTCTACTGCTCTGAATGAGACAAAATTGAAACCAGATCATTGAAATGATTCTCTAGTGATTTGTTAAATAATAATAAATACTAAGCAAGCATAGTAACCATTTATGTGCAGATAATTGCATTAATAAGACTATTGAACATTCATAGCGCCACATTTCGGCAAATTTATGAAACAAACATTTTTATTTAACAAATGACTAGCGCATCATTGAATTATCTGTAGTTTACATTTTTATCTCATTTGGAGTGGTAGAATGTAGTTCGGAGCCCTCTGACGTGGAGTGGGTAACTTATTTTTTGCTAACCCTCTATTTTAATAAAAGTGAGAGATTTTGGGAGAGTTTTCCCATTTTTTTTAAAGCAGCAATCAATTACATGGCAAAATCAACCTGGTTTTTCTGTGTAAATGATTGCCGCTTTAAAAAAATGGGAAAAACTCTCACTTTCTGAAACTCTCACCCTATTACATTTGACCCAATGTTTCTACATGGTGTTTGTGTTTATATACAAGCGGCTCAGTCTCGTCATGATATATCCTGATTCATTCACTTATACAGGGGCATGTTTATCAAAAAATATTTTTTGGGATATTCCCTGAAAACAGTAATTTCATGTGGGATAACTGCAAATATAAAGTATGTAGGGACCGTCGCAAATATGGAGATATCCAGGGGCTGCAAAGCTGTCGGATTTACCAAGCTCCGGAATGCAGCTAACGCTATAGGAAGTTTTCACTAGCGCATTGTAGCCTATGGGCTACATTACATGAAAATAAGAGGGAGAGGGTTCTTCCAGAATCCTCCCTGGCAATGGGCTTGCATATGCATAAGCAGAAGACCACGCATGCGTAGGAGTCCGGATTGAGGGGTACAGAGCACTCTGAACATATCCATACCTCCAAACTTTGAGGAGGATCAAGGAGGGACACTCGTGTGCGACACAGGTGTGCCTGAAATTTTGGGGGCATGGCCTATAGGCGTGATGCTCCCGCGAGGCCACCTCCAATTTTTGCTGCTATGGGGGCATGAATAGACACTGTGCACATACGTCTATTCACGGGTGACAGGGGGGACTACCAACTGCCCACCGCCGTGAGACACTGCCAGCCCCAGGTGGGGCACAGGAACGTCCCCAAAAAACGGGACGTTCCCGCGGAAATCGGGACAGTTGAGAGGTATGCATATCGCAGGTACAAACTCCTTTTAGAGACCCTTTCCCTGCAGCTGTACATTGATTAATTCGGACAGTATTTCATTCATTATTGCCACAAATAGCAGCAACAAGAATTTTCAGTTATCGTTTATAAAACCTGGTGAATCAAACTAAACAGTAAACAACAAGTAATAAGGGGATTACTAAAAAGTGTTAATGTGAGAAAAATAAAAGCAGTATAAACAAAATCTGGTTGCAGCACCAACAATACGTTGCTATATACTGTATCTAATGGTTATATAGAAACAAGATTTTAAGTGACACAATATTAATATACATGTAATAATAGTGTCTCTATGGGCCTTATTCTAGTTCACTCTTTCTGACAAAATCCTTCTTAGATGGACAAAACCATGTGCACTGCAGGTGGGGCAGATGTTACTTGTGCAGATATAATTAGATTTGGGTGGGGTTTTACTTCAAAGTGAGATCTATATTGCAGTGTAAAAATAAAGCAGCTAGTATTTACTCTGCACAGAAACAAAACAACTCACCCAAATCTAATTCTCTCTGCACATTTTACATCTGTCCCCCTGCAGTGCACATGGTTTTGTCCATCTAAGAAGGATTTTGTCAGAAAGAGTGAACTAGAATAAGGCCCTATGTGACAAAGCTACACAAACTACGGTTAGTAGAGAAGCACCGATTTTACCAGGGGTTTGTGTCTTTTATATATGCAATTAATTTGGCATACATACAGTAATCTTTATCGCTGTGGTGTATTAACACTTGTTATTCAACATACTTTAACCTTTGTACCTAATTACATTTTAATTAAAACACAATCATCTAATTTAAGCAAACAATAACACATTTAAATAGCATCTAATGAGTTTGCATAACAACTAATGCTGTGTACACATGGTGAGACTTTGTGTTCCAATTTGACTATATAGTCAAAATTGAATCGAAATCGAATGGACATCAAAGGGGTTTTCAGCCGCATCGATGCTGTTTCGATTCCGATGTGTGCTCCCGTTTAGTATAAATCGAACAGTAAAATAGACTGTGCAGGCAAGACTATATATAGTACAGATCTGTACTATATAGTCCAAGTAGAATACATTTCGCTTGCCATTCGATCACAATTCGATCCCAAACGGGTTGTGATCCAATTGCAAGCAAAATCGCGTGAACACCCCTTAGTTAGCCCATAGCAATAGTCGTATCACTGCAGACTAATAAGAAAAAAAGACATTCCTTAGAATACACCATCACAGTCAACCGTACACTATACTTACAGAAGCAGCTCACATCTCTACAGGCAAGGGTTCTCTCGATATATATATATATATATATATATATATATATATATATATATATATATATATATATAAAATTGTAAATCAAATAACATGACAAACTAATCATTTAATTTTTCAAAAATATAAAATAATCAGCTATAGTAATATAGTAGGTATTTATGTAAATCACCATCCTCCCACTTACAGATGCTTTTGTACTACCACAAATTCAGTGTGATATATTACTACCAACCTTGTACTTCTACAGTGCTGTCTCTGCATTGCTAACATTTTAGTGCATTGATTGGTAAATAATTCCCTAATTGTATTATATAGAATTATTATTATGAATCTATGAGGCAATGATTTGCCTGCAGCTGGCTGAACATTGCAGATGCTACAGTCGGAACATCTCAACAAGACACACATCTGTGTTATTCCATGCAGCAGTTATTATGACCATACTGGTCATATCTGAGACAGTAACTGCCACTTTTTTGTAAAGTTAAGTATTGCCATGCATAATTTACGTATCCCTTATTACCTGATGTGCACAGATAAAAGCGCTCCTTGCATTTAGACTTTGTCTCAATGAACTCGTACAAAGTGTGTCCTTGTGGTTTAAAAAGTTTTTTCACCATGTCTTCCTTTAAGAGAGATGACATATCCACTGGCTGATGCTCTGGTGAAGGTGAAAATCATCCGCATCCAGGTAGTCCGGTATTCTGGTTGTCCTCTCTGAGAATAGACTCCTTTGGCCTTGTGCATAACATAGATCTGTAGCACGTTAACACTCCGTGTGTCTTGTGCAGTTTACCGTAGGATTGCTAGATCCTCATTGCTGATGTTCTGTGCTCCCTGGAGTACTGGGGTGTTTGTACAAGCACTCCTATTGTTACAGTTACATATACATACCCTTAGCTATATCGACATATATAGAGAGTTTTTTTAACTCCAAAATGAAAGAAAAGAATAAGTTGTTTAGGCTCCATTATAATAATCCGTTAACAGCTGTCTTGATATATTGATTGAGCGCCTCTTCCATTAAGACTATTATTACAAGTAGCAAGTGAAGGCAGGGCCTCTCTCTTCTCTTGCTGATCACTTAACGCTTCCCACAAGTCTATTGCTATGACGTTGCTGTTGAATGAGGAGCCAGACAATTCCCAGTCCAAAACCACTTCCTAAAACCATGCAACATCCCCCTGCATTATCACTAAGAGCTCCACTTCATGAACAGAACTGTATTCATTTATATTTGGCACTGCTTTTCATAGGGACCAAGAGTTATTTATTAAAAGACACTCTCTTAGACTCTAAAATCAATCTTCCAATTTTCATTAACAGAGCGCAAATCAGGAAACTATATCTCTATATGCCTAAAATGTGCAATCGCTCCCATATATCCCATAGTCAACTCTTATTTGTCTTCAATAGAGAGACATTCCAGAAGGGAATATGCAGGTTCCCAGGTAAGGTATATACAAGGTATACATGTACACAATGGAAGGGAAAGGGGATTGTCATGATGAACTATTGTACAGTACCTAAATAATATGTTACTAGACTAACTTTTAATATTTAAAAAAAAAAAAATAATTATGATTGTGAGTTCTTAAAATCAGCAAAATAACAGATTTACAGAAAGAATTGCACTAAGAAAATAAAAGTGTATTGAAATTGCCGCATGCGCGCGTTGTGATCTGAATGTCTCTTTGGGCTCCATTTAATAACAGTACTCATTGCCAGCGGCATATTTTATTCAGTATCACTGTGATACTAAAGAATATGAGGCTGGCATTTAACAAGGTTCACCTTTCTGGCCAGGTCCAGCGGCATTAAGGTTGCTATACATCCTGGTTTTCCTGGGAGAGTATTGCAATTAGGGTCTCTGTCCTGGTGGACGTTCATCTGTGACTGCAGCCTGAGTAAATCTGACCTTACTCATAAACTCGCCATTGGGTATGCCCCAGGTCCACACTTTACAATTCACAAAGCTAAACCTTAACTTAACCTTAACAACTAACAGGGGCTGGCTGGCAACTTTTAGCCTGGGGGGCAATTCTAGAGCACTGGCCCATAAGTAGCGCATAAGTGGCCCATAAGTAGCGCATTGTTAAATGCAGGTTTTTAATTAATATAATTTATTATACAGAGGGAGCAGCCAGTGGTGCCATGCCATTACTTTTATATTATACAGGGGGAGCAGCCTGTGGTGTCATGCCATTATTATTATACAGAGGGAGCAGCCTGTGGTGTCATGGCATAATGCCATGACACCACAGGCTGCTCCCCCTGTACAATAATAATTATGACACCACAGGTTGCTCCCCCTGTATAATATAAAAGTAATGCCATGACACCACAGGCTGCTCCCCCTGTATAATATAAAAGTAATGCCATGACACCACAGGCTGCTCCCGCTGTATAATAATAATAATGCAATGACACCACAGGCTGCTCCCGCTGTATAATAATAATGCAATGACACCACAGGCTGCTCCTGCTGTATAATATAACAATAGTAATACCATGACACAAATTATTATACAGGGGGAGCAGCCTGTGGTGTCATTGCATTATTATTATTATACTGAGGGAGCAGCCTGTGGTGTCATGGCATTACTTTTATATTTTTACAGGGGGAGCAGCCTGTGGTGTCATGCCATTATTATTATACAGAGGGAGCAGCCTGTGGTGTCATGGCATAATGCCATGACACCACAGGCCGCTCCCCCTGTACAATAATAATTATGACACCACAGGTTGCTCCCCCTGTATAATATAAAAGTAATGCCATGACACCACTGGCTGCTCCCTCTGTATAATAATAATGCAATGACACCACATGCTGCTCTCCTGCATATATAAAGAACAGGACACCACAGGCTGCTCTCCTGCATAAATAAAGAACAGGACACCACAGGCTGCTCTCCTGCATAAATAAAGAACAGGACACCACAGGCTGCTCTCCTACATATATAAAGAACAGGACACCACAGGCTGCTCTCCTGCATAAATAAAGAACAGGACACCACAGGCTGCTCTCCTGCATAAATAAAGAACAAGACACCACAGGCTGCACCCCTGCGTAAAAGACAGGACACCACAGGCTGCTCTCCTGCATAAATAAAGAACAGGACACCACAGGCTGCTCTCCTGCATAAATAAAGAACAAGACACCACAGGCTGCAACCCTGCGTAAAAGACAGGACACCACAGGCTGCACCCCTGCGTAAAAGACAGGACACCACAGGCTGCACCCCTGCGTAAAAGACAGGACACCACAGGCTGCTCCCCCTGTATAATAATAATGCCATGATGCCACAGGCTGCTCCCCCTGTATAATAATTTGTGTCATGGCATTACTATTATTATATTATACAGAGGGAGCAGCCTGTGGTGTCATGGCATTATTATTATACAGAGGGAGCAGCCTGTGGTGTCATGCCATTATTATTATACAGAGGGAGCAGCCTGTGGTGTCATGGCATAATGCCATGACACCACAGGCTGCTCCCCCTGTACAATAATAATTATGACACCACAGGTTCCTCCCGCTGTATAATATAAAAGTAATGCCATGACACCACAGGCTGCTCCCTCTGTATAATAATAATGCAATGACACCACATGCTGCTCCCGCTGTATAATAATAATGCAATGACACCACAGGCTGCTCCCGCTGTATAATAATAATGCAAAGACACCACAGGCTGCTCCCGCTGTATAATATAACAATTGTAATGCCATGACACAAATTATTATACAGGGGGAGCAGCCTGTGGCGTCATTGAATTATTATTATACAGAGGGAGCAGCCTGTGGTGTCATGGCATTACTTTTATATTATACAGGGGGAGCAGCCTGTGGTGTCATGGCATTATTATTATGCAGAGGGAGCAGCCTGTGGTGTCATGGCATAATGCCATGACACCACAGGCTGCTCCCCCTGTACAATAATAATTATGACACCACAGGTTGCTCCCCCTGTATAATATAAAAGTAATGCCATGACACCACAGGCTGCTCCCCCTGTATAATATAAAAGTAATGCCATGACACCACAGGCTGCTCCCGCTGTATAATAATAATAATGCAATGACACCACAGGCTGCTCCCGCTGTATAATAATAATGCAAAGACACCACAGGCTGCTCCTGCTGTATAATATAACAATTGTAATGCCATGACACAAATTATTAAACAGGGGGAGCAGCCTGTGGCGTCATTGCATTATTATTATTATACAGAGGGAGCAGCCTGTGGTGTCATGGCATTACTTTTATATTATACAGGGGGAGCAGCCTGTGGTGTCATGGCATTATTATTATGCAGAGGGAGCAGCCTGTGGTGTCATGGCATAATGCCATGACACCACAGGCTGCTCCCCCTGTACAATAATAATTATGACACCACAGGTTGCTCCCCCTGTATAATATAAAAGTAATGCCATGACACCACTGGCTGCTCCCTCTGTATAATAATAATGCAATGACACCACATGCTGCTCCCGCTGTATAATAATAATGCAATGACACCACAGGCTGCTCCCGCTGTATAATAATAATGCAATGACACCACAGGCTGCTCCCGCTGTATAATATAATAATAGTAATGCCATGACACAAATTATTATACAGGGGTATCAGCCTGTGGTGTCATTGCATTATTATTATACAGAGGGAGCAGCCTGTGGTGTCATGGCATTAATTTTATATTATACAGGGGGAGCAGCCTGTGGTGTCATGGCGTTATTATTATACAGAGGGAGCAGCCTGTGGTGTCATGGCATAATGCAATGACACCACAGGCTGCTCCCGCTGTATAATAATAATGCAATGACACCACTGGCTGCTCCCTCTGTATAATAATAATGCAATGACACCACAGGCTGCTCCCGCTGTATAATAATAATGCAATGACACCACAGGCTGCTCCCGCTGTATAATAATAATGCAAAGACACTACAGGCTGCTCCCGCTGTATAATATAACAATTGTAATGCCATGACACAAATTATTAAACAGGGGGAGCAGCCTGTGGCGTCATTGCATTATTATTATTATACAGAGGGAGCAGCCTGTGGTGTCATGGCATTACTTTTATATTATACAGGGGGAGCAGCCTGTGGTGTCATGGCATTATTATTATGCAGAGGGAGCAGCCTGTGGTGTCATGGCATAATGCCATGACACCACAGGCTGCTCCCCCTGTACAATAATAATTATGACACCACAGGCTGCTCCCCCTGTACAATAATAATGACACCACAGGCTGCTCCCCCAGTATAATATAAAAGTAATGCCATGACACCACAGGCTGCCCCCCCCTGTATAATAATTTGTGTCATGGCATTACTATTATTAATAGTAATGCCATGACACAAATTATTATACAGGTGGAGCAGCCTGTGGTGTCATGGCATTATTATTAATATACATGAAACAGCACAGCAGATATGTAGTTTTTTATGTTAACTTACTACTGTGTCACTGTCTGTCAAATTTCAGTTCCCCTCTCTGCGTCTCTGCGGCGGCGGCCTCCTGAAGTGTCCCCCACGCCACGAGTAGTTCAGCGGGCGGCCCCAGCCTTCCTCCAGTCCAGTGCAGACGCGTGGGTGGGAGGCGTCAACGTCATGACGTCCCCACCGCACCCAGCGTCTGCCGACTGCCACTGCCGCCCGCCGGGGACAAGAGGGAACAGGCTGCCGGCCGGAGCCCTCCTCCACGTAGCCGTGGAGGCCGGCGGCCATGTTCCTGTGGCCGCAGATATCATATAAAAAACCACAGGAACATGGCCGCCGGCAAAAAAAAACAAAAAAAAACAAAGCGGCCGCGGACACGGCCGCAGCGGCGCGGCCCGCAGCACAGCAGCCAGAGCGGCCTGGGGGGGCAGATGGCACCCTGCCCCCCGGCCCAGCCCGCCCCTGACAACTAACTTATCTAGTAAAAAAGACATGGACACAAAGTGCTGGGGTTTCAAAATGAATGTCAAATTTATTTTGACAATAAACTATAACTATAAATGGTGACGGAACCAAAGAACGGTCACTATAGGAAAGTGGTGGTTAAAGATGACTACCCATACACACCATCACTGGTGATCACTCTCCCTGGTTATCCACCCAGGCTGGTGGTGTGGCCATCCCCCGGACAGAAGCATGGCCCATGACAATCGATGTCAAGGGAGAGTGCACCCCACTATCTACACACACACAGAGATCTTACCAGGATGACCGTTCTTTACCGCCGCCGAAGAGAGAAAAAATAGGGAAGGGTGGGTGGGGCTCCGCAGGACAGAGGAAGCTTCACATCTAGCATGTGACTTTTCTTACCCTGTCTACATCCCTTCCCCTGCTCTGATATGCCTTGTGCCCATCCTAATTACAATATCACATGACACCTTCCAAGTGTAACCTGGAGAACCCATCAGCAACCCTCACTGCTTACTCAGCATTCGTGATTCTTACTTGCAGTTGCAGGAAGCCTTGAAGACAGGGAGGCCTAGGAAACTGTAATCTCAACAAAGTCCTTGCCCTCGCCACACCCTTAAATGGGGATGGCACTCCCTGCCCTCCCAGTTTCCCCGAACGCCAGCTGGCCCTGGCCCCACCTCTTCCCGATAACACCCCTGCCTGTCAATCATGCAGACATGTTCTCACTACTGTTTGCAGGACCAATACTGCTTATGCAATCCAACTGAATTAGAACCATGATCTGCTATTGTGTCCATCTAGTGTGCCAGTATTGTTGTGTTTATCCAGCTCTATCTTCCCAAATTGTCCAGCTACTATGAGGAAATGATACCGTTGGGCGCTTGTGTATAAACACAGAAACAATTATTAAAAAATATAATTTATTAAGAACAAATCACAAATAACCAAGACAACAGATAATAAATAAAAGTAAATGCATGCATATATAGCCTGGAGAGTCGCTGTATTACTACACCACCTGGGAGTAACTGCAGACCAATTGGTCTAAAGCTCTGTAGACAGTTTCAAATGGAAATAGATGTTACTCCATAGACTGGACTCCAAATGGCCACTGGATGGTAAATGGTATAAGTCTGTTGTTATGAATAGCACACGTGAATAGCACAGCTCCACTGTCCGTCACTCTGCCAGGGCCAGGTGTAGCCGATGACAGCCCGGGTATTGTTCTGCAGCGCGGCTAAAGCTGTGATGCTGCTGCACAGTGAGCTCACCGCTGGTTGGAAATAGCAGAAAGCGGTGCTTAATGGGGACAGTCCCATGGGTTACCGCTGTTTAGGAGTGTGTGGTGGTCCTTGAAAATGCAGCTTTATCAATATGGAATGCCTCACTACTGTTGGTTGTGCCCATTAACAGTAGGACTCCGTTAGAGAGGTTATGTCTGAGCTGTTTCCCCTGTCACCCACATGGTTGGCAATAAATAATAACAGCTTTTATTAAGAACATGTTTGCACATTTCCGGTCATGTTCTTAATAAAGGTGGCAACAGCAACTCGTTGAACAAGATCTCTGGTCTCTGAGTCTTACGTGGATGTCCCATGAGTGCTGCTCTCTCCATTTCTATAGTCACACTGCTGGTACTTAGGAGCTATAGGTACTGGAAAGGCACCTGGGCAGGTACACATTTATCTTTTTCTGGGAGTGTCGGCCTCTATCTATGATCATCTATATATATTGTGTGGATCTTAAATACTTAAGACGCACACAAAGCAGACTGGCTCATGGGGGAACCAAAAGGAAAAAAAATAAATAACACAGAGGATGGAAAAATAGGGCAGGGACCTCATCGAAAAAAGGGGGCAGGGGTACACAGCGTAAGAAAAATATCAGTGTCTTGTACAGTGGAATCACCAGTGGGCCAATGAAGACTCAAATAGAAGAAATAGCCCATTTAAACCAGATTTAATGAAATTTAAGAAGGGCTGGTATACACAAAGCACTTGTGATTAATTGTGTCATTAACCAAAGCCTTCCACATATGTATATCCAGGAGCGACAATAATTAATTTAGCTAGGGTAGACAGGCCCAAAAAATTCAGTATCTAAAGCAAGCAGACATATTTTAGTTTCCCGTGGAGGTAATTCTGGAAAGGTAAACTGAATATTGGCCCAGACCAATCTCTAAAAGTCACCAAGCCTAGGGCAATTTTTGGGTGTGACTTCATGGGGAGGGGGTGTGGACACACAGTACCATACCAATTCACATTATACTGCACAGTAGTATCTTAGTCACATTACTCCACACAGTAATGTCCATTAATCACATTACACCACAGAGTTGTAACCATTATTCATGTTATGCCACAGTAGAGCCACATATACATGTCACACCACAGTAGAACAGAATGTATATAGATGACTGACGAGATGGAGATAATCCCAATGGTTAATGTAAGTATACTTACCTTTGCCCTGTCCCCCCTTCCCTTGCATCCTAACCTTCAAACCTTCACCCTAACCTTTCCCCCACAGCCTAAACTTAACCCCCCTTTCTTAGTGCATAACCCTCCCTGCTAAATCTAAAGGTGCCCATACACTGCTGCGACGTCTCGCAGCAGTGTTCGGACACCGATACCCTGCAAGCCGCCGGGACCTTCCCTGAGGCAGGGACGCATGCGGTCCGTTGTGATGGATCGCATGCTTCCCTGCTTCCCGCCCGCCTCGCCGCCTGGAGGGAGGTCCCAGAATGGGTGGCCAGCCGGTCCGACCACCTGGTCGGGTCCAATGCGCACGGACTGCACATTGGACCCAACTGCATGTCAGGGAGAGGCGATTTGGTCCGATTTAACGGGCCGATTGGTCGCAATCGGCCGAAATCTGACCAAATCGCCTTAGTGTATGGGCACCTGAAGTCCTATTTCTCCTCAGGGCCAGATTAAGGGCATAAAGGTCCTGGAGCTGAAAATATTCAAGGGCCTATTATGAGAATGTAGAACCCATACATAAGCTCTAGTGTCTCGTTAAATATATAAAGTACAAAAATGCCATAAATGTGTAAAATACAAATGTAATTGTAATACTTATGATTTATGGCCAACCATGTGAGCAGCTGGTGTCAGTCTGGTGATCATCATGTTGTCATGGTGATGGGCCTATTTAAAATCCTGCCACATTATGGTATCCCCTTTATGACAATTATAACATCCACTCCTCCCTCCCTTCACTTAATATGGAATATCACATAATTCATGCTGGGTAAGGGATCAGACCCAACTGCTTAACATAGAAATCTGGGAAAGTAGTTTGCAACTTTATAACCTGAGTGTAGGCCCCCTAATCCTCTAGGCCCCATGGCTATAGCACCCCTTGCAGCCATTATTGTTATGCCAATAATGGCTGCAAGGGGTGCTATAGCTAAAATATGGTGTGCAGTCCAACACCCCTCTTTCTCCATCTCCCTCCTTAACCTTAACTTGAAGACATTTGCTAAAGTTCTGGAAAACCGTCTGAACCCATATCTTCCTTCTATTATTCATTATGACCAATTAGGGTTTATCTCAGGTCCCCAGGCACAAGATAACACCAGATGTGCTGCTGATCTCATCCACATCTCAAACTCCAGCTCATGACAGGATCTCCTGGAGTTTTCTGAATATGGCTCTTCTCTGGTGACTTTCTCTCCTGGCTTTATATTCTGCCCCTTCTGCTACAGTCCTCATTAATGGTATACCTTCTGGTCTGGTCTGCATTTGTAATGAAACTCGACAGGGCTGCCCTCTATCCCCCCAAATATTTGCCCTTATAATTGAACCGATTGCTTCCCAAATTAGATCCACCACCAATCCCAAGATATCTCTCTTTGCGGATGATAATCTCCTTTCCCTGACTCAATCAGCAATCTCCCTTTATAACCTTTTTTTTGTCCTTCGATCTTACAGCAAAGTTTCTGTCTATAAGATTAATTACTCCAAGTCTGAAGCCATGCTGCTCCATATTCCCCCCGAGTGAAGCTGAAAAACGTAGAGTTAATTTGGTACTTGTTTGCTAGCACGGCCACACCGATTTGCATCGGGGTGATCGTGTCGGAAAAATTTTGTCGGTCGCATCGCATACGACCAAATCGCATGCGATGCGACCGACACGATCGACCCGATTTTTACATAGAATCAAATGTGAATAGGGTCCCTGGGACCCTATTTTACATTGGATTCAATGTAAAGTATTCCCCAGACCCCCAATTTTACCCCCTCAACGCCACCCCACGATTGACGCCAACCCGAAGCGTGGCGAGCGCAGCGAGCCCGCGAGGGGCGGCGGTGCGCATCCTCCGACCTTTTTATACCCCTACTATCCACGTTGGAGTGGAGTTGAGAATATAAAGTGTGGCGAGCGCACACACACAGGTATACGCGTCACAGGTATACGCGTCCCCTCGCGGGGCTCGCTGCGCTCACCACGCTTCAGGCTCGGTGGCTCGCTGCGCTTGCCACACTTTATATTCTCAACTCCACGCCGACGTGGATAGTAGGGGTATGAAAAGGTCAGAGGACGAGCACCGCCGCTGCGCTCGCCACACTTCGGGTTGGCGTCAATCGTGGGGTGACGCTCACAATGGGGTTGCGTAACCCATGACGGGGCCATATAGAATGTGAAATGTGTCATATTGGCCCATTTCACATTGTTTCCTATGTGAGATGGACTTAATCAAGTCCATCTCATCTTGTGCCATTATAATGGCACAAGACCGACGCGATGCTCCCGATTTCAATGTTAAAAATATTTTAACATTGAAGCCTATGGCAAAATCGCGGGCATCGCGTCGGTCGCGTCGTGGGCCATGTTATTGCACGCGACCGACGCGATGCCCCCGATTTTGCCTTTGCCGGCAAAATGGACCTGATTTCAAAGGAAATCGGGTCCATCGCGGGCATCGTGTACCTTAACTTTAAGGTACACAATGCCCGCGATTGTGGCCGTGCTAGTAAACAAGTACCGTTAATTTTAACTTCAAATGGCAACCGAAAAAGATCAAATATCTGGGGATTTCTCTGACTTCCCGCTAAGATTCCCTATTTCATGAATATTTCCTACCTCTACTTTATCATGATCCAGGCAAGACATCTATTCTTACCTCTAAAGTGTCTCTCCAGACTGATGCTGTGCTCCAGGTCTGGATATCTTCAGTGCTGTTTGCATGCAGTCCACAGCACGGCTTCTCCACTGTCTCTCTAGAGCAGGGGAGGGGAACCTTTATTTGTGCCAAGGGCCATTTGTATGGGGAAAAAATAATTCAGGGGCCATATGTAAATATTTCTCTTACAAATTGTCCTGCTGCAGCCATCCCACGCTTCGGCGGCTGCCGCTGAATAGGACTGACAGTCTTCGGCTGCTGCTGATTAAGAGGAATCTCGCGACAACTACTGACCTCTCGTGAGAATTCCCCTGTACTTGACTCTCTGCAAAGCCGTCAGGGCCATTAAGACCAGCTACGGGGGCCGCATATGGCCCCCGGGCCTGAGGTCCCCACCCCTGCTCTAGAGGTCAGCTGATGCTGCAGCAATCTCTGCCTGTCAGCTACAGTCTCCTGCGGCTTCCATGCCACCACCATTGCCATAGATCTCACACCATGTGCTTCACAAACATGTCTTCCCGCCTAGATCTGGAAACAGGCATGGCTTTCCTTGTCACATGTCCATTTTCAGCCAATCCTGAGTGTTTCCCAGTAAATGGCATTGAATATACCCCCATTTCTCTGCTGGTTGACCACTTTAAAATAAGGAATTACAAAAAAACAACAACAACAACAAAAAAGTAGTCTCTTTGGTCCCTCCAGCATACCAATGCTGGCAAAACAGCAAACTGTTGATACTACTGCCCACAGAGTTCCGCTGTGCCTGAGAAGCTGTGCTGATTATTCGGAGTATGGAAATCACAGCGAACTGACCAATCAGTGTGGCTCCATTAATATTTATGGAGAGTGTCCCTAAATGTTTGCATACGTGAGGGGGATCAGGCAGGACAAGTAACCCTTGATTTGTTTCCATTTTTCTAGGTAAATTTACTAAACATTCTAAAAAGAGGCGATGTTTCCTTTAGCAACCAATCAGATTCTCTCTATCATTTTCTAGAACACATTACAGAAACGATAGACAGAATCTTATGGGCAACATCACCTCTTTTCATTTTTAGAAGCTTTAGTAAATTTATTCCAACATATTTAGCAAAGCTCTGTGCAATGCGTTACACAATCTCAACTGCCAGAAGCAAGTCCATTTTTTTTCCGGCAGGCTTGCTGTTGACGTTGCAGCAGGTTCTAAATCCATTTATAATTAAGGGGTCTACACACGGGGACATTTGCTGAGCATCTTGAGTGATGCTACTGTAGATTGCTCAGAACACTCAGCAAGATCTCTCAGCACACAGAGATGTCTCAGTGTTGTTTGCTAAACGATCTTTCAGGGCCTGGAGAACACTGCCCTGAAATCCCCCCATGTGTATGCCCCTTTAGTCGGGGGATTTTTATATTTCGATTGGATTTTCCTTTACCCAATCAGTGGATTGCAAACCCTTCATGAACATGCAGGAAAAAGCCAAACTATGCTTAGCAAATATGCCCCATAGAGGTTCTGGAGCTTATCCAGGGATCCACTATGTATCCAGCACCTTAGAAACGTAAGTCATCCAGGACCCAGGGGCAGGACACATCCCATAAACACTCTTTATGCGTACAGACGCATTCACACATAAATATTATATGTAGCAATTTTTGTTTCTTAAATCCACTGTTCTGGGAAATAGCACTTTATGAGTTGAGAAGTTATTTATGACACTTTCCCACAGCTTAGCTGAGTAAAGCTTTCTCCAATAATATGTACGTCTAGTGTATATTTAATGGATCATGATAATAATATTCATAATGAGCAAGTGGGTTCATCTTAAATAGCGGTGCCTTTCACAATCCATTAACAAACTATTTTTATATGTAATTTAATGGAATATATTCTCAGTGGAGGTGCACTTTAAACATGTTTGCAGATGAAGACTCAAAGTGCTGTGTTTTCTTGGTAACAGTACTTTTGTTGGGCAGCGATAAATGGTAGCTGCCTTCTGTACTAAGTTTATTGTCTGTTTAATTTATAAAAAAATAATTGTTATTGTTTTAATCACGCTGGAACCGATAACACGTTTCTCTACTCCGGACAGATCGAAGCTGATACCTAATTTAAATAAAAATAAAAAAAGTTGTTTAAACATACAATATAGGGCCAAATGTAATGCTGCCCAAATTCGGCGGCTGTGCTAGATTTTTTTTAAAGGGGCAATCACTTACCAGGCATATTTTTGCCTTGCAAGTGATAGTCCCTTTAAAAAACTGTCCGAGTTTTGCCCATATCGTTATCGTTATATATAACTATGCTGTACGGTTTATGGGTCTGATTCAGAGATGAACACAAGCCCGATGGTTTGCATAAACCTATGATGGTTATTGATCTGTGCATGTGCTGATCAGTTTTTCTTGAAAAAGTGCGCTTGGCGCATGAAACGCGTTGATCCCTGCTGCCCGTGGAGGAGAGAAGATCCTGCCTGCTTCACCTCGCTACCCAGTCCAAGTCCAGCGAGAACTCCATTAAGCAACGCAGAGACGTGCTGCAGCAACGGAGCGGAGACAGACGCGGCTTTTACAAACATCGCCGCCAGCTCCACACACGCTGCATGCAGAGTCTGGATAGAGGTAGGGATAGCGACAGGGCTCCCCACGGACTTCCACAAAAACACTCCTATAAAAGGAGCGTAAACATTGCTGTAACCCTTTCTTTACAGGTGCTTTTTTTGTCTTTTCATCTTTTTCTTCTTTGCTGTCTCTCAAACACCTTTTTTTCTTAATTCTTAATTAGTTACAGATTACTGATTTCCCAACCACCAAATCTATTAAATGCAAATCCACATCTAATCTTTCCAAATCATAATATAACAGCATAGTTGCCTACCCTCCTGCATTCTGCAGGAGACTCCCTGAAATAGCAGCAATCTCCCTCTCTCCCTCATTAGTCTAGCAATCTCCCTCATGTCACCTAGCCCATATTACACTGTTACATTTTTTGGGGAAAAAGGATGAGAAATAGATACATTTACATTGAATCATCAGCACCATTTCCCAGCACTTAACCAAGTATAGTATCTCTTACTAACTGCTTTGGGGCTCATCTTCATTTGGATTTAAGTAATATACAAATTTGTAGCCGAACACCCCCACGCTTCTAGGTGCCACGTTCACAATCTCACCATATATGGAATGGAACTAGACACGCCCTTTGGGTTGAGCATGATACGCCCCCTCAATGGGGCGCTTTGCAAAATTACTAACTATAATCTCCCTCAAACTAGTTTTCAAAAGTAGGCAAGTATGTATAACAGCCAATGCCATATGGATGCTATTAACAATTCCTCAGTAGTACATACTGTATCATGTGTACAAAATATAAGCCAGAACTTCTTTTGTTGTATTTAGAATGTTAATAACAGGAGCGCAGTGCTTCTGGTGTCAGGGTATGCAGCATAGTGCAGCAATATTAATTCTGTCAGCAATGTCACCCTGGCTACACATACCTGAGGAACAGTCACGCAGGTTAGCATGTCTCCTCCTACAGCTTGTTCTGTTAGCAACTCAGTGTTGTTAGAGAAAGGTATACAGGCAGCAGCATGTGTCCCGCTAATGATAAGGTAATGTTTATTCTCTAATACCCATTCTTACCATGCACTGATCTTATATAATAAGAATGGATTTATATACCCAGGGAGAACAGAGAAGGTTTCATCGTGTGGCCACCAATATAAAACATGTGTGTGGGATGCTGCTGAGCGTTAAAAGGTAGGCAAACAGCACACTGAGTATCATTCACAATTTGATCTTATTAATGGTGATACTATATATATAACTAGTAAGCTAGTCTGCTACCTTCTGTGTTTGTGCATGTGTGAGAAAGAGATGTAGTTTCACTCTCTGCCAGCAGATGGCAGTGTTTCGGAGACTCACAGACACTAGACATATATATAGATGATACAAAGCACATAGGATTATGGGAGTTGAAGTCCCAAATGCTGAAAAACAGATAAAAACAATTGTTTTCAAAAAGGTTAGTATTAGAAATGTTAGGGACCCCACTAATGAAGTTTAATGGACACAGAGGATGGACCCACATATTTGCCAAGTGTGTATCGGTATTTTTCCTTTTCACGATTTAAACAGTTTGACTGACTGACCATTGTCTGTTTTCCAGCATTTGGGAACAAATTTTTGATTGTCCTTTGCTCCCATATACATATATACATACACATAAATAACGATGCGCATGGGCAGTCGCAAAACAAACAGAATAAGGTCCATTGTCCTAATTCCTAGTACAATATCATAGCTGTGTAATACAGCTGTATCCTGCCTTCTCTTACCCGTGAACGAGTTACACATGAGTATACATCTAGATGCATTTTACCAAAGCTGCCAACTGTCTGGAAATCGTCCCCACCGTAGTGTCTAACTGCACAGGAAATGTGTATTTGTCTGCATGTTAGATTCCATACTAGGCCCAGGTCTAACATAATCTCTTAAATTCGGCATACTCATAGACATTTTATCTTCTTTTGTCTCTTTATATAGATACATAGGAAGAAACAGTGTTATGGAATGGGCGACGTTCCACCTACACATGCAGATCCAGAGCAGAAGAGATCTCCTCTTCAATATCAGCAGCTTCTCAAAAAACAATATGGTATCTAGCAAGCAGTTACTAATATGCCCTGAAGTATATATATTTCTATATATAATAATATATTGTATGTATTATAGTAGCATGTTTCCTACGTTAGTACCTCATGACAGCCCTTATAGTGGGCCAGCTCCCTTCTAGATAGATAACTGTCAGTCAGTATCCCAACGGTCAGGATGCCGACTGAGCCTGGTAAGTATGTTAACCTTACCCCTGACCCACAGCCTAACCCTAACACCCCCCATGCAGCCTAACCCTCCCCCTAGTGCTTATCCCCTCTACTTACCTCCAGGATCTGTTGAGATTCTGACTGCAGCAATCCCACTGTCTGTGTTCTAGTTGTCGGGATCCTGTCCACATCCTGGTTTGTGCACTAAGCATCATTTTCAGACTAAGGGGGTATTCAATTCTCTATTCCTACTGCCAAAACTTTCCGACAGTCGCAATCCTGCCCCATTTTCGCCTGGTTTGACAATTTGTCGACTGGCGGAATTGAATGTTCTGCTTGTTGAGTGGCGAAAAGGGGGCATGCCGGCAAACGTGACAGTGCATTGTCGTGATCCGGCCGTGAATCCACGGCCGTGTTTGGCAAAACGAATCTGACTGGTTTTAAAGACAGATCTGTTTTATCGAGTTTTGTCTTCAATGCTGTCGGAAAGGACAGCATTGAATAGGTGCCAGCCGCTATTTCTCCTGTCGGAAATAGCGGCGGGGATTAAATACCCCCCTAAAGTAAAGGGGTGTACACACAGACAACTTTTAACAGGAGATTTTGACTAGATAGTCAAAATCTCCTAGAAGGTTAGCCAAAATCTCCCTATTTTTCTTCTGCTTAGTCAATATTGTCTAGCAGAAATTGCTTAGCATAAATTGACTGTGCAGGCAAGGAAATTTTGACTAGATCATAGACTATTATTGCTTAAGGTCCATACACACTGTGCGACTATGCCCAGCATGTATGGACAGCAATGACCGCTGTCATCGCTGCGGGGAAAGCTGCTCAGTGCATACACACTGAGCGGCTTTCCCCCTGCCTGGTGCCGATGGTGGGGGGAGGACGGCGTTGCATAGCGCAGTGCTAGCTTGACGGTTTCCACCCGATCCTTCATATCCTTGGCAATTTCATTTACCTGCACGAGATTTCAACTTTATTAAAGGAGACCTGCGGCTATTCCTAAACAGCAATATCCGGCATCTGGAAAGGTGATTGGCAATCGAGCACACAGTAAGTGACGTCCCACGGCGGCTCCCAGCGCCGGCTCCTTATCCACAGGAGTTACGCTGGTATGAGCGGGTACGGGACCAACTTACAAGCGCCCCTTCCATCTTGAGATGTCCATCGGCAGCTCCCAGCGCCGGCTCCCTCTTCAACTGAGTCACGCTGGAGTGAGCAGCTACCATCTGCCACTGTGAGTCATCTCCCGGCACCGGCTCCCTACCATCGGAGCAACACCGGTAGAAGCGGACGTTTCTTAACATCACGTCTCAGCACCACACCAAGCCAGCAGCCGGTAATATATTCCAATCAATTGTTTGCAGGACAGATATTCAATTATATCAGCCAAAAGGCACGTTCATCTAAAACTTTGTTGCACTAACTTTGCCACATACCTGTCATTTCAAGGAAACCGATAATTGTCGAGTCTGAGTTACCCAGAAGGACACAGTATATATACAAATGATTATTAAGGTGGATGTAGATGCTTCTTTTATAAATTGATTATAACATTCAATTATCCTTTTTTAAGGTGTATTTAAATTTTGTTTTAATATTTTTGTTATCATGTATGCGATTTAATTACTTATGCAAATAAATATAAATAAAAATAGAAAATGAGATCAATACAGTGCGCTCTCTGGTTGTTACCATTTTTTCTAAAAAACAAAGTGCCTGGAGGAAGGGTGCTTGTCTGTTACCACAGGAGGGTCACTCACAATGCTTAAGGAATTATGAGATCAAGGTCTTTAACAAATGTGGATATAGAAGAGAGATAGTTTAACTCAATGAATGTGATGCTTTAGGGGATATTCTATTACCTTCTGATTGTAGGTAATAGGCTTGCTCTGGGCTAATATTATTATTTATTATTAATAGTTTCTTATGTAGCGCACACAGATTCCGCAGCGCTTTACAGAGAATATTTGACCATTCACATCAGTCCCTGCCCCAGTGGAGCTTACAATCTATATTCCCTACCACATGTACATGCACACACAGGTTAATTGGCTCCCAATTTTTTTGGGAGCCAATTAATTTACCAGTATATTTTTGGATTGTGGGAGGAAACCAGAGTACCCGGAGGAAACCCACGCAAGTACGGGGAGAATATACAAATTCTGCACAGTTAGGGCCATGGTGGATATTGAAGCCATGACCTCAGTGCTGTGAGGCAGTAATGCTAACCATTACACCATCCGTACTGCTATCAAATTAGCCCCGAGAAGCCGGGTGATGCCGCAGCTTATCAGGGATTTTTTGAGCTGCCTTCTTTATTGAGTACTGGATTCATACATTGACATTATTGCTGTTAAACTGGTTCAAAAATCACCTATGTTTCTTATTGTCCTAAGATAATATGTGGAGCCCAGTCAGGTTTAATCCATGGAGTGCATAGCTAACCCAGAGTTCTCCTGCATTGATGGCATCTGCCTACAGAATATTCAGGAAATGACAGGTTTATGCAATGTGCAATGCTGAAATATGAAAATCTTATGAATAGTCATTTGTGCACCTGGTATAAGTGAATAGTATATATGAGCAAAAAGTGAGGTCCCCATAGACTAACTCGATTTGGGCTGATTTCACCCATTCGTGGTGGAACGGGCCTAGAAGTTAACCCAAATCTGGTCAGTGTGATGTCCCCTCAGGTCCGATGCGCAGTCCTGTGTGCATCGGACCTGAGTCGGAGGTCGGACCGGCATGCAGGTCCAAACTTCGACCTCGGAACTTCCTCCCAGTGGTGGGCTGGGTAGGAAACAGGGGTCTCATGTGATCCATCACAAGTTAAAGACCGCATGTGATGGATCGCATGAGACCGTGCTGCCCTGGAAGGTCCCAGGCGGCTCACGGGTGATTGCAGTAGTGCATGCCTGCTGACTTTTTGTAACTCCTATCCGGGAGAGAAGCACGGAGAGGAGTGAAAGGGGGGCGGGAAGAGGCTTCGTTGTGGGGGCGGGGCGAGGCTGATGGATGGGGGGATGGGCTAAAATGATGCAAATTGCGTCATTTTAGCCCCGCCCCCCTCCCTGCGGACCCGGGAAATTTGTAGTTTTATACCGCGGGGAAGGGGGGAGCAGTGGCTGTGGGGAAAATGCAGGAGACTTGCCCACCTTCCCAGGGGGCCGGGAGGGGGACCCAATTTGCGGGACCCTCTTGGCCATTCCGGGAGGGTAGGCAAGTATGCAGTAGTGTATGCCCAGCTTTACTCAACCATTCCTTATTATTCTGCCTGTTTGTTTATGTGCAATGTAGTGACAATATAAATAATTATACAGTAGTTATCATAACTATATTGGCTGCTTTCCGTTATTGCAGAGGAGAGAATTTGAAAAACTTAAGCTCCTGTTATCTGTTCGTCCAAACCAAAGAACGCAAGAAATCCTCAGACAGGTAGAATAATAGCCTCATGTTTGTTCTGCTTATATTGATTTCCCATTATGAAAGCTAATGCTGTGTTACAATTACTCATGCATGTCATTCCTGATTGCAGCTGACTCAATAAATTGTACTTCTAATCACCTGACTTGTGCCTCTGATCTCACACACCTGACCTGCCTAAGCAAACAGCAGGGTACAAGCTACAGAAATCTTATGATCACAAGTATAAAAAGCCACAAAGTTGCTATAGCTATAATGTGGAACAATAAATAATCATGTGCGGACAGAATACTGTATGTATACTTTCATTACACATAAATTACTAGTTAAAAGAGAGAGTTAGATTTGTGTGGGGTGTGTTGAAACTGAAATCTAAATTTCAGTGTAAAAAGAATGCAGCCAGTATTTACCATGCGCAGAAACAAAATAACTCACACAAATCTATAGCCAACCATACATCTACAGATCAATTGTCAGATTGGGTTGGTTGGAACAAAATCCTGGTTATGGATGAAAGCAAATGACAGTTGAGCATTTGCATTAAAATGCTGGAAAACTGCCAAACTGCCAAACTGTCATTCAGATACTACCAGGTTTTTGTTCCAACCAGCCCAATCTGACAATCAATCTGTAGATGTATGGCCACTTTAACTCTCTCATAGTTTTGCCCATTTTGAGAACAAATTTGTTCTGCGATCAGATCTGAATAAGGGCCCATATCCAGCAAATTTGAAACAGATCAGTGTTCCTGCAAAAATTGCATTCACTTTCTGAAAGGATTAATTTGGTCCATCTAGTGGTCTCTAGTGGTTACCGGCGCTACTTCACCTCATAGAGGTGAGGAGAAGTTAGCCTTTTATACATACAGATAAAGCCATCCTCATCTAGCCCTTTAATCAGAGTTGCCTACCTGACCCTCTCCTTCAGGGAGAAAATGCTCTGTTCCTGGACTTCCCTGGTAATGTAGGATTGCCATCACCTGTGGTGAAACACCTTTCTTATCAATTACCTAGCTTACCACAGGTGATGGTAATCCTACATTACCAGGGAAGTCCAGGAACAGAGCATTTTCTGAAGGAGAATGTCAGGTAGGCAACCTTGCCTTTAATAGGATTAACCCCTTCCCGACATATGACGTATATATACGTCATATGTCGGTTGGGGGTGAATCAAGCCAGCTCACGGAGTGAGCTGGCTTGATAGAGAGCAGGTAATGGCTGTATATTACAGCCATGTCCCTGCTCTCACGGCCACGAGCGGCGAGTTCGCCGATCGCGGCCGTTTAACCCTTTAAGCACCGCGGGCAAAGCGCCCGCAGTGCTTAAATAGCTGATCGGAGGGGGGGCGCCCCCCTCCGGCGCCGATCGGGGCCCCCCGCAGCGCGATCGGAGGGTGCCGATCGGTTGCCATGGTAGCCAGGGGTCTAATGTAGACCCCTGTGCTGTCCGTGTATTCATACCTATTACATCCTGCCTCAGGCAGGATGTAATAGGAAGTGAAAAAAATCACTACGTTCAGCCATAGAGCTCTATGGCTGAACCTAGTACAGGCGATCGCGCCCCCTAGTGGTCAAGTACACTAGGGGGCCTTGTAGTAAAAGTAAAAAAAAAAAAAAAATAAAGTTTAAAAATAAAAAAAAAATAATAAAATATTAAAAGTTCAAATCACCCCCCTTTCCCCATTTCCCAAATAAAAATAAATAAATAATAAAAAAAATAAACATATTTGGTATCGCCGCGTTCCTAAAAGTCCGATCTATTAAAATATAACATTAGTTATCCCGCACGGTTAAAGGCGTAAACGGAAAATAATCCCCAACGCCAAAACTACGCTTTTTGGTCGCATCGCCTACCCAAAAAAAAATAGCTAAAAGAGATCAGAAAGTCGCCCATATCCCATAATGGTATTAATTAAAAAGTACACTTCAGCCCGCAAAAAATGAGCCCTCACCCAGGTCCGTAGGTGGAAAAATAAAAAAGTTATAAGCCGCAGAACATGGCGACGCGACGCAAATTCGAAAAACCGTAACATTTTCTATTTTTTTTTTTAGTGGTAAAATGTAACGAAAACTATATAAGTTTGGTATCACCGGAATCGTAACGACCCATAGAATAAAGATAACCCATCATTTTAAACGAACTATGAACTCCAAAAAAACCGTAACCAGCGCAAAATTGTGGAATTGCGTTTTTTTTTTTTTTTACCCCACATTTAATTATTTCCTGATTCCCCAGAATATTATACGGTATAGTAAATGGTACCATTAGAAAGTACAACTTGTCCCGCAAAAAAAAAGCCCTCATGTGTCTATATAGCCGGAAAATTAAAAAAGTTACGCTTATTTGAACACAAGGAGGAAAAAAAAAAAAAAAATTACCTTAAAAGGCAATGTCGTGAAGGGGTTAAGTGAGACAGAGCTGTCGGACTTAATCTATGCTATCCCCTACTGTATTGTTCTATGTATTGTATTGCAGCTGAGAACAATAGGCCTTGGCTCGCCATGGCTATCCAGAGAAGGCTATCTGAAGAATGCTCCATCTGTATTGGGGGAGGGGATGATTCAGGTTGGTTTGCAAAAGCAAACTCCTTTAATGGACAAAACCATGTGCACTGCAGGGGGGGCAGATGTAACATGTACAGAGAGTGTTACATTTGAATAATATCACCCTCATAGATACTCAAGTATCTGCAGCAAAAAAATAACATAATTAATGTAAATATTTACTTTCTAGATTCAGTATTGTCTTAAGAAGAACAGAGCATTTCAGGGCCTCCCAGACCTGACTCAGATAGAGCTGTGCAAACATGTCATCTACCAAGAGTAAGTATTTGGATTATGAAATCACTTTTCCTGGCACATTATTACAAACCTTCCTCTAACATCAGTTTACTTTTTGCAACCTGAGAAATGGGTAGTGGTGGGGGTGAGACCATTAAATATATTTTTTGGGGTAGGGGGAAGAAGATGATTAAATATGAGGTGACCAACCGTCCTCTTTTAGGGGTAGATGTATGAAGCAGTAATAAGGGAGAATAAGTGATAAAGTGCCTGGTACCTTATCACCGGCCAATCAGCTCCTGACTGTTAAGCTGTGTACACACGGAGGCGATAGGGGCTGAAATCGCTGGAAATATGGTCGCAGGCGACCATATTGCCAGTGATTGGGAGTGTGCCCCGGTGATAAATCGCCAGGTGCGCGCTCCCGTTTTCAGCCCCGTTCTAATCGCTGGTCGCAGGAGCTTGCTCCTGCGACCAGCTGATTACCTCTGCGGCACAGCTGGCAGAGGTTCCCTTTCATCAGCGACCATCTCTGGTGCTGATGAAAAGGAGAAGCATAGCAATTTATTGCTCAGCAATGTATTGCTAGCAATATATTGCTGAGCAATATATCTCCCCCCGTCTGTACGCACCTTTAAGTTACAGGCTGGGTTTAGTCAGGAGCTGATTGGTCGGTGATAAAGTACCAGGCACTTTATCACTTCTCCTTACGGAGGACAGTCCTTCTTTTGTAAGTTCTGTCCTCCCTCAAGTGTCCTCCTTTATTGCCCTTAATAACTTTGCTGCGACGGTAGCTTCTGCGATTAAGCCTCTGATCATGCTCAAACAGTAGCTTCTGCACATGTACATGGCCATAATACATGCCTTCCAACTTATGAATGTCCCAAAGAGGGACAGTGCACGCGCCAAAAATTTGGGGATGCGGCCTAGCAGGAATGGGGCGTGGCATGTACTTGTGGCACTGCTACGAGGCCACGCCCCATTTTTTCCAACACGGGGGCTTGCTCAGCAGCTCCGTGAGTTGCTGGCTATCCCCCCAGCCCCTCCGGCTGCAGGAATAGATGCTGTGCGCATGCACACAGCGTCTATTCATGTCATACTTGCCTACCTGACCCTCCCCATGAGGGAGAAAATGCTCTGTTCCTGAACTTCCCTGGTAATGTTTGATTGCCATCACCTGAGGTAATTGATAAGAAAGGTGTATCCCCACAGGAGATGGCAATCATACATTACCAGGGAAGTCCAGGAACAGAGCATGGTGTCCCTCCTGGAGAGGGTCAGGTAGGCAAGTATGATTCATGTGTGACAGGGAGGGACTCCCAACTGCCCCCCCCCCCCACCCCGCGCTGCAGAACACTGCCTCTCCCGGGAGGGACGCGGGAATGTCCCAAAACAAGGGACATTCCTGCGATAAAGGTATGCTCATTTATTAACCAAGTAGGTGCCATACTTATCTACTGGACCCTCTCCATTAGGGACATAATGTTCTGTTCCTGGGCTTCCCTGGTAATGTATGATTGCCATCACCTGTGGTTAAACACCTTTCTTATCAATTACCTAGCTCACCACAGGTGATGGCAATCATACATTACCCGGGAAGTCCAGGAACGCACGCCGGCACCCCCCGCGCAACGGCACCCCGCCTCCCCTTATGCTCCCCAATTAGTATTACTTACCAACATCTCCCTCCAGCAGCGGCGGTGTGGCATCTTCTCTCTACTCCAACAGTCCGGAATGGGAGCACTTACTGCACAGTGCAGCCTGCAGAGCCCCTCTGTTTCCTAGGCTCAGCGCTCTGCAGGCCGCACTTTGTATTGTGCGTGCCTGGCCGTGGGGGCGCCGGGGGGGAGATGCATTGTGCGGGTGCGGTGGTACCATGCCACTGTGGGCAGCTGCCCGGGCCCCTCCAGAGGCTGGGGCCCGGGACAGTTGTACCCACGGCACCCCCCTGTTGGCGGCCCTGATGGCAATCATGCATTACCAGGGAAGTCCAGGGAACAGATCATTTTCTCCCTCATGGAGAAGGGGGTCAGGTAGGCAAGTATGGGTAAACTGATAACCATGCAGAGCACAATACATATATTTGTATTCCCTGCATTGTATCATGGTTTGTTCATGTATATTGTTACTATTTTGCTTCACTCCAACCCCATTGTAGGGATGGCAACATTTGCTCACCATTGATGGTCACCATTGAGGGTGAAACGGTGAGTGACCATTGGTGACTGCTAACTATGTAATTGAGGACCATGAATGGGCAGCACGGACGGTGTAATGGTTAGCATTACTGCCTCACAGCGCTGAGGTCATGGGTTCAATTCCCACCATGGCTCTAACTGTGCAGAATTTGTATATTCTCCCCATGCTTGCGTGGGTTTCCTCCGGGTACTCCGGTTTCCTACCACAATTCAAAAATATACTGGTAGGTCTATTGGTTAACAAATGTAACCCTAGAATGCCTGTTTGTGCATGTACATGTGGTAGGGAATATATATTGTAAGCTCCACTGAGGCAGGGACAGATGTGAATGTTCATATATTCTTTGTAAAGTGCTGCGGAATATGTGTGCGCTATATAAGAAACTGTTAATAAATAAAATAAGTAATAATTAATGGTTTCACTCACAGATAATAATCCTTAAGAACATGGGGCGTCGCTTCATGGGTGCAGATATAGGGTTCTCCACCATCGATGGTAAAAATATCTTACACTGGCATTAAACATCCAATGATTTGTAACCATCGATATTCGATGACTAACCAGAGCCCTGTGTTCTACAAGGATGCTGCCTGATACTAGAAGATCTTTTTTTTTGTTGTTGGAGAAATGCACATTGACTTTGTGATTTGGGAGCTGTAAATGGGTGGAGATATTTGTGCAAATCTCCAATATTTTTTAAAGCTGCTATGCAGACCCGGTTGTGCGAAGCCAGATGCAGTGCAACGGACATCATCCAATCGGGAGTGTGGAGGAGCAGCGTTGGGGAAACGGCGACTTTGTGCCTTCTTTTTGGGGGCGCCGAAGTCAGTGGCTGGATCCTTGGAACCATTTTTTTCTTCTACAAGGCCACTGTCAGATAGTGTCATACTTATACTGTATATGTTTATTTGCTGGTGAATGAATTGCACATAGACTTTATGATTTGTGAGCAGTGTAGGGGAGTCCACAGGAAAACATTTTTCAGAGACTCCTGACTGCAACATTGAAAATGAGGCCGCTCCACAAATTTTAGGCAGGTGGCAGGTGGCAATTATTTTACTATAGAGAAACACTGATCGCTGTAGCTTATGAAACTGGCTGTCCAGTCACTCTGTTAACATCACATTACGCTTATATTCTGCAGGTACGAATCAAAAACCTTAGTTATTAAACAAGGTCATATACCGTGTGAATGTTATATAATCTTATCTGGACGTTTGGCAGCAGTCATTGAAGACTCCAGATCAAAGAAAAAAAGTTCATCTTCCAATACATTATATGAAGTTGAGGAAGGAGATTTTGTTGGGGTAAATAATAATGTATTTATCTTTTAGTTTTCTATTTATTTAATAAGTACAAATGTCTTGGTGTCATTATGACTGTGCGAGCAACAACTACAGTATAACATGTATAACAATATGCTTGGTGATCTGACATTCTCTCCTTCTGTCCTGCTATCCTATTAGCCCTGAAGCCAAATCCCCATGAGCATTTTCTCTTCAATCACAGCAGCATCTTCTCTCCCCTCACCCTAGTGGCATTGTTCCCGGGCATTGTATAATCCCGACCGCCACCCGTCCAGACTCCGGACATCCAGCTTAATTACTGGATTGTCTGGAGTAATCCCAGAGGGGTGGTAACCCTTATAGGTCCCCAGCTTCATGGAAGTCATTTTTTGCACTGGAAAAAAAGGCGCTATAATAATAATTGGATAGTCCGATAATGACCATTGGGCAAAAATCACAATAAAAGCCATTATTTTTCCATTGAAAAAGCCAACCACAGGTTATAGAGATTTACCTGTGAGTCTCAGCACAAAATCAGCAGCAGAGAGGCATCATCGTATTGTAAAAAAAATGTGTCAGAGGCTAAAGGTATAGATTCTGTCTATCATTTTCTAACATGCATTAGAGAAATGCTAGCTAGGAATTAAAGAATCTGATTGGTTGTTATAGACGGCACCTCTACTTTCTGATTTTGAAACTATAGTAAATCTCTCATAGGGCCTGATTCAGTAAACGGCTCAGCCAGTTTCTCATTATATGATTTCTCCCCCGTTTGGCCTGGGGTTTGCGCATGCACATATTCGCACATGCACATGTGCAAACACCCCCACCATCGGGCATGGGGCCGATTATTGACCCAAACATATGGGTCAAAATGATTGCAATTTCTTGTCTTGTATATTGAAATGTATGTTAATAAGGCACAATTGGCGTGGTTCAATATTTTTGTGCACCATCTGCAGGTCAGACTTGCTCTAAAACCATTTTCTCGTAAACATCAAGCAAAGTGTAGTGATATCATCTAGTGTACAGATGGAGCGGGCCCCGGGTCCCCGTCGACTCCCCTGCCTTCGCCGCCGTTCCCCCTCGCCGCCCCGACCCCCCCTCCCAACTCTGCCCATCTCCCTGAAGCGGACGGGCAGGGACCCACAGCGCCGCCATTGAGAGACTGGGACGCGCCTGCGTGTGAGACGCACGTGTGTCCCAGTTCAGCATAGCCCCTGTCCGCCGGCGCTCGCCAGCTCCGGCCAAGGATGACAGGAGTTCCATCTGTATCATCTTTTTTTATTTTTTTTATTACATATTAGTGAACAATGTTATGTTATCACCCAATCAGTGTAATTCCTGTTAGTTTAAGTGACTGCCTCTTCCCGGGGAATACTTGTTTCACAACTACTGTACCAACTGTATCCCAGTGACACACTGTTTGTGCCAGATGTATCAAGCTTCAAAAAGTTGTAAAGTAGAGAGTGATAAACAACCAGCCAATCAGCTCATACCTATCTTTTTTTCAAACCCAGCCTGTAACATGGCCGGTAGAAGCTGATTGTCTGTCACTCTTCATTTTACCAGTTTTTGAAGCTTGATACATCTGGCCCACTGTTTGGCACAGAGGTATTGCGTATATTTACAATGCATGATAACTGACAAATTGATGACGCTTTTGTGATATGATTTTCACATACCTCCCAACATCTGGGGCTGGGGAAGCGGGACACTCGATACCGGGTATGTTTTCATGAGTGGAATCTGTAGGAATGAGCCCCACACAGGAATACAACAAAACGCAGCTAAATGCCTGCAGATACTGTATGTAAACATATTATTTTTTTCTTCCTTTTGGCAGGATATTGGTCTCGTCACTAACAAGAGACTCATTTCATTTGTATGCAAATCGGATGTAGAACTTCTAGTGATTGATAAAGAGGTACAGTAGTCACAAACTTCCATGTACAGTGAATTGTTTTCACTTAGTTTTTATGTACAACTAGAAACATATGAAGTAAATGGTTCTGGTATAAAATATCTACAGTCTCTAGGTCTACAATCATACGGTCACCACTAATGGTCGACAATCACAAGGTCGACAGGGACCAAAGGTCGACAGGTAAAATGTCGACAGGGTGAAAATGTCGACATCAAAAAGGTCGACATGGTCAAAAGGTCGACATAAAAGTCAACATGGAAATAGGTCGACATGAGTTTTTAGGGTGTCTATGTCCATACAGGTCGACATTGACATTGTCTAAGTGTACCGTGTCCCCTCTCATAGCTCACCATGCTTCGGCCTCACTATTTTAATCTCCCTCCACTCCCTAGTGGATGGTAGAGCATGAAATACCGCCTGTCGGCACATTTCGGCTGAAAATGTAGTAAAAAAATGCATGTCAACCTTTTCCATGTCGACATTTTGACTGTCAACCAATAGTGGTCGCCCTTATGACTGTTGACCTAGAGTCATTCTATGATCAGTCTGGATACCGTAGTAAATTTACTAAAGCTTCTAAAAATGAGAGGTGATGTTGCCAATAGCAACCAGAGTCTGTCTATCATTTCTATATTGCATCCTAGGAAATGATAGACAGCATCTGATTGATTGTTATGGGTAATGGGGGGTCATTCTATTTCACACACTCCCCCGCGTGTTCGCATGGGGGGAGTAATCTTTTCTTTCTGCGCATGCACATAATGTTTTATGCGCATGTGCATGGTCCTTGGGCGAACGGACTTGGCGACTTACATAGTTGCTGGCGTGGCCGGGTGTAGTCCGTAGAAATACCCAGCGTTTTCATGGGCGTCCCCATGGGAGGTGTGTCTGGGGTGGGCGGCTGACGTCACATGGTATCAGACGTCCATCCTGCCTTTGGTGGAATGGCCTCAAATGTGTCAGTGTCCACTGACTTATATTTGTGCAGCCTGAAGAAATCATTTGATGGTCTTCATGACCCATCCCTTCACATGGTTGGGATACGGCAGCAGCAGGAGGCAGCGAATCGGCAGGGGTAGGCCCTCTGGGACCCCGTAAACTGCGAGTTTAGCAGCTTACAGAGTCAACCAGAATCAGGGCCAATATCCCCTTTTTTCATTTTTAGAAACTTTAGCATACCTCCCAACTTTTGAAGTTGGGAGGTCGGGACGCTTGCGCGGCAAAGCCGCGCGCGCTCCTGAAAAGGGGGCGTGGCCTCGAGAAAAGAGGGCATGGCCGCGCGGGGGTGTGACGCGAACTCCGGCCACGCCCCATTTCTGCCGCTCGTCTGCGCTGAATAGACGCTGTGCGCATGCGCACAGCATCTATTCTTGGCAGGCTGGGGGGGCTCCCAACTGTCCCCCCCACCGCGGGACAATGGCGGCCCCGGGGCGGGACGCGGGAACGTCCCCGAATATCGGGACATTCTCGCGGTAAGCGGGACAGTTGGGAGGTATGCTTTAGTACATTTTTACCCGATATAAGTTATTTTGTGAAAACGTAATGTGGAATTTTGATATGCCCTAGATTACCAGATGTAAAAAGCAAACCAACAAAAGTTCAAATTAAGAGCTACACACTTTTATGTTATATATGCCTAATGTCCGTGAGTCTCCGAAACACTGCCATCTGCTGGCGGTGAGTAAAACTACATCTCTTTCTCACACATGCACAAACACAAAAGTAGCAGACTAGCTTTCTAAGCTTTTGCTTCGAGCGGGCTTACTAGTTGTTTGTGAACTTGTATTATTGTGCAGAAAATTGCCAGTAAAGATGTTATTGATCACTAAAAACACAAGAGTACATTATGTCTTGAAAGATACAAATGTTAAAAAAATATCAAGTAGCATCACTAATATAAAGGAGTCCAGTGTCTGTAATGATGCTATAATTGAGCAGATTTCCCAGAGTAGAAACCACAACAATTATTCATAGTCTGGTATAATTTATTGCTCATGGAATATGAAGTGAAGTGACCTTAGGTTTTGTTTGTTCTTTATTGCCAAATGTTTGTGTGGCTACAGACCTCATGGCTCCAAGTTTGTAAAGTAATATTCAGTAATGGCACCGTACTGAATATTTGGTCCCGTTGATGTGCAATTATTATGAAACTTAAATGAAACTTAAGTAAACTATGGAATGTGCGGTGTTAAGTGAGTAGATTTTTTCATTATTATTATTATTACATACCCCCCAACTGTCCCGTTTTTCGTGGGCCTGGCCTCACCCTCCTCCTGTGCCACGTATAAATAAAATAACCCCAAAATAAAACGGTTATTTTATTTCTTCTAATTTTTATAATATAATAAATAAACCCAAAAGAAAAGGTTTATTTTAATTTGTCTAATTTCTTCAGACTTTGCCGTGTGTATGTGTGGTTTAGGCTGAGTACAGTCTCCTGTGCCACCAACATATAATTATTTTTTAAATAAAAGGGTTATTTTATTATTATTTATTTTATTATTTTGTTATTTTATTATTTTAAGTGTTGCTGCCGCTGCAGTGTGAAACCAAGATGGGCCATGTGTTTGTGCCACCCACTTGTGTCACTTAAGCTGTGTACACACGGCAGCGATATAGGCTGAAATCGCTGGAAATATGGTTGCTGGCGACCATATTACCAGTGATGGGAGTGTGCCCCGGCGATAAATCGCCAGGTGCGCGCTCCCGTTTTCAGCCCCGTTCTAATCGCTGGTCGCAGGAGCTTGCTGCCATGTCACAGACTGTGTTTGAAAAATGCTATTGTTGGGGAAAATGGGAATGGGGAGTTTTGCCTATGCACAAGTGTCGCTGGTACTTTCACAAAAATGTGTATATGTCTCAATGTAATAATCCACAATAGAAAGGATAATAGATACTATTGTATCTGTTAATTATGTGAGTGGAGGTGCTCCCTAGAGAGTGATATGATGCAAAAAGGAGAAACAGAAAATTACTCTCTCGTTTATAAGGGCACAACTTGTTTATTGTATAGTATTTTAATAAAAAATAACTTTTAATTAATTTGCGATTTAAAATATATGGGAGCCAACTATCAGGACAAAGACTTTTTTACATACTGTACATAATATGACACATACAATACCTGTTGGAGAAAAAATGTCTCCTGGACAGGACAAAGAAAAATGATTAAAGAATAAAAATGCCCCTGCTTTTATATAGTTAAGGGCAGATGAGCTAAATTCTTGTGGTAGCGAACTAGCGAGAATATCACCTTTAAAAATATGTCTATTGTGCTTCTAGTATGATATTGCCTCACTTGTAATGTATCACTTGGAATACAAGGAGATATTATAATTAGCAACAATTAGGTCAATTATTTGTAAGGTACTTGTTTCCTAGCACGGCGCCCATCGCAACGTATACCATAAGCCTTATAATGGTATGCGATGCGACGCGATGGCACCCGATCTTATACAATTTTAAAATCATATACCTTTGTATATGGCATGCAATGCGATGCGATGCGATGGTATACGATTTTAAATTGTATAAGCACCCTAATGGGTGCTTTCAATGTTAAATGGCCCCCCTATAAGATTATTAATTGTATAAGCACCGTAATGGGTGCTTACAATGTTAAATGCACCCCCACGCCACCCCCACTATGAACGCCAACCCGAAGCGTGGCTAGCGCAGCGAGCCTGCGAGGGGCGGCGGTACGCGTCCTCCAACCTTTTCATACCACCACCATCCACATCGGCGTGGAGTTGATTTTATATAGTGTGTTGAGCGCAGCGAGCCACCGAGCCTGAAGCGTGGCGAGCGCACACAGAATACATGTAAAGTAATACGCGTCCCCTCGTGGGGCTCGCTGCGCTCACCACGCTTTGGGTTCGGTGGCTCTCTGCGCTCACCACACTATATAAAATCAACTTCACGCCGACGTGGATAGTGGGGGTATGAAAAGGGTTTATTAAGATTGATTCAATCCTAATCATTTACTTAATAGGCATCTTATTAGAAATTGATGTCGAAAAGAGTTTTGTTATGTCCTTACTAAGAGCAATGGTTTTTTGATTTTGAAGCCATTCAGGTACTTGTTTCCTAGCACGGCCACAACGATCATGATCGTGGGCATCGTGAGTAAAAATCGGGGGCATCGCGGCCATCGCATGCACTAAAAAATCGGGTGCGATGGTACCGACGCGATGCCCGCGATTTCCCATAGGGAACAATGTTAAATGCCTCAATTTACCCAAATCATCATAGGGAACAATGGTAAATGGGCCAGAAACCCCCCAAAACACCCCTGAACAGTGAAATGTCCCCCCAAAAGTAGTTTACGCCTCCCCACGATCAACGCGAACCCGAAGCGTGGCGAGTGCAGCGGTACGCGTCCTCCGACCTTTTCATACCCCCACTATCCACGTCGGTGTGGAGTTGAGAATAGAATAGTGTGGCGAGCGCAGCGAGCCACCGAGCCCGAAGCGTGGCGAGCGCAGCGGATACCTGTGAAGCCCGCGAAGGGACGCGTTTACCTGTGAAGGTATCCGCGGCCCCTCGCGGGGCACGCTGCGCTCGCCACGCTTCGGGCTCGGTGGCTCGCTGCGCTCGCCACACTATTCTATTCTCAACTCCACGCCGACGTGGATAGTGGGGGTATGAAAAGGTCGGAGGACGCGTACCGCCACGCTTCGGGTTCGCGTTGATCGTGGGGTGGCGTAAACTACTTTTGGGGGGACATTTCACTGTTCAGGGGTGTTTTTGGGGATTTCTGGCCCATTTACCATTGTTCCCTATGATGATTTGGTGAAATTGAGGCATTTAACATTGTTTCCTATGGGAAATCGGGGGCATCACGTCTGGACCATTTAAGCCTTTTTTAGCCGCATACGACGCGACCGACGCGATTTTGACTTTTTTCAATGCATTTCAATGGGAAAATCGGGGGCATCGCGTCGGTCGCGTCGCAGACGACTAAAAATTACACCCGATGCCCGCGATTGTGGCCGTGCTAGGAAACAAGTACCGCCATTCACTTTACTAATGCTTATCATACCTCCAATTTCTCCTGCTTATCTCATTTATTGAGATATCTGACTCAATAGCAGGAAAATCCATTATACTTATAGATTTACTAAGTATTTATGGGTACTTTAACTGTATGTCTAGTTGCTTTTGAAAAAAATATTTCTTCCTATACAATTTGTTTGAGCTACCTTTTAGCTAGGGAGATTCTTCCAACAACTATAATTAGTATCCAGTTGCATACCAGAGAGTTCTCTTAACATCTTGTTTCAGCCATTTACAAAACAAGGGAGATCTTTATAGTTAAGCTGTGTACACATGGGGGCGATAGGGGCTAAAATCGCTGGAAATATGGTTTCAGGTGACCATATTGCCAGTGATGGGAGTGTGCCCCGGCGATAAATCGCCGGGTGCGCGCTCCCGTTTTCAGCCCCATTCTAATCGCTGGTCGCAGGAGCTTGCTCCTGCGACCAGCTGATTACCTCTGCGGCTCCCCCGGCAGAGGTTCCTTTCATCAGCGACCATCTCGGGTCGCTGATGAAAAGGAGACACTGGGCAATATATTGCTCAGCAATGTATTGCTAGCAATATATGGCTGAGCAATATATCTCCCCCGTGTGTACGGGGCTTTAGTGTTCTGGACTGACCAATATACCCACTAGGTTGTACTAAAGAAAACCACTAGACACTATACTGGTAACCACATTGCAACATAATTACAAATAATTGACCTAATTGTTGCTAATTATAATATCTCCTTGTATTCCAAGTGATACATTACAAGTGAGGCAATATCATACTAGAAGCACAATATACATCTTTTTAAAGGTGATCAGGGGCGCTGGAACGTTTTTAGGTTGGGGGGGGCAAGATATAATCTCATTTTGGCGCCCTCTAAATTGCTATATGTTAGCAAGGCAGCGGCATTTACACATGGGCATTATACACAGGGCAGCGGCAAATACACGTGGGCATTATACACCGGGCAGCGGCATATACATGTGGCCAGAGACACCAGGACTGACATTAATCCAGGGGTTGTCATTTACTCGTAAAAAGTGGAAAAAGTGGCAGTGTCACCCCCAAACAGATTTATGTGATTATGTCTGATTATGATAATCAGACATAATTACATAAACCTGTTTGGGTGTGAATCCAGGGGTAAATGACAACCCCTGGATCTGTCAGTCACTGGGGAAGGGAGGGTGAGAGGAGCAGCATTTACCTTTAAGTTTTAGTTGTGGCAGCACAGCGTGATGGCTGCTGCTGCGGCTGTTGTAGGATGCTCCCGCGGCTCCCGCCCATGCACTGATCCACGTGACCAGTCTCCCTCCCTACGGCCCGCATCACGCCCGCCAATCACTGTGGACGCATCACATCCACAGCCACTGTGATTGGCGGGCGCTGGTTCTCAACATCTCCCCGCAGCAGTCATCCATGTGGGCGGACGGCTGCGAATAGGAATCGGATTCTTGCTGAGGCGCTAAAGCAGCTGTGCGGGCGGGCGGCTGCGATTAATCAGTAATATAGGCGGACGGGCGGGAGGCTGGATCAAGCTTAATCAGCCCACCGCCCGCCTGCCTATATTACTGATTAATCAGCCGCCCGCCCGCACAGCTGCTTTAGCACCTCAGTAATTTTTGGGGGGGGGGGGCAAGCTGCCCCCTCGCCCCCCCCCCCGTTCCGGCGCCACTGAAGGTGATATTCTCGCTAGTTCGCTACCACAAGAATTTAGCTCATCTGCCCTTAACTATATAAAAGCAGGGGCATTTTTATTCTTTAATCATTTTTCTTTGTCCTGTCCAGGAGACATTTTTTCTCCAACAGGTATTGTATGTGTCATATTATGTACAGTATGTAAAAAAGTCTTTGTCCTGATAGTTGGCTCCCATATATTTTAAATCGCAAATGAATTAAAAGTAGTTTTTTAATAAAATACTATACAATAAACAAGTTGTGCTCCTAAAAAAGAGAGAGTTATTTTATGTTTCCCCTTTTTGTGTTTGAAAATGTCAGACAAGAGCTGATTGGCTGGCTGTTTATCACTCTCCATTTTTTCACTTTAGCAGCTTAGAGAATCTGGCCCATAGGGGTAGATTTATTATTAGGCGATCAGGGGAATATGCGCTATCCCCATGCGTTATTGCAGGGGATAGCGCTTCCCCTGATCTATGACACCCACCGAGCGGGTGTCTAGCGTGTGGGGCAGGAGGCATAGCGCAGCTACGATATTTCATAGTGCGCGTCTTCCTAATTTATGAACGGTCAGCATCGCTTACCGTTCCGCCGCCTGCAGCTATTGACTTCGACAGCTGCAGGCGGCGATGCCCTATGTCCACAACAGGGGCAGTGCTGTCCCTGCTGCTGGCTCTGAGCTGTGCTGGGGATCTCGCGAGAGTAGCGAGATCCCGCGCATGTGCAGTCAGGGGGGGGGGGGGAGGAGACGCCACAGCAGTATTAACTGATGCGCTGTCTCCAGGAGGGGACATCACCGGAGGGGGGAGTTAGCGCTCCCCCGCTTCGGCCGGCAAGATGTTGATACATCTTGTCGGTGTCCCCTCCTGCATCGCCTCGCTAATGAGGCGAAGCAGGAACTGTTATAGCGGCGCGTTACATAGTGAGAGACGTAGAGGCAGTAGGTAAAAGAAAGAGGGAGAGGGTGACAGTGAGAGGCAATAGGTGATGCTAGGGAATAGGTAACATAGGGAGGCAGTGGGTGGCACCAGGGAATGGTGACAGGAAGAGGAATTGGATGATGATAGGGTGTGGAGTGGGTGAGAGAGAGAGGTGACGAAGAGAGTTATGATCGGGTAATGGAGAAAGGTGAGAGGGAGAAGGTGATGCAGAGATATAGTGGGAGATGGCAATGGCAAACGCAGGATTTATAAGTGGGGGTTTCCATGTGCACGAGTCTATGTATATATGTGATGCAGTCAGCATCCTGGCTTCCAGCTGGAGACTAGTGCAGGAATCACAAAATCAAGGATAGGATGCCAGCACAGAAATCCTGAGTGCCAGGATGCCAAATGGTAAGTATGCAGAGGTGAGTTAGGGCTAGAAACTAGGGGGGGGGGGGGGGTTAAGGTGAGGCTATGAGAAGGGGGGTTAGAGTTAGGCACTATAGGGGGAAGTTAGGGTGAGGCTATGAGGTGGGGGTTAGGGTAAGGCACTTAGAAGGGATAATAGGGTTCAGTTGTAGGGGGTGGGGGGTAAGGTTTAGGCAGCGGGGTGTGGGAGTTAGGATTAGTTACTAGTGTGAAGAGTTAGTATCAGGCTGCAGGGGAGGAGGGTAAGGCTTCTGATAGGTAGGGTTTTGGGTGGTGGTAGTGGAAAGGTTATTACAGTATACATACCTTACCCTGTCGGGATGCCAGCATTGATTTTCTGACTGCCGATATCCCCACCGCTGGTTAGCCATATGTACTGTATCATATGTGTAGCCATATGTACTGTATCATATGTGTGTGTTATGTTGTTGCTGTATGTGTGTGTATATATGACTAAGGTGCAGTTTAGCACTGAAACAGACTGTCGGGCATTATGACTGGTTGTTGGAGGATTGGCGTGCTTAAGATGTTTCTCTACTCATATGTTAAGTAGACGCTTCCTCCTTTAATAAATATTTTTTTACTTTTGATGTTGCTGGCTCTCTAATGCATTTCTGTATTACTACCATTTGGTGAGCTTCACCACTCCTGGAATTGCCTTAGACTCATGGTCTGACTATATATATATATATATATATATATATATATATATTTCATCGTGCTGTACGGGTGTTCTTCACACCGCTGTAAGGGGCTCCGCCCCTTAACCTGTGAACACCTTTATTGCGTGAAATACAGTATGTGTATTATATGGAGGATTCCCTCCTGTTCGCCTGTAATCCGTATGTATTCCTTCTGACCCTCTAATAAAGTAACAGTGTATGATGTGTTTGCACTGGCTGGAATCAGAGGAAGAGGTGCGACCCACCAAGGATTTCCCTTGCACCCCTGTAAGCCAGTCCAGTCCTGTCTTTTATTCTCATCATCATCATTTTAAGTTCTATGAATTTACTCACATTATTTTTAGTATTATTTTCACTTCTGGAAACTGCGAAAAGAGTATTTAAGTTAGCTATGTGTTAATACTTAAAACAATGAGTTATGTATTATTAATTAGTTCCTGCAGTTAAAGTGGAATGTGATGAATATTGTGGAGAGTCCCACACTGAGTGTACCGGCATAGGCTGCCAATTTCCCGACAATCACAATTATTTATGCATTTTCTAATACTGTATCTTCTTCTTGAGCGCAGCAGTCAGAGCACTGTCTTACTAAATATATCTGCACATATTTAAACCAGGAAATGAATGGGTAGAAGCGAACTTGAAACACAATGGCAAAACTTCTACATTGCGTATAATATTCACTTCCTCCAGCTGATTACACCACATGCAAACCATAAAATATAATAACGCTCTTGTACTAATAATGCAAGTGTCTGCAGGTCCCAATTGGAGTATCTGTAGGCTTGGCCGTGTTTTTCGTTGCATAACAGTCATTTGGTAACCACAAAATATGGGTGCACACAACACATGCATATTTCTGCAAATGTCATTGTCTGCAAAGGTACATCCTGGGCCTGGGCTATCATGCCCAAGATCATGTCCACATGAGAATGCCGATTTGGCATGTGGACTTTCTGCGTGTCGAAACTGATAAAATGTTGACATGATCTTAAGATTAACATTTTATTTGTAAGTTATCCCATCCCCTAAAACTAACCCTTAACACCTAGCCCTAAGGATAATGTTGAGAGTTCCACTATGTCAACATTTTGTTTGTGTCAGCATTTTTCAGATGTCGATATGTTAGATGTCAATATACTGTAACCCTGTTGACATTCGTAGGCATTTCTATAATGGATGGGGGCCCACACCACACACACGCTGCACCCATACATTATACTTACAGCTCCGCAGTCCCATGGTGGCATCTCAGCACAGGAGACGCAAATCACTTGAAAAATGTCCGCATGCGCACTGAATATGTCCCTGGGAACAAAGTGCAAGCGCCATGTTTCTGGAGACCTGCAAAATGCCAAAGCCTACTCTCCATTAGAGAGGAGGGGGTTTGCAGCGCAGGCTGCACACGAGTCCTCTCCTCTCTTGAAATGCCCCTGTCAACATCATATATCTTGATATGATGATTGTCGGCTTAGTGAATGCTGACATACTGTACTGACTGCATGACGTGCATGCCTTCTTGACACTTTGGAAAGTGTCCCTGTGCATTCAGTCTGCATAATCTCTAGCCAAAATGTGTGAGATTCTGGAATTCCGTAAGTGGCTAGTGGCACTGGAGAGGTTGGTTATGTGGGAGATGTGGTTACTAGAGATGAGATGAGACCAGGCATAAGTCAGAGGGTGATCTAATAATGAGGCAGAGTATTTTAATATTAGAGTTGGAATGTATGAAGGGGTGGTGGTGTGAGGAGGTTCATGGTTAAGGTAGAGTAGTGTAAATTGAATTCCAGAGGAGATGTTGACTTATTACTGGGATGCGCTAGGTGGTGCAGAAGACGAGGAACAGTCAGTGAGGAGGAATAGTTCTACAGTTGCATTTATGATGTATTAAAGTGGGGGTAGATGGGTTGGTGGAATTCCAGATTGCAGTAGGCGACAGTCAAGACTGGAGGTGAGAGTGTGGTGAGAGCTTTGTTAACTCCTTAGGTGAAAAAAGAGATTGGAAAATGCAGAATTGGGGGAAAAATTAGTTTAAATTCGGCCCACAAAAAATAACAGGTTAGAGGGCACATGTACAGATAGACCACCGATAATCCGGCACCACTGGATTATTTGTGGTCTACCTGTACATGTGCCCTCTATCCTGCTATTTTTTTGCTGTATTACACATTTAGCTGGATTATTGATGGAATCACCTGCATCCACAGGAGCCCCTGCAGCGTGGCCCCAGCAGCACTCTTCCCCCCCACTCGCAGGGCATCTCAGCCCCACGCAATGCAACCGCCCCATAGCCTGACACCCCCCTGCTGCCCCTCTAAATTCTTCTGCTATCCTTCTAAGCCCTCCCACTGCCCTTTTTAAGTCTAACACCCACCCGAATCCTAACTTCCCCCGGCACCTGATGTGTCCGGGTAAAAAGAGCTACCGGACCATCAGGTTGATGTTCAACCTGTATAATTCTTTTTGTTGATTTCTGCCATGCACAGGGAAGGGGGTGATCCTAACACATTATTAGCGTGGACCTTTCACTAATCCCACTAGGTACACTTACAGTCAGGCATTACATAAATGGCATGGATCTAAAAATCAGATGCTTGGTGCCATATCTGTGGGGGGGTTTTGTTTCAAGAAACTCTGGTCTCATCTTATGATGCAAACAGTATGAAGGAGTGTACAGTATGTCAGGTCATATTCTGTACAGTTCTGCATTACAAAGGGTGGTACTTGTGTATTATAGCGGCGCCCATCGCATCGTATACCATAAGGCATACGATGGTTGCGATGCGATGCGATATCGCGCGATGTTGTACAATGACATACAATTTTAAAATTGTATGACATTGTATATGGCATACAATGCTATACAAAGCGATGGGATGCGATTATAAATTGTATAAGCACCCTAATGGGTGCTTACAATGTTAAATGCACCCCCATGCCACCCCCCCCCCACTATAAACGTGAACCCAAAGCGTGGCGAGCGCAGCGAGCCCGCGAGGGGCGGCGGTACGCGTCCTACGACCTTTTCATACCCCCACTATCCACGTGTGCGTGGAGTTGATTTTAAAAAGTGTGGCGAGCGCAGCGAGCCACCAAGCCCGAAGCGTGGCGAGGGGACGGGGATACCTTCACAGGTATACGCGTCCCCTCGCGGGCTTCACAGGTATACGCGTCCCCTCGCGGGCTTCACAGGTATACGCGTCCCCTCGCGGGGCTCGCTGTGCTCGCAACGCTTTGGGCTCGGTGGCTCGCTGCGCTTGCCACACTATATAAAATCAACTCCACGCCGACGTGGATAGTGGGGGTATGAAAAGGTCGTAGGACGCATACCGCCGCCCCTCGCGGGCTCGCTGCGCTCGCCACACTTCGGGTTCACGTTTATAGTGGGGGGTGGCGTGGGGGTGCATTTAACATTGTAAGCACACATTAGGGTGCTTAAAATCACCCATTAGGGTGCTTGTACAATTTTTAATCGAATACTGGTGTAAAATCGCGTCGCTTCGTATGCCATCGGTTGTATGGAATGCGATGCGATGCGATAAAAACATCGTATGACCAACATCGGGGGCGCCGCTATAATACACAAGTACCCAAAGGGTCTACATAAAAAATATGTCGGGAAATAGAATATGTTGTGGGAGTGCACTCAGTAGTGTATTTAAAAAGGGTAGAAACGCAATCTTCTATGTAATACAGTACATTCATGTGGGCGCAGGTCACATGATAGCAGAGACTCTGGTACTGTACCTTTAGGTATCTTTCCCACTTACTATCCCAAAAGTAAGCTTCCATATCCCAGGAAAGAAAATAAAAGATAGGATAATAATTGTATAGTATTTATTTTATGTACTTACATTAAGCTACATCTCAACATAATCATTATTAAGACTTAAACCCTTGGAACCAGTTTATCTATACCATTATTATACAATACTGTGTATTTGGATCACAGCTGTAAATTCACCACAGCTTAGACCTCATTGTTGCTTTTGTAGACTTTTGCCACCCAAATGTCCTTTGATGGTGCGCGGCCTGGAAAGTACAGTAGATAATCCAAACCAAATTTCCCAACCAAATTTTGTTAACAGTTCCTGTGTTTATCTTGATGAAAAAGGGTGTGTGTGTGCATTTTTGTGAAGCAAAACAACTATTGGGGCTCTGAACATTTTTGTGCAAAGTTGGGCTGATTTCAGCCTGCAAAGGGTGCAAGTTCGGGTGTGCCGGCAATGACTCATCACACCCTTGGTGCACAACAACATTGACCCCTTAATGGTAAAAGTGTATTGTCTGACTATTCTTATATCTTGGCCTTCAGGCATTCAATGAGATCCTATCTGTGAAGGTCCAGGAAGAGCACTCAGGCCTGTGTGAATTCTTAAGGTAACTTTTTTGATTTTGCAAAGCAAATGAATTGCAATTTAATCCTTGCTATCAGAAAAGCATAGTCTACAAACTGTAAAGTAGCGCACGTTAAACGACTGCCATGTAACAAAAGGAAATAGAATTGACAAATTCCGACACCTATTAGTATTACATACATTCTGTATACATTTTCTTCATATAGTTAGTTTCTGACAAATTAATAAAGGAAGTTTTGTTATAAGAAACAAGAGGACCAGAGCTTTAGGCTGTAACTAGGGTGGGAGACATGCACAACTGCACAGGGCATTGCAAGACAGGGGGCGCTGTTCTACAGCACTTGTCAATATTCTGTTTTTATCAATGTCACTTTAATCCCTGGAATCAGCGTGCTGCCCCATCTCCCACTCACATCTTCAATCACACACTTCTTGATTTAACGCTCATTTAAAAATACCCTCATATGTCCCATACATAAGCAAATAGCACCATAAGTTAGGGGGGCGCAAGTATGAGGTCCAGTGGGCAATAGAGGTGGTGGCAGAGGCAAATTAAGGGAAACGCTCACCTCCCGCACATCGTGAGAGAGAGAGTACAGACTGCCTCAGCAGCATGTGTACTGAGCTGGACAAAGAGGCTATACCAGCAGAAGCGGGGGCAGTGGGACCAGGGACTATCTTACAGACACCGGTAAAGTGTACCCCCGCTCTTGGCACCAATGACTACATGACTTAGAATGAAGTGCATATTTGATGGTATAAGAGGATTGGTGTTCAAATATATTTTCTTGGCAGTGTTCTATAAGTACAGGTGTTCTACACCTAACCCAGCATCCCAACCACTGGGATTATAACGGCATCCCATCTATATCATGTGGGAAGGGGCATCCTAGCAAGTGCTGTCACTGTGCCGCCTTATAGGGTCAATATATACCTGATCACTGCGATCAGTTAGCCCCTTATCTGCATGATGGGGAACCTACCCCTGTGCGAAGAGGGGATCTCCTTTCGTAATCACTCATCATTGAATGGAATTCTCCCCTTGCAAGACTTTTTACTCAGCGCTGTGATGGCCATGCAGAGATCAGGGGTGCTAATGACCTCAGCAGTGTGTGTACATTCTCCCTGTGCAAGCATGTTTTTTTTCCCTGATACTCTGGTTTCCTCTCACAATCCAAATGGGTGTGGTATGACGCAACGACAGTCATTATCCCGACGTCGGGATCCCGACTGCCTGGCCTCAGACAGCGTGGCCAGCACAACAAAGCCCCTTGCGGGCTCGCTGCGCTCGCCACGCTGCGCTCGCCACGCACGGTGGCGAGCTACACTCGCCACCTATTCTATTCTCCCTCTATGGAGGCTGTGGATCCCCACGAGGGAAAATAGCCGCCAGTGTTTTAACAGTCGGGATCCCGACGTCGGGTTAATGACTGTCGGGATCCCGACTGGCACCCATCCAAATATATGTTATTAAGATAATTTTGGTCCCGTCAAGTGCAGTTCGTTGGAATTGGCTATTAATATGGAGCGAATGCTGAAATGAGCAGTAGGCTGGGCCAAATTAACAAAGGGGGCTGGTTATTCTTCATCTCCAGGCCCCCCACCAGAGACTGTCAGCGGCCATCCTTTCTCCCATACCTCACCTCCTCCAGCTCCAGCACTATATCACCTGAGATCAGTCACAGAGCTGCACAGGCAGTGTCTTGGCCGGCGGCCGCCCTCTCCTTCAGTGTCCTTCACTCTGGTCCTGAGCCTGTCACTCACGGATTCGGTATGAAATGCCGGCGGTCGGAATCCTGATGGTTGAAATACCGACACCGGAATCCCGACCGTCGAAATGCCGAAAAGGGGACAATGCCGGCCCTGGGAGGGAGGTGGAAATGTCCCCGAAAACCGGGATGTTACCGCAGAAAATGGGACAGTTGGGAGGTATGCCTTAGGAAGGGTCATAATGACAAAAGAAAGGGAAAAATAAAAAAGGAAAATAAACTGAATAGAAGTATTAAAAAATAAAATATATGGCTGATTTGACCTCAAATGTCTATATATTATGTGTATTTTATCAATTTGCTCCAAAGGGCACGTGAAAATGCTAAATTTGTGCTATTTTAAGTATGGGGAAAGGCCTGGTTTATACCAGCTCTGTGTAGTCACAAACATTTATGCTAGTGGAAAAATGTGTAATACCAGCTCTGTGTAGTGTCAAACAAATGTGTTTTTTATGCTAGTGGAAAAATGCGTATCGATTGTCCATATAGCTAGGAAGGTTTTTCTGAAGGTGCCCATACATGGTGCATTTTTACCGTGCGATGCGATGTGCGCTCCCATGGGCATCTCATCGCACTGTACAAAAAGTATGTGCTGCACATACTTTTTGTACTGCCCTCGCATCGCACGCAAATCGCATGCGTTGCGATGCGATCCAGCCCATAACGGGTGCGATCATCGCATCGTGTATGGGCACATTAATACAATTTCCCCTTGAAAATTATCCGTAATTTGTTCTACATGCCTGAATTAAAATGACCACTAGATGGCAATCTTATTATCTCTAAAAACAAGTGGGATAAAAGTCTGTTTACTGAGTGAGGGAAACAACAGCAACCACTGATATTAGCATATAAATGGTGAATGACTTATTATTATTATTATTATTATAATTTTATTTCTGAGAATAATAACAAAAATATTGCCTTTTATTTGTTATTCCACATAAAATACACATGAAATACGTCACTGTAAATGTGTGTCATTTTATGCTTCAGAGAATTGTTCAAAATTAATCTGATTTTAAGTTGATGGTTTAAAAAAAAAAAAAAAAAAACTTTTCCATTTCCATTCCATTACAGTTCTATATCTGAGCAATCCAATATAGAGTTTTTATAATAATACATATTTCATATTAAAATGTGTATCCGTTACCAACTAGGTACATAATTTGCTTTTATAATTCAACAGTAAGATTTCATTTTGTGTCATTATAAGTGAATATTTAATACACAGTTTATTGGCAATTTTAATGGTGACATCTTCTAAAGCTGTTAATTAAAAATAAAGGATGGATTCACTTTTGTATACAGGTTTAAGGAGTGGGCGGGCGGTCAGTACGGAAGACAAGGGTGGGCGGCCAAGGAGAGACATGGGTGGTCAGAGACATGGGTTTTAATCAGCGGGAGACATGCGTAGGCGGATGGCGCCAAATGCGCCTGTGTAACGTGCGTAATGGGCCCTTTGTTTTCGCTACTTAGTTTCAGACAGGAGCGGTATTAATAACAAATGTGCAACCTAATTATAGAAAATTGACAAATGGACACAACTACTTTGCTGGATCACAGTAATCACTTTCATGTACAACTATTGTACATTAAGTCATGTTCCACTGTATCTCATCTGCCACTTTTTACAAATGTAAAACTAATTCCTGTGGCAGTAAAAGTTGTAGCTCAGTCAGAGGCGAAACTCTGGGAGGCAATGAAGTCATCTGCCGCGGGGCTCCTGCTAGCAAGGTGGCACCCCTCCTCCCCTGTAAATTTAAATCCGTTAATTGAAAGCCATTGATATGGCTTCTGTGGCTGACTCCTTCTAGCAGGACCATAGATGTCTCATTCTCTTTATTTTAAACACAATATACATACACACATGCATATATTTATATAAGGTGGTATTCATGTGTATATATGTGTGTGTGTGTGTGTGTGTGTGTGTGTGTGTGTGTGTGTGTGTGTGTGTGTGTGTGTGTGTGTGTGTGTGTGTGTGTGTGTGTGTGGAAGGAAGGCACCAATATTTATCTTGCCTCTGGGCGACTTGGATGAACTTATGCCACTGAGCTCAGTGTCTCTATTACAGACATAGGCGTGCGCAGCACATTTCATTAGGGGGTGCACATTTCATTAGGGGGTGTCTTACACGCCCATTGGATGTGTCTAACACCACCAATCAGACGTGTCTACCATCAGCTATTGGCACTCGCTACAATATAAAATGTCTCTCAGCCGCACCATAATCTCCTGCCTAGTTCAGTTTTAATCTTCTAATTACTCTCTGTAACAGTACATGCAAATAGTCATAAACATATATGGATGACACAGGTATGTAATGATATGACAATGGTCTAGTACAAATAACAATGCAAAACACACATACTTGATTGATGGGCGCTTGTTTTAATGGAATACCAGTTCTAAAAAGCAAAAGTATATAAGGGTGGGCACAGCATTAGGGGGTGCCTATGCACCCCTAACACTCTATGTGCGCACGCCTATGATTACAGACTAGTGCTGCTATGGAACACATAAGATGCAAAAACAGAATAGGTTGCTTTCTACAGCGCTCAGCACTAGTCACGTTCGGTGCCTTGCTCCATGTCACATATTTAGGCTTGTTGTATGAGGACACATTTGTACAAAAATAACAACCAGCACAGTGGCTCTGAGATAAATATATGCGATTAGCTACTGAAAAATAAAAATACCAGTAGGTGTCATGTACCAACCTACACAATCAAAGTCAAAATACAAAGCACAAGAAATGTACTATAGGTAGCATTACAGATATTAATAGCAGCTAATGCAATAAGAAAACTTTAACCTACAATTTATGAGGACTGGGCCAGGACCGGATGGGAGTCATCCCTGGGTTCTGATGGAACTAAGGGAAGAGTTAACAAAGTCTTTGTATTCAATTTTGGACAAGTCATTTTCATCTGGCATGGTTCCAAGGGACTGGTGATAAGAGGAACCTAGTAATATAGTACCAATATTCAAAAAGGGAAAAAGAGATGATCCAGCAGATTATAGACCTAACATTGGTCATAGGGAAATTATTTGAGGGTATATTAAAAGATTGTATCCAAGTTCATTTAGTGTTCAATAAGATAATCAATGGGAACCAGCATGGGTTTGTAAGGGACAGTGTTAAACCAACCTAAATAGTTAAGGGCCCTACACACAGAGAGATTTGTGCCACAGATTCAGCATGAGAGATTTCAAATCTCTCAGGTGACTTCATGGGAATAAAAAAAGTCTTCAAATTTGTCTATAGAAAAATGAATAAATAATGTGAAAAAAATGTTGTGGGGTTCCCCCCACGAGCATTACCAGCCCCGGGCTCTCTGAGTTTCTCAAATACCAGGAAAAAAAATAAATAAGGTCCCCTATATTCAAGAAACCAGCACCGGGCTCTTGGGCTGGTCCTGGTTTCCAAAATATGGGGGACAAAAGAAGTAGGGGTCCACCGTATTTTGGGAACCAGCACCGGGCGATTGGCAATCCCGCCCAGCAAACTTAATCATTGGTGGCACAGTGGGGACAAAAAAAAACGTACCCAGTCCGGAGTCCAGCATTGCGTCCTCTCATTCCTGCAGCTGAACTGAAGCGGGCGGGCACGGGGACAGGAGGTACTTACTTCAGGTAGGCATCGGCGGGGCTCCTGGGCGGCGTCGGCGGCAGGCTTGATGGTGGTGTTCTGCGTCGTCTTTAGTCGCTCAGAAGGCCCTGCTCATCTGGGAGATGAGCAGGAGCTTTTGAGCGACTGCTCTCAATTTACCGATGGGTCCGTTCTGAATCTGCCCAGGATTCAGAACGGACCCATCGGTAAATTGAGAGCAGTCGCTCAAAAGCTCCTGCTCATCTCCCATGTGTGTGGCTACGGGCAGGGGCGCGCATGTAAATCGCTGTGTGGGCTATACACACAGCGATTTACATGTGTTTTCAGGTATTTTCTGAGTGATTTATTAGAATCGCTTAGAAAATGCCTGAATAAAATCGCCCAGAGTGTGGGGCCCATAAGAGTCCTTGAGTTATGAAGGCAGATTAGCCAAATTAGGAATACCTGAAAAAAGACGCTTGAGAGGAGACTTAATCCTTACATGCTTAACATGTAAAAATATATCATGGGGCAATATAATGAACTATCAGGCATCCTTTTTTACCTTGAGGTAGGTGAACAGGACACATGGACACCAGTTAGACTGAAGGAGAGGAGATTTTATACCCTCCACAGGAAGGCTTTTTACGGTCAGGGCAGTAAAGGTTTGGAACTCTCTGCCAGCGGAGGTAGTGTTGGCAGACATAATTAATTAATTTAAGAAAGGGTTGGACAAATAAAAGGAGAACAACATCCAGGGTTACAATCATCTTGTTATGGTTTAGTAGGGAGAGCAGAGTACAACACAATGGCGACACAATGTAGCCTAATTTAGAAAAACTTAATTGGGGATATCACATCTTGACTTAACTTTTTTAATTAGTTTTTAAACCAGGTTGAACTTGATGGATGAACATCTTTATTCAACCTTACTTACTATGTTACTATGTAACTCAGCTACCAATAGAAATGGCAGGAATGGAACTCACACGGCTTCCGTAGAGCCGTTTTAACACTCAAATCAGCAACTGATTGCAAACAAGAATGGTTAGTTCCATAATGTTGTTCCGTTTCAAGTAATTAGCCTAAAATGGGTTTAAAAGGGTCAACCTTGGGTTCAATTGCACTGACAAATTTCTATGTGCTCTGGATGCTCGCCTGGGAAACGGAGCTCTCAGATCTACCCAGCCTGGCGCCAGTGGGTGTGGTCAATCATGGATCTGATCTCATTGCTTGAGATGCAGGGCTTGCCCATGTGAGGACCGCTTAATAAAAGTTTTCTTTTCTATTGTGAAACTTACAGTAATTTGATAAAATGTTGAAATATATGTTTTGTTTAATCTCAAACAGGAGTCTTCCATTGTTTGCATCATGGCCTCCAGACAAAATTAATATTCTTGTTCATTGTTCTCTCCAGAGAAATTACAGGTAAGACATGACGTTCCCAAAATGTTGGTTATATACTCTGAGTATTTTTTTTTTACCTATATAAAGAAAAGCGGTTCAGTACATCTAAAAGATAGGTAAATACAAAAATAAATTATTTATTAAAATTGACATTATACTGTACAGTTATAGCTGACAGTACAACATGTACAGCATGAATGACTGTTACATTAGAGGGTTGCTTTTGTACCAGTATAACAAATGTCCCTGGAGTCTCATAATATGTCACATATTATGAGACTCCAGGGACATTTGTTATACTGGTACAAAAGCATCCAATGTCATGAAAGGCAGGTGCTCGATCATTAAGTAGACAGAATAAGTACAGTACTAACTGTGGAAACAAACCATTTAGGAGGAACATGTTTCTACTATCCACTCATGTTTAGCAGCTTTACTGCATCACTTATGTGGATGCTAACCTTATTAAGAAACAATATTGTTGGCTCTACCGGGACCCGAGTTTCTGTTATTTGAAGAATTCGATTAATGTACATAAAACAAAACTGAGCTACCAAATATGTATAACTCATCCAGTGTCTTCCTAACTGATCCTGGGTTTTGGCTATTCTGGGCCTGATGTTCAGCTGAATGAAGGCTGTCTAATTGGTCCTACATTGTGTGCACAGAACTAGATCTATATATTTATCCATATGCAGTTGCCTCCATCCATATGGTTTCATAATCATCACCACGGTGCACTTGTGCCACCCTATATTTGGGGAGCATTTATATATCCTTCTATCCAGCGGAATGCGTCCACCCGACCTTTTCATACCACCACTATCCACGTCGGCGTGGAGTTGAATTTATAAAATGTGGCGAGCGCAGCAAGCCCCGCAAAGCATGGTGAGCGCAGCAAGCCCGGCGAGGTAACGCGGAATGCGTCCTCCCGACCATTTCATACCCCCACTATTCATGTCAGCGTGGAGTTGATTTTTTAAAGTGTGGTGAGCCCGAAGCGTGGCGTGCACAGCGAGCCCCGCGAGGGGCCGCACAAAACGAGCCTGATGCATGGCGAGCGGCCGTGGAAAATGAGCCCAAAGCATGGCGAGCCCCACGTGAATAGTGGGGGTATGAAATGGTCGGGAGGATGCATTCCGCATTACCTCGCGGGGCTTGCTGCACTCGCCATGTTTCTGGGTGATGTGGATAGTGGGGGTGTGCTAAATCGCATTGCATCGCATCGACGTGGATAGTGGGGGTGTGCTGAATCGCATTGCACGTGATAAAACCGCATGCGGCCAGGGGTGCAGTGAAAATGAACTAGTACCATCTCATCGCACCGCACACAAATTGCATGTGATGCGATCTCACTACGCTGAATAGGGCACTAAGCTATTTGCTTAGTGATAATACACTAGTACCCATCCAGCTCTGCATAGCCCACAGTTTTGTTGACATGCCATTACTAAATATTGCCTACAGTACACCCTGGTACAGCTCAGCAGTCAAGTTACTGTATGTCACTTCAGTCACAAGTCTAGAAACAAATTTATTCCACTCTTTATCAACTCTTGAATCTGTATTCTGCACTGGTACGTGTGCAAGTCACAGCAGAACTCTGGAGAACTACAGAAGTGTTAATGCCCTTACCAACGTATCTCACGCCACTCTGACCTCTACTTTTTAAAAGTGGTGTAACAATAGCCCTGCAGACCCCGCGGTCTCTTGGAGGTGCTAGGTAAGTTTGGGCCCCACGGTTTCTGCGGAAGCTATTGTTAATGAGGTCGCCGCATCTCTGCGGTGTGAGTCCCAGTGCTCCTGCTGCTCCTCCTGTTAGAGTTTGTAAAATGGCCACCCCCTTCACAGCAGACAGTTATTAAGGATGCTACAGGAGGCGGTGACCTCCTCTTGCATCCTAAAATAATGGTCTGCTGTAAGGCGGCGGACATTTTGTATGTGACATTCTAACAAGAAGATCAGGAGCGCCGGGACTGATAGCAGGTCCAGGAAGCCGGGACCGAAACGGATCGACAGCGTGGCGGAAGATGCAGGGTGAGGGGGTGAGCTAGGGTGAGTGGGGGAGGGGGGTGTGGAGGTGGGGGCGCACAAATTTTAGTTACACCGCTGCTTTTTACTCTAGGCTGTTACATTCAGACTTCCCTTAAACCCTGGCAATCCAATCACTTGCTATCTTCAGAAATGCTCTTGCACTGCTAAATGGTACATTATAAAGTCAGAGTCTCATCTAAATTTCCTCCATTTCAAATTCATAATCTCTTTCAACAGCACAATCCTATCTCAGTCCAAACAGTAGTACATCAAACTATTCTCTCCTCCAATCCACGACCCCTCACTACTTTGAACTTCTTCATTTGCACCCTAATTCTCCCTTATCATCCTCTCTCTCAACTATTAATGTCTCTAACCACCGTACCATTGGCAACAACATCATCCAATAGAATTTCTTGAATTTATTTTTGAATCATATAATCCAAAATGATTCTTCCATAGGTCTATCCAAACCAGATTTTTTCTTATTTTTTTTAATCTTTTATACTAAAGTAAAATCCAAGTAAAAATATAATATTTTTCATTTAAAAGGTAATCTAAGTATAGATCCAACAGGGAGGGGCAGTTTGGGAAATAATTTGGCACTGTGCCAATAAAAAAAAAATAATCAGAAAAAGGGTATAATTGTATAAATGAATGATTATAATAATTAATAAGAAAATATCTATGTATTTGCTTTATTTCCTGTGTGGTTAGTTGTCACCAGTGGATGTGGGCTTAGTCTCTGAATTCCTCTCTGCCATTTCATCTTGGATGTCTTCTCGCCACCTCAAACTCAACATTTCCAAAACTGAATTAATTATATTCCCACCAGCCAAGAGCAGTTAACATACTGATATCTCCATTACTGTGGGCAACTTGACAATCTATCCTACCCCACATGCTCGCTGCCTAGGGGTCATCCTCGACTTTCAATCTGTCTCCAAATCATGTAACATTTGTCTAAAAAAACATATCCAAAATACAACACTATCTTACAAAAGACACTGCTAAATCTGTAATCCATGCACTCATTATACATTGTTTATTGCAATAGTCTCCTTACTGGTCTTCCCAAGAACAGACTCTCGCCACTGCAATCCATTTTGAATGCTACTGCTAGGCTGATTTTCCTAGCAAGACGTTCATCGTCTACCGATCCGCTCTGTCAGTCCCTCCATTTGTTGCCCGTAATTTACCATATTTAATAAAAAATACTTCTACTTACATATAAAGCTATTATCCATGTATCTGTTTACTTATCTTTAAATATCTCCCAACTCGACCACTCTGCACAAGATCTGCGTCTCTCTTCTGCACGGATTACTAGCTCCCATTCACTATTACAGGGCTTTCATTTGACTGCTCCCAACCTATGCACAATAAAACTTTCCAAAAGCCTCCAAACTTTCAAGCATTCGCTGAAAACTCACCTCTTCAGGCAAGCCTATCATGTTTAAGAACTACACACATAACCCTCTGAGGCACTTATGTATTATATAGCTTCCTTTCTGGACCTGCAACTTGGTGGAACTGCTATGCTATTACTGGTGCCTGTCCTTGTGTTTCCCTCCTATGTCCCTATAGATTGTAAGCTTGCAGCAGGGCCCTCCTACCTCCAAGTCTGTCTGGTTTTTACCCAGTTTTTTTCTATCACTGTCTACAATTGTAAAGTGCAATGGAATCTGCTGCGCTATATAAGAAACTGTAAATAAATAAATATAAATAAATAAATAAAGTAGTACTTAGGTTTTCCACTAAGTCCCATTATTAAATGGATGTGAGGATATTAAAAGCAGAACACAAGTTCTCCAGACACCAAATATAAACTGTTATATTTAATTAAATGTAAAATTATACATAAACAGAGCTGTATGTAACATCATCTCCATAAGCAATTTCTTTTAATTTGATGCTGATAGATGCTGCTACCAATCCCCATTTCAGTATGCTACTTGCATGCAGTTCTAGTGTTGGTACTTTTTATTTAATACCCCTTTTCCACTGACAAGAAAATCCTGGGTTATTGCATGTGAACCAGGGATATTTGTCAGTGGAATTACCGTAGCGAGCATGGATTTTCACGTCAAGAACCCCAAAAAGGCCCGGTGTAAACGGGTAACCAATGTCAATCCGACCCCGGAACCCATTTACTGCATAGAAAGATCAGGTGTTTGGAGATGATCTCATCTCATCGGCCCTGGGGCTGCACCTGAAAGAAGTCTCAGCCAGGTTGCATAAAGGTAAGTCCGTGTACAAAATCCCGGGTGCGACTTGGTATTTTGATCTGGAAGTGGTATAACACATCTTTAAAATTGGCCTGGGCAGGAAATCTGTATGAAGCCAAGCCTGTTGAAACCTGAAAGACTAGAATCAATATCTTATCACTTCGCATATAAATGTGAGAATCTGGAAACATTTGCATATATTCCATTACTCACCAGGAGGCATCTCATGGGCACATGGTATGCAAAATGCCAATGTTATGCTCAGATGTTCAGTAACTCTTTTAAGTATCCGTCCTTTTATACATTTTTCATATTTTTTTCTTATTTCATGTATTAATAATCCATTTACTTGGAATCCGGGTGTCCGGGTGTAGGTGCTCCAGGGTGACCGCTCCTGTCGCTGCCCCACCATTAATCCATCCCTGAATGACAAGGCCGCTGAGTATGATCATAGCACACAGCTACAGTATTGTACTTACAGTATAATGGTGGTCAGTTATTATTGCTGCAATGTAAATAATGTTCTAATACAAGATCGGATACTGCGTACTCTCTGCAGAATGTATGAAGTCGTATTTGTGCTTAGACTACTTAATGAAATTACAAAATCATGTAACCAATAAAAATGGAGCTTTGTCAATTCTAATCAAATTAAGGTAGAATTAAATAGAGTTCAAGGCTAATGAAATAGTGCTTGGTATTTTCCCATTTAAAAATTCTTATGTGAAGTGGAAGCCCCCTAAAGCCTCAGATGGCTTGCCAAGATGCAATTACTTGGGAAAGTTCTAAGGATGAATAGATTCTCTGATAACACATTTGCTAACATCTAATGCCAACATTTAATGGCTCAAAGTCATATTACTGTATGTATTTATAGTATTTGGGTTTTTAGTGCTGCGCTCCGCCCCAATGTTGTGGTGTGTGTAATCTACTAATAATAATCTACTGGTAAATTGCAAAGCACACTTTACTTGAAAATTTGAAAACAAAGATATACATGAAGAATTTTAAAATTAAAGGTAGTTGACAAATTCATACAATGACATGAAGCTGCAAGAATATTGCAGCACGGTGAAAACTACCTGTTAGCCTCAATGGCTCCCAGTTATGTAGTTCAACAGTTCCAATATGCATACAAACTCCCAAAGAGTCAGATTGGTGGTCTGTCCTGGTTGGGCAGTGTGTACGCTCCTATTTAATATCCAATTGCCACGTCAGAGAAGAAAGGTAAATCCTTCTAGTAATGTCATAAACGGGAATGATAGGTTGCAGGTGATATAATGTACAGTCTCGGGCTTAACAATGAGCGCGGTGTCCCGCTAACTCAGATGTTTTGGAGATGTCTTCAGGTACCCCTTTGCTGATAAAGACGTTGGTGGTAAGTGGTTTTCGGAAGAGGGGTGGATGGTGCATGTAGGGTTTTGCCAGATGACGCTAAATCACCCGCCGATGCCTGCTGTGCGTGTGTGGGGACACCTCGGTCCTGGTTGGTGATTGTGTGTTACAGGGATGTCAGTCACGCCGCCCGGGTCTCCTTCGGTGACTCGTGCGCCGTGTTCTGACCTCCCTGCCTGGGAACCCTCCTGCCTCTCGTCTCACTCGCTACCTCCTACTTACCCGTCCTCTCAGTTGTTACGTCCGGCTGTCCTCGCTCGCACTCCGTCTTTCTCCGTCCTGCTGTCAGCTTACCAGCTCGCGCTTCTGTTAAACTGCAGCTTGTTGCACCGCGAGATTCGCGGGATGGAATAAAGTTATTTTTCTCTGGCGTGGAATAGTATTCAAGTGTCTGATATGTAAGCTCCAACGCGTTTCGGCTGCTTTAGCCTTCTTCTAGGGAGTATGTATGTATTTATATTTCTGATTATTTAGTGGCTATTGATTGGTTGAGTGGTGGACTCACCAATTCAAATGGTTTCAAGATTGGTTCATAAATAGTCCAGTCCAATCCTGAAACCACTGACACGGTTGGTCACATCTTTGACTGTATATTTGTAAGATGTTAGATGCCACACATGACTCCAATTCTTTGATTGTAATAAAATGTTTTTTTTTTTTTTTTATAGTGCGAGACTGATCCACATAATCATTTCCTATAATTGGAAATGGTTCTCATGTGGATTGGAGATTTGAACACCGATTGGTTTCTGTTTGGGTGTTTTTGATTGTTCTGCCCGTTCTTTAGTTTTGCCACCATTTCAAAATTTTAATTGAAAGTATAATTAATAAATTTGGCCACATTTTTTTTAAACACAAAGCGCTGTTTTTAATTCTTTATTTTCACTACATCACTTTTTGCACTTATAATAGTGCCAGAGACCCATATGACCATATTTGTGATGAAACTGGTAATTCTTATAATGAATAATCCCCCTAAACATGCCGCCGATATATTTTACTTCATACAATTGCTGATTTATAAGACTGATTCCTACAACATCACAGGTTATATTTGTTATGTTCTATTAGGTAAATTCAATTGCCATGGAATCCTGCCCCACCTTATTGCAGCGGGATCTTGCACCAAAGTGTTTGTGACACCATAGGGTAATGAAGACTTTTGTGCGAATCAGGCAATCATCCGGGTGGGCGAAGACTGGAGACTAAACACCTTGGCAATGGCAATTTTTGCCCCTATTTCTTTGCATTCTTTTAGGTTTACTTTTTTCTCAGCATTTATATTTTAATACTCTGTTTTTGAGCGGTTGCCAGTTTAAAGCAGATTTGGTCTCCAATGTTGTTGCAGACTTACAATAGTGCATGTTTCTTCATATTTCCTCAGCAAATAGAATTAGAATTTCTCATTTCCTCAACATTTTGAAATTTATACATAACTGCCTGCATATGTCTTCCTCAATGCTTGGCAACCTTTTGCTACAGATCCAAATAGATACATAATACACTAAAACCACTAATCCTGGTTTATATTTGATGCACACATATACTATATTTACTTTACTTTCAATTGTGTTGCTGACAAGAATTTATTTTTGCAAAGCTTACAGTAAATTACTATTATTGTGACCTGGGCTAAATTAGTTATTTAAAAAAATACCCTAGAGCACTCATCAATTTATTCATTTAACTCAGTAATTGCGATACTAATCTAAGTGGGAACGTCGTGGGTGGGGCACTTTTAGTTTAGTTAAATACGGAGACAAATTTAATCGTTTTCTAATGTTAATGCATTGGACGCATTAATACAAAAGTAAACATAAACAAGATCAAATTAAGTGTTCTGTTCATTGTAGGTTATTACTAATAGGGTTCCCATATATTTAACCATTTTGGAAAATACATTTTGACTGGTTAATGAAAATCTAAAAGCACAAAAACAAGATAATAGAATTTAACCAGGGAAAACAACATCATTCTGGCATTGTATAGTATTTTATTAATGTTATCTAGTTTTATTTCCTGTAATGTTTATGCCTATTTCTTGGAAACTATTTATATTTAATCTCTTCATTGTTGGATAGGGCATTCGGTTTTATGTCTCATTTTATTTTTCACTTTTTGCTAAGATACAGTAATATGTTTTTCAAGTTGCAGTACATCATACGTCACAATTGCAAGCATTGACATCACTAAAACTATAAATATATTTGATTCCTTGAATCATTTTCTTTGCATAAGATTTATAATTGTAGCTAACAGTATATACTATTGTCTTCCGTTGGCTGTCATTAAAACTATCATTAATAAAATAGCCAATATATCGTATATTGCATATGGGGTGGGAGGGGGGGGGGGGGGGGGGGTGACTGCAGTAGTTCTACACAGAAAAAAACACTGATAAACAAGATACTTTAATAAGCTCTATAACATGACAGAAAGTAAATTTGAGGTGCTTAGCATATATTCGACCAAAGACATGCCCCCATCACCTGTGTGCACTGATTTTTTTTAGTGCTAGTGAATTTCTCCTAATGGTAATTAGTGAATTGGGCTGCATGTACTGTATCTTCAGTTTCAATTAATACAACACACTGTACGCATAGGATCTGTTTTGAACATTTTAGGCTATACATTTTTTTATGTGTTCTTAGTTTAAAAATGAGTTCTGTTAAAGAAGGATAATTTCAATAAAAGGCAGCTGAGAACTTTCTTACCCCTGTGTTGAGCCTGCTATTACACTTTTTGCACTGGTCACATTCCAAATCATTATCAATATTGTGGGCTGGTTTGCTCATTATTGATAGGGACTCCACACTAGGCATCCATTTAGGAGGTGTCACTGTCTTTTTTGTTAATATACTTGTGCTTTCGTAAAACACCATATATGAATGAATGAATGAATGACTTTCACAGTCTGAGTTTCAAAGCATATCAAAGTATGTTGTGTATCAATGTGAAATCTACAACATCTGGTGGTTGAAAATGGCTCTGCATGTAAACAAAGATAAAAAAATGTAAACATTAACTAACCAATGCCATTAAAAGCGCATCACTGTATTTTATGATTGACAACGTGACATGCCAACTTTAAATTTAATGCTCGATACACCTGTTTATTCTTAATTAAGACACTCTTTTGAAGACCATTTATTTTTTATGAATTGTCTTCATTTTCCTCCCCCAAAAACATGCTGCGCGATACAGCTGCCTCAGGGTGATTCCCTCTGGGAACATACCGGCCTACTGTCATAATATATCCAACATCTCACATTTTGTTCCTACAGAGCCGGGAGCACAGTTGTCGTGGATAGCACCAAATCTCCATTCTTAGTGTTTGTGAAATCTGTAAGTATACAACATTTACTTCTTAACAGTTACTTATAGTATATGGCACCAGCATATTCCATTGCACTTTACAATTAGGAACTGAAAATTAATGTAACAAGACTAGGTAAGAGGGCCCTGCTCACAAGTTTTGTAATACATTACAGTCAGTTTACATGCCCATAACACTCCCATGACACTACCATAAAATGGAACGTTTTTTTGTTATTGTACGTGTAATGCCGGGTTACCACCTAGAATTGTCTATTTTGACAATTGCGTGCCATTCAGAATCATTCCACAGTGTGGATCATCTTAAAGGGACATTGGGGCAGATGTATTAAGCTTTAACAAGAGATAAATCCAAGGGTTATAAGGAGAGATAAACGTCCAGCCAATCAGCTCCTTACTGACTTTTTACAAACACAGGCTGTAACATGGCAGTTAGCAGGTGATTGGCTGGACGTTTATCTCTCCTTATCCCCCTTGGATTTATCTCTTGTTAAGACTTAATACATCTGTCCCATTGCTTGCTGCATGTTCTTTGTGTTATACTGGTTGCCAAGTATGATCCAGTGTCACCATTCCATTGAGTGCACATTTGCTTAGGACCCTAGGTCAAAGAACGCAGTGTCCTTATTTTTTCTCTTTGATGCTCAGTGTATAAGCTTGTACTGTATGACTTTATGGCAGTTAGGGTTGTTGATACATGATAATGACCCTTATAACACAATGCTCATGGTCAGAATGTCCAGTTGTAAAGCTAAAACAGAATCTTTGGAAACATTATATGTTTTTCTCAGGGAAAGTGTCTGATTATGGTGCACATTACCCAGCAGAGGCCCTCTACTGCTTCTAGCAACGCCGGTAAATACTGCTCCATGTTAAACCGGCTTCCTACCATACCATTCTTGTTGGAGAAAAGGGCGTCTTCTGCTCACTCTGTGGAAAGTACGTTTTTTCTTCACAATCCATCATTATGTGCACAGACCTTGTTATTTACGTACATGTATATTTTCTAAACACATCATGGTGTATATGGGAACAAATTAGCTGCAACAGAAATGCATTAGATTAGTGAACAATCTCTCCATCTTTCAGTACCACACTTCATTTACTTATTGCTTATTGTACAAGGGGTGCTGTGTATGTATGTATGTATAATGTATGTATGTATGTATGTATACATACATATATATAAATAAATAATTTGTCTTTATTTGCTGATAGACACGTGGTTTGTGCGCTGTAGGTGAAAAGGGGTGTGACTTTGTGGGTTAAGAGTATGTCTTCACGGCTGGGGGTGGCCTCATGTCCTGATCCCCCATTTCTGTTACCTTGGGGTCCGGTGGATGCAGCTCCTACACTGTGACAGGAGCTGAGTGCTGGAATGTTACATTGCAGCACCTGGTTACTATTACTGAGTGGGAGTTGGCACTTTGGTGTCATCCCTCAGCAGGTGACACCCGAGTAAATCCAACACTCTCCCCTGTATCCACGGCTGGCTCTACTATTTGGCAGCTTTTGTCAACTGCCTAGGGCACCAGGATCTGGGGGGCACCACCGAGTCTGACTCAAACAAAATTAAAGATGTCTATGAGGAAGACATCCTAGTTGTACTTACTATATGTGGCAGCTGTGGAACATCTAAGATGCCACCTTCACACTTTCACTTGCCTCAAGTGTATAAACTCATGCACCTAGCCATGCAGTCTTCATTTGCTAACATGACACAAAACGGGTCGTTCGGAAGAGCTCAGTGATAAGATTTCACCTTTGCACAAAGAGGGTTTGTGAGATTTCATCCCTACTGGATATTCCATGGTCAACTGTAAGTGATTTTATCATATAGTGAAAGCATTTAGGAACAACAGCAACCAGCCATGAAATGCCGCCCGTACAGCCGCCCGCCGCCCACTCCCCCTCGCTCACCAAGTTCTCCCGCATGGCTGCGAATGGATGTTTAGCATAAACATAAACATCCATTTGTAGCCTTGGGTGCGGGGACCAAATCGAATGATTTGGAAGGTGCAGATCTCCAGTGTCTTTGTCTTTGTCTGCAGTCTCCCTGTATGGAAAAGAGGGTGGGCAGCTGACATCTGCTGATGTCAGCTGCCCGCCCCCTGCACCCGCATCGCAGCCGCATTAGCCTGGGAATACCCAGAATTTTCATGGGAACACCCAAGAAACGCTGGGCATTACCATGGGCGCTGCCCATCGCCACTGCCCCACGCCCCCGCTAGCACTGCTAGGTGCAAACGGGATGGTGAACTTGCAGTTAGCCATTCCTGCTCGCATCCAGCACCTGCGTGCTGGAAGCGATGTGCATGCGCAGGCGCGAAACATCGCTCTCCCTTGCAAACCAGAATAAAGCCCAAATTACTCCTTTGAGGAAGAAAAATTGGTAGGAGCAAATTGGAACTATTGCCCTCACAGTGATCCTGGACTGAGTAACTTTTTACACCCATATACCTCTTTGGGCTGACCAGGACCAGCCCAGATGTCTTCTATTCCAAGTGCCTACCATCTCTGGAACAGAATTTTCCACTACCAGGCTTCACCCAAACCGCCAAGCATCTCCTTTATGGGTGACTCTGCATGGGCCAGCCTAAACACCCAACTTAGGAGGCAGGAGTGCGGGACCGCATATTCATCTATGGTGGCCGGTAAATAAACATTTCCTCGGTTTCCTTCAGGCACTATTTATACCACAGGGGGCACAATAGGAATGGACAGCTCCTTTATCTAACTCACCAGGAACTGGTGTATATTTTATTTATATATATATATGTACATATTACAGTGCTGAAATATGTAGTGTATCATATCATATTAACCAATTCTCTTACACTCCATTGTCTTCTAATAGTAGTAATTGCTTACTGTATGTTTTTTAATTAGGATCTTTGTTACCACGGCCGTCATATTCAGCCTACCACAGAACTGCTTCTAGCCAGATGCAGACGAGAACTCGGCCCCAGGTAACAAACATTTCCTAGTGTTTCTGTGTAATACCCGTCTTTTCCCTATTCCTCTTTCTCATCTCTAAAGAAAGCTAGTTCTCATATATTACCGCATATACTTATGAGATTACTGTACATGAATGTTCTTGATCTTAAATGTACATACATTGGTAAAAGATTCAACATAAGTAGGAAGAAGCAAATGAAATAGTAGAAAGTGAAGTACTGTATACAGTGGGGTAAATATATATAGAGATTGGGAACTGCACTGTATGTCTATAATGCAGAGACCTGGGATGGAGAGGGGATAGGTTTGCCAGGGATGCAGTTAAAATCCCGGCGGTCGGGATCCCGACATTCAGAATCCCGACGCCGGAATCCCGACCGCCGAAATCCCGACACATTCTCCCTCCGTGGGTGTCCACGACACCCCTGGAGGGAGAATAAATTAGTGTGCCGAGCGTAGCGAGGCACCGGGCCCGCTGCGTGGCGAGCGCAGAGAGCCCGCAAGGGGGGGGCGATCCACGTCCCCCCCTTGTCGGGATTTTGGCTGTCGGGATTCCGGCGTCGGGATTCTGAACGCCGGGATCCCGACCGCCGGGATTCAGTACTGAATCCGTTTGCCAAGGCAGTCAGTAACTGCATATGCCACAATCCATTAGTTTTTCCTTAATATTGGTTGATGTGAAACCTGAGGAAACAACCCATCTGACAGCCATATATAGTCAAACCACACAATTTTGTAATTTGTGTGTTTGGTGAACTTTCCTATTTGCATACAATCCCAGATACTGTAGTTGCTAAGGATAGGAAGGGACTCCCAGCTTCCAGTGTTTCCAGTGTGATGCTGTTTGGTATTTGTTTGAAAGCAGAATCTTTGTGACCACTCTGACATGTCCCAAATACTTTTCCATTCCTCTTCAATTTTCTCTTAGTCTTCTTCCCATTGGACAGTTGTAGGTTTGGTAAATGGCCCGTATTAGGTGGGAAGCAAGGCCTATAGTTTATAAATGTTTGCTCACTAGCAAGATGAGCGGGACTATGGGCCCCAGCCAGACCTACTGTAATTGCAGGGGCACAAATTTACATGGCCTGTGTTCAGCTTAGATGCCGGCCCACTAGAGTGAAAGCCCGCCTTGTGAATTAATGCGACTGCTGTGCCAATGGCAGTGGCTACACATCCATTCGCAGCCGTGCGAATCTGCCCAAAATCCATCGTAACAGGCTCACCATTATAAAACTTTTACACTGGGCACAACACATCCCAGGCACCACCTAGCCGTGGACTTACTCAGTGGGCTGACACTACCAGCGTTAATATTCCAGCATGTGGAAGTTCCAGGGCCTCATAAATTGGGGGCAGAGGGCTGCGCTGGGCGTGGGGGAGGACCGTTTACCTCAGCGCCCTGTTTCTGGGCCTCCAGCGGCTCCAGGGCGCAGTTTTGGCCACGATCCGTCCGCGGAGCTCGGCCGTCGGGTGCCAGCAAAAATCAAGGTCATGGCTTGGTGCTGATGGTAGGCCTTAACTTGCGGGGAATGAGCACATGGACCCCCAGCTGTGCAGGACGTGTACTCCAAACCCAGAGGGTCCCCGCTGGGCATGCGAGTGATGAGGAAGGGTGCAGGTCACTAGGGGGGCCAAAAGCAGAGTTTAATGGGCAGTTTCTGCGGGAGCTGCGTGCACAAGCGTGCCGCTTCTTCAATGCCCAGGCCACGCTCCCTCGATGCTCTCCGCACAGGGCACAGCAGGGGAGAGCCCTGCAAACCTCTGGCGCCCGGAGCAGGAGCTCCGCTGGCACCACCCTAGCTACGCCTCTGGGCATGCGTATAGAAATAGTAGCAGGATTTGATTGCAGGATGGCCTTGCACATTCGTACTGCAAATCATATGCATGTGCAGTGTATCGTTAATCTGCCACTGTGCGAATTTGCAGCTGTGCGACCAAGTCTGAATACGGCCCATGTGGGCGAGCTGTAATATTCGGTGTTATTTCTTTCATTTTAAAATTCTAAATATCATCCCTATTCTTCCTTAATTCACTAAACAGATCTTAAAGCGCTAGGAAAGTTCTCACACAAAATGGGCTGATTGACAGCAAAACAGTCACCATATAATAATGGGTCCAATTTTGATAGTATTCATGTACTTGCAGTATCCAGTTCGTTACTTGTTTCCTAGCACGGCGCCCACTTTCCCTACGTACAGCACCGTAGGGAAATCGCATCGCAACGGCCGTTATAGCGGCATGCAATACGATGCGATTTTTTTAAAGTTAATTTATTTATTGCTCATGTCCCCAGGTCCATCTCATCGCATGGCATCGCACCTCCTGCAAAATCGCATGCGATCGCATACGATTTTTTGATCGCATGCAATTTTCTGGGGTGCCATGGCATGCCAGACACTTGTATGGCATGCAATTATGTTTGAATGACCCCCCCCACTATCCACGCCACCCCGAAGCGTGGCGAGCGGCGGCGGAACGCGTCCGACCTTTTCATTCCGCCACTATCCACGTCGGCGTGGCGAGCACAGCGAGCCACCGAGCCCGAAGCGTGGCGAGCGCAGTGCATGCGATTTTTCGGGAGGTGCGATGCCATGCGATGAGATGGCCTGGGGACATGAGCAGTGAATAAATTAACTTAAAAAAAAACGCATCGCATGCCACTAAAATGTCCCATGCGATGCGATTTTCCTAAGCAGAATAGCCCTCTACGCTAATAGAGTAGAGGGCGCCGTGCTAGGAAACAAGTACCTCCAGTTTTGCTGGAAACTTGAAATATCCCTCTCCCTTGACTCTTTACATTTGTAGAGAGTGGAACGCTGATTTTGTTCTGTGCTGAGTGGGTCCCTTAATTAAGAAGAGCAATCTCTTCAGCTCCGCAAGCACAGCAGAACTAGATCCAGATATGCACCACACACCTTAAGCAGAGGGGAGAGGGACAAACCATTTCTCTAAACAGATCAATAATTTCCTTCCTTTAAGCTACTTTGAAGTTGTGCGTGCGCACTGTTACCACAGAAATCACTTGGTCTTGTTAATTCACTAAACAAACCAGTCCAGCATGCTTAGAGCAAGTACTCTGAACAGCAATATTAGTATTTCTCATAAAAAGGGATGTTCAAAGCCGCAATCATTCAGTTCAAGTAGAATTCAAGTGCAGTATAATGACAATAGCTTCCAGTAACACAAATTAATTAATCTCCAATCCAACATATTACAATGATATTATATGTAGAACGTCAATTTTCTCCTGGAGACCTTTGAAACTTGAAAGTGTTCGCAAATGAAAAAGGAACAAGTCTACAATAGTAATTGTTAGGACAGAGCACTGAAATGATACCGTTATTGCATCACCCCCATTGCAGCAATTGAGTCTGCCTGTTAGGAAGAGACAGGAGTCACACTAACATGCTTAGTGATTGATTACAGAACCACAACAAGTATAAGTGACAGCGCATCTTTCTCTAGCCTGTGTGTTGATGTCATGATGCTAGTTAACAGCCGTGAGCAGTCTATTTTTTGTATGTGTGTGACAAATGACCTTCATTTATTCTGGCTTAATGTATTGCAGACTGCAGGATCTTCAACCTTCTCATTAAGGGACAGGAGCAATTGCTGTGATTTAGATTCTACAGGTAATAAATCCATAGAGAGAAACAAGTTATATACTGTAGATGTCACAATTTTGCACTGGTGATGGGTCATTTTGTGTGATGCTTAAACTGGCTGCGGCTGTGAGATGTGACATCAGTCTCATGGAATTTGGAGTGAGTCATGAGGAAGCGACGTAGTGCGTAAGGGATGTGGAGGGAAAGACCTCTAATTAAGGCTATGTTTCAGTCAGCTTCAGCCTATGGCCATAGTGAGTGAAGTCAATTAAATTGAAAGTAGTCTCCATTAATATCAAGGTTGGGCTGCAGCAGAGTCCTTATTGAATAGCAAGGAAAAAATGAATAATGGGATTACTATGGGCAATTTCTATAATTATACTTATCCTGGCACTAAGGTCAACTAGTGACTCTATCTTTCATAATGGATCATGTACAAAATTTGAAAAGGGCAGCAGGCAGTGCACATGGGCCCCAGGGGACAGGGAGGTCTACACCGCATACCCTTCACCCATGCTTAATTACTTACAGAAGTCCCATGTGGGCACTCCAGCCGTGGCAAAAATCAAATGCGGGTTCCATGTCTCCAGAAACCTGCACAAAGGCAGTAGACTCTGGAACAGTGCCAATGTCTCCTGCACCATAGAGAGAAGGGGGCCCGCAAGGAGTCTGCACTAGGGCCCCCTCATCTGTTAAACTGCCCCTGGTTTACCAATATCCTCTACTGGGTTGTGGCATGCTTTTAGGCCATCTTTTATTTATCTTCTATAGTATAGCATACCTGGAGTCAGTCCTGTTGTCTATGTACCTGTTTCACTATATAGTGCCAAAAACACTTGGTGGTACTGGCACTACAGACAGCCACAGAATGACATATATAACCAGTTATCCAAATGGAGACAGTACATTTAATGCATGCTTGTAATGGAGTGCCACCTTTAGCAGACAGTACTGCACCTGTTCATATTTGAGCTCCTCCTGTCAGTCTGCGGCTCTGTATTACTGAGGTAACCATTGACCATCAGTGAGTTCCTGTCTGTGGAACCCCAAACAGAGGGGGGATTGTAGTACCGGCCTCCCTTTAATCCAGCTATGGGTCTCAGTAGCGCACAGAATATACCCATCCAATAGAGACAGCAGGAGCAGCCAAAGGAGGATGCGGTAAGGGGAAATGGGCGTGGCAACAAACACAGTAATCCCAGGTTCACACTCTATTGGCATGATTTTCCATTTCGAAATAATAAATCATGCTGATCATTTTATGTGTACCAATGATTGTGCATTGTGCATTCCTCACAGGTCACATGCAACATTGCCATTCTGCCTTACTAACAAACATGAATCATGCCCTTTATCTCTGCCCACTTTATCACTATCCAAGGCTTAGTACATCTGTCCATAAAAGAGAAAGTGAAAGCAACAAGAGCCTTAGTGCCCTTGCATACTGTAGCACAGCCAGCAGGAGGAGCTGTTAAACAGGAAGTGATGGTAGGATGAGCTACTAGTGCAATCATCATCCAGCACTGATCCTAGAGAGTGGGTGTTATTGCCCACATTGTAGCTACAAGGTCATCACCAACTGCAAGAAGTCATACCTGACTAAAGGGGTAGTGGACAGCAGAGCTGTGGCAGTCAGTTTGAATATGTGTGTACTACCATGGACGTGAGGTGATTTAAATGGCGGAACAGTTCCTTGCAAGTACCAGAACCAGATTTGCACACAATGCAGTATATGAGCCATGGGCTACATGCCGGCATTATACACATGTCCAGCAGTATACACTGCTGGAGATTCACTGAGTTTTGATAAGAGATGTGCAGAAAAGAAAGCCAGGTGAGGCACTGCCTCACCTGCCATACACGTTTTACTCCAGAGTTTTGATTATAAAAATTATTATAATTTTTTTTTTTAATATAAATTCTTTGAATTTTTTGACTTACTTTATAAATTCTAAACTCTGTCATATGCGTTGATCTCACAGGTAAGGCTATTCCTCACCTGACTCACCCCACCGGTGTACAAGTGGTGGTGGTTAGGCAGTGAGTGTACACACTGCCTTGAGTCCATAAAAACCAAGTACTTCACCACTGGAGAGATCTATTGAGTGAATGTACAGCTATACAGACAAACTTCAGGTCACGAGCCATTGACTGTATGTAGAAAGAGCTCTAGTACTGTGACAGAATGGCACCGCTCATGCACAGGAGTAGGTTTGGTGGCCATCTTTGCTAGTGATTTGATGCCTCCCTGTAGGGATCTAAGTATAGAGTATGTGCAATAGCACTTTCCAACTCTAACAAGTGCCAATAATCATTCCTGGTGACAATGGCACCCACTTCAGATTTTCACTTGCCTATCATTCACCCAGCCATTCCTCTGTACTTTCCAATCATGGCAATATTATTTAAAGAAGAAACCCTCAGATAAGTTAGTACCGCCTTTTATTGCTGCAGCTTGGCAGTGGATTCTGGTATTTAGATATATTTTACAAATAATGTTAATAATTAATTTCTTGTATTTTAGAATTTTAAACTAACTGGAAGTTTTAATCAAGTACATTGTTCTCAGAAGTCTAACTTATCTCAGTGCTGCCTACTGGTAAATGTGGAAGTGACAGAGGGCAAGACCCTTTCCTTTCTATACAATTCATTATGTGATGTGCTGACATGGCGTTTGCCTAGAGAGAAAAACATTCCTATACTTCTGTTCATGTTAATAGACATGATGGACATTTTTGCATCACATATTATTCCAAAGTTTAGAAGTAAATAATCTTTGGTAAACAACTTTTTTGAAGGAGAAACAAACGCTGATCTTTAGTAACAGTTTCTATTTTTCCCTAAATCTTCAGTTATGATATGGCCATACATTGTCCTGCAAAATCAGATCAATCCAATTAGCTGGGAGCTAGCAATGGCAACAATCGCACTTTACAGCACCCCAAACTCGCACTAAAATGCTTGCAGCCCCATAGGGCTGGGTGCATACTATATAATATTAAGGAAAATGTTGCGATCTGCAACAGATCACAATGACCATTGTACAGTGTGTACCCTCCTATCCGCTCAATTCATCAACGCATCATGTATTGTTAAGGTGCCCAAACACTTGTCCGATTTGGGGTGATTTTAGAAATCGGCCCAAATTAGATGTGTGTGATGTCCCCCTCAGGTCGGATGTGTGGTCCCGGGTGCATTGGACCTGAGCCGGAGTTCGGGCCTGCTGCCTGTCTGACCGCCAGATCGGCCCGTCTCCCGGCGGTGGGGAGCAGGGTCGCATGCGATACATCGCATGTGAAAGGACAAGATGCATGTATCGCATGCAGTCCTGGTGCCCGGAAAGATATCCCGGGCGGCTCAAGGTGGTTGGATGACCTCTATGACCTGCTGCGATACATCACAGCCGTGTATGGGCACCTTTTATATTACATCACTGTAAGAAGGTGATTAGTAATTACCAAGCTTTATTTAAAGTTTTCACTACATTTTTTCAGAAAGATTAAAGGACCCCCTCCTAACCCCCCCCCCCCCTCCAAAAAAAGGAAATAAATGTGATATCCAGAAATTCATTTGTTTCACAGATTTTTATAGATGTTTAATCGGGAACTACACCAATATCAAACTTGTTTACTGAAACCGATCAGTTATAGACAGCCATTTAGTTAGTCCTGTTTCACATTAAAGCAAGAAGTACACCCACACCTGTTTTAATGGATTCACACCAAACTTTTACTACAGTTTGTTTTTAAATATTCATGTGGATTCGGTATGGAATCCCGGCGGTCGGAATCCCGACAAAGGGGGGACCCGCCGGGAAATTAACCGCATCCCATTCATGCTTTGGATGGCGCTGTCCTCCCACATTGATCTAGAATGCAGGCTCCTCTCCACTCCTGCAGACTCATTCCTCTGAAGATTTGTAGTTTTTGAAGAGCAGTGGCATTTTTGCTTCATACATTATAAGAACTTATGATAATTGAATGCGTGCAAATCAATTTTGTCTTCATCATGGATTTGTGGACTCAAAAACTTGCTGGGTAAAATATAATTTCATGTTACCACCCATACTCCCAGGTCAAGTGGGCAGATGCCCTTCTACTGTTGGGAGTTTTTTGCTAACTCTCCTTAACCAGTAACCATATAACTCTATGGGCTAAGTAAACAAAATACATATTTATTGTATGTATTTATCTTGAAAGTTGTTTCATCATTCTTCATGAACATCATGATGTTGGAACGTAGCAAAACACTTGTGGTCCCCATTGCATCAAACTGAAGGGCCCCCCACCCTTATGGTACTAAAGAGAAATCATACTGTGCAGTGGTTGTTCATTTAACACCCCATAATAATACCCTCCCTAGTTAATCACATGCCGAAATAATTCGCACCTGTGTTATCTGGCGGCTAATTTGATTGACCCCATATATTGATACATTGTTATAGGTAAAATGAATTGTCATTTTAAGTGTTGTGATATTAGCCGATACTGTGATAGTAACCTAAAAGTATTGTTCTGTTCCTGCACAGATAAAAGATTGAAAGACAAAGGAGTATACAGCCAACAACATGTGAGATATATTTTCCTTTAAATTCATTTCTTTTCAATTAAGGAATACAGTTAAGGTGCCCATACATGGTACAATTATTGTATACAATATTGTATACAATATCGCATCGCATTGCATTGCATAGGTTTTGCAATGCAATAAGATGAGATGAGATCTAGTACAAAAAGTATGTGCAGTACATATTTTTGAGCTGTGCGATAAGATATGTGATGGGATTGTGCATCTCATTGCACAGAACAATTGTACCATGTATGGGCATCTTTTTTTTTGGGGGGGGGGGGGGGGGCGGTCACCTTGCAGATGACAAGCCTAGGATTAAACTCAAGGTCTAATTTATTCCATGCTTGTTAGCTATTACCCGTCCCAATGTACTGTGGTGGGTAAAAGCTCTCAGGGTTGCTGCCAGGTGACTGTGCCAATGTAACTTACTGATGGAATCATTACTTTATGTACAGTGTGTTACAGCACCGGCCGGGCAGCCTAAAGCCAAAGTCTCCGTCACACACCACAGGCATTAGATCCTACATGCCAGCTGTATAACCTTTGTGCATGCACATAGGCAGTATGAATGGCTAGTGTGGATCATTAGGTCTCCAAGAATTAGGTCGACAGGCATTGGATCAACACCATGCGGAAAGGTCGACATGGGTCTAGGTCAACATGACATTAGGTCGACACAAGCATTAGGGCGACATGAACAAGGTCAACAGTCAAAAGGTTGACATGTTTTTTTTTACCTGAATGTTGACACAGTCTACATGGACACTGAAACGTAGCAGTGCGTCCCCTCGCATGTCGACCTATCCACATGTCGACCTAATGGTGTCAACCCAATGCATGACGACCTAATGACCGTATCCCCCTGAGCACCCATACATGTGTGTTGAGCAGCATTACAAGGGGAGCTACGGTACATGATTATTAGCCATGGGTGCCTGGAACCTTGTCCTGTTTATACTGTATTATCTACTTACACAATAACATAATAAAAGGTTTCAAATAAATACATTTGTCTATTATGTGGTAGAACTAAGTTGTTTATGTTTATTGTTTTGTAGGTAGCCACGTCACTGCCAGCTCGTTTCGTCACTGTTGGGACACTAGGGCACGGAGGCATCTTTGTGAGTATAAGCACCAACATATTTTGTACACAGCGCTTTTACTTTTTATTAGCTTAACTGTAATGAACTGCTTACTGATACGTTTCCACTGCATGTTACCTTTTATTACCTCTTAGAGGTTGAGCGCCCACATGTAGTCGCTGCTCTAAGGGCTCTTCTCACATGTCCATACAATAATCCTGAGAACATAATTAATTGTCCAGACATATATGCAGGGCTATTTTTCAGCAGGCTCCAGCAGGAACTGAGGCCCTTATTCTAGTTCACTCTTTCTGACACAATATTTCTTAGATGGACAAAACCATGTGCACTGCAGGTGAGGCAGGTGTAAAACCCCACCCAAATCTAATTATCTCTGCACAAGTAACACCTGCCTCACCTGCAGTGCACATGGTTTTGTCCATCTAAGAAATATTTTGTCAGAAAGAGTGAACTAGAATAAGGGTCTCAGTTCCTGCTGGAGCCTGCTGAAAAATAGCCCTGCATACTGTATATCTGTTTGTTATGATTGCTGACAGTTACAAGGAGCTCAGGCTTTCATTTTAATTAGAGAGTTCTGCTATTGTTGTGGATATATTCTTGGCCATCTTAACGTATAGGCACTCTTTGCAGCAGCCTAGGGCCTCACAATTCTAGGGGCCTCCAGACAGGGATGGATGGTGCTCATTAATGAGAGCAGCGAGGCAGCCACTCCCTCCCAGCGCTATTCACAATGTTTTGAATAGAATTGACTCAAAAGACACACATTTAAACTCAAACTTTACATAGGTACACATAGGGGGTTATTCTGGTTGATTCGCAAGGCTGTGAATTCACAGCCTTGCGAGTCCACCAAACCCCACCTTGGGAATGGTGGCCTGGCTGCCACCCATTTGTAAGGGCGATTCCCTCACGGAGTTCTCATGGGCGCTGGGCGTCCCCATATGTAAATGGCCCCACCTGCTACCCACCCCCACCCCTGCCAGAGCCGGCCCTAGGCATAGGCAAACTAGGCAAATGCCTAGGGCATTTGGAATGCCTAGGGGCACCAGCAGCTTCTGCTGATTAAAATGATATGCCTATATTTTGTGTGTGAGTGAGGCTGTACCTGCATATGAAATAATGTATTCATGGAAATCACTGTCAGGGGTGCCGAGAGAGAGGGTTAGGGGGTACAAATTACCCAGGCCAAAGTCTGATGGAAGGGCCCAGTGGGGGCCCCGGGCCCCCTCCCCTTAAGTGACAGCAGCAGCTGCAGCTCTTCTCCTCTGCCCAGCACACACTGCTTTGTGCTGGGTTGCAGTGTGGCCATGGAGGTGCTAAAATACAATATTTTCTCATGATTTTTTTCTAAGGGTATAATGTGAGGAGTAATGTATTTAAGGTAAAGTGGTACTACTGTGTGATGTAACGTGAATAAAGGACACCATCACATGATATAATGTCGCCGCCGGTCCCCCTCACCGCTCGACACCCCCCCCCCAACTGGGCAGCGTCTCCCTGAAGCAAAGACGGGCAGGGAGACGCTGCCCAGCCGCTATGATACTGGGAGGCGCGTGCGCGGGAGGCGCACACACGTCCCAGTCCCTATCGCTCGTCAGTGAAAGGGTTCTGGTGGGCACCGGCCAAGGATGAGCCCTGCTACATCTGTATATACAGATAGACATTGGAATATACAGATTGTATAGATATAAACAATGACCAGAAACGCATATAGAATAGGTACATATACACACACATAACTATACCAGATATACATACATACATACAGATGCTATCCATATCCATATACACCATGCATACACCCCATTACTAACCCCACACTAAAAAGGAATGACAGTTTGGTCTTCAGAAAAGGAATGCCAATTGACTATAATGGAAGCAGATTGAATTCTGGAACCTACTGTATGTTCTATATCTTCAACACACATCTTCCTAAAACATGTTACATGCAGAATGATGCGGAATGATGGCTCCTTACTATGGAATCACTGCCATTGTATTCACCATTCCTAAGCATTAAAACAGCTCCATTATGGCATATAAAGATCCCTCTTTTACTATGATCCCCTTTACTATAATATTTAACTATTTATTCATATTCAGCTATTAAGCATACACTTATTTGTGTCCATTTCACAGGGAATGGCAGAGACAAACGTCAAGTCCTCTAATCTACGATTCAGCCTGGTAAGTTATAAGTATTCATCCGCCTGGTAAGGTATAAGTATTCAGATCCGTATATACAGATGTAGCGCCTCTCTTATTTGCCCGGCGCCCGCCAGATCTCTTTCACTGGCGAGCGCCGGCGATAGGGACTGGGATGCACTTGCGTCTCATGCGCACGCGCGTCCCAATATCACGGCGACTGGGTAGCGCTTCAGGGAGATGCTGCCCAGTTGGGGGAGGGGGGGTTGGGGCGGCTAGGGGGACCGCTGGTGACAGCGGGGGAGGCGGTGGGGGACCCCCAGCAGGCTCCGTTGCCACGGGGCGTGCGAGCGTCTCGTGCGCCCGCGCCCCTGGCGGTAGCCGGCAGCTGGCGGGGGCTGGCGATGGAATCGCCAGCCACTGCAAAGAAAGTGGCTTGCAAGTCCATCAGACTCCTCCTGCGCCTGCAGTGCCGACCGCCCCCTCCCATCTCGCAAGCGTGACCCCCCACACTCCTGCAAATGGATGATTTACATAATCACCGTCCACAGGCAGAAATCATTCGATGGTCAGCGACCATACATCAGGACAACCTGCATACGATCTGTATTTGTATATTGAGATAGATAGAGAGCGCCAAAGGATTCCACCACCCTATGTGTAATAAACAAATAGTTCAAGTATAACAGAACATATACAAGTTTCTGAAGTTTAACAGTTTTTTTATTAAAAAGTTATAAAATTGTATGATATCTTAATTCATTTCTTTGAAGATGATGACAACCCAACGCGTTTCGTCTTTAGAAAGACTTCATCAGGGTTTTTTTTTAGGGCAAACACTGCGGGTGGTGAAAACATACCAAATGTAAGTCAGACTGTACATCAAAGTTCAAATATAACAAAAGTACAACGATTGTTAACATCAAATGTCCAGAAAGGTGTATTCACAAAAAACTAGTACATACCGATGAAAGAATCAATGAAGATAAATATGGAAATGGAGATTTCTAACCATATGGTGAATATCAATTTTTTTGAAGAAATTGCAATCTAGAAAATCATGATAAGAATTAAAAAATGTGTGGTAAACTGTTTCTCAGCGATCAGGGGGGAGAGTATGTTTAAAAGAACAAAAAATAATTTTAAAGAGCAGAATTAATTTTAAAAAAGAGACATAAGAAGACATGTACCTTTAGTGGGTGATAAATATGAACTTGGAGGCTACTGTTCCATACAGAATAAATCAATTATCAATTCCATGTTCAGCCCTTTTAGGTGTAGGGAGTCTGTGTGGAGGAGGATGAGTTCATTATTTTTACCGGAACTTTTTGCTTTTATTATTTTATGATTTTATGTAAAATTGCTAGGAACTCCCAATACGTGTAAAATGGGATGAGAATTACCTTCCAAGAGATGTGGGTCGGCAATTGCCGTATAACAGGATGTTGTCCAATAAAGAGAACAAGCAATACTTCAGGGCGATCTGTATTTACGCCCTTGGGGGTCAAACGGACACCTCAATATCTAAATGGTAATAGGAAGTAAATGCATTTATTTATTTATTTCTATATAACTCATGCTACTGTGTGACTAATGATAGGTAACTAACGATATAGAAAAATGAAAATGTTACCTTCCAGATAATAAAACAATAGTAAGGCAAGATGATAAGTGTAGAACAGTATCCACACCGAAAACAGCCTCTGTAAATGTGCCCTAAGAGATGGGATTGGCACCTCAAAGTCAGGGTCTATAAAGAAAATCCCAAAACAATGACTATGTGGTCCAATAACATATAGGGGGAAATTTACTAAAGGAAATTTGTAAAAAATAGGTGTATTTGTATCCAGAAATACACTTATTTTTGACATTTACTATCCCGAAAATACGGCAATTCGTATTCGTATTGATAGCACATCAATACGACTACGAATTGCCATATTTTCAGGATAGTAAATGTCAAAAATAAGTGTATTTCTGGATACAAATACACCTATTTTTTTTTACAAATTTCCTTTAGTAAATTTCCCCCATAGTGTGTATATTCAGCATCTATTGCACAGTAATAATAAAATTAGATTGCACTAAATGGTATTCTCCACATATTGTTACAGTACAGTGCATAAATACAGATAAAACGTCATTTTTATGTAATTTATAAATTGCTACTATAGTTTAGACAGCCAGACTCCACGTGTAAACTTCCTAGCAAGCTCTGCAGTGGAATTATAGACATACAGACAAAACTTCAAAGAAACCTCCAACTGAAATAGCTACAAATTCAGTAAACATAATGTATGACATAGATAAGATTATTCAGAATCCAGTATATCACAATGTATCCTACCTGCAACCAAGTAGCAATTTGGAGATCAGCAGCATCCAATATGCTCCCAGGCTTTGTGAGCCCATTTAAATACTGAAGCTATGGTGACGTCACATCCGATTGTTCACCATAGCCAGGGCCGGTGCTAAGGTGTCTGGCGCCCTCCTGCAAACCATAAATTTTGCACCCTTTCACATTGCCATTGCAACAATCTGCAGCCCGATTGTGGGAGCGTATGCAACATGCGATCCTATGGAGGATCTCGGGTGCATGTACATGTATGCATACACCATACTATGCTGTGTCTGCAAAATGTTGCAGGCACTAAAGTTGCCCATACACGCTGCGAGAATCGCATACGTTATGTGCTAGATCGCATCGCATGGCATGCATGCAATGTGTGTGCGATGCAATCCGAAAGCAGTACAAAAAGTATGTGCAGCACATACTTTTTGCAATGTGCGATGCGGGAGCACACCGCATTACACGCTGCTATTGCAGGAGGCAGTGACAGTGAGGGTTGAGGCAGCTTTAGCAGAGCAGGGAGGGAGACAGCGCCTTTTCAGCATGGCGCCTCCCTGCTTTGCAGGAGCTGCTGAGTGGGTAGCGCCGGCCCTGACCATAGCTTCAGTATTTAAATGGGCTCACAAAGCCTGGGAGCATATTGGATGCTGCTGATCTCCAAATTGCTACTTGGTTGCAGGTAGGATACATTGTGATATACTGGATTCTGAATAATCTTATCTATGTCATACATTATGTTTACTGAATTTGTAGCTATTTCAGTTGGAGGTTTCTTTGAAGTTTTGTCTGTATGTCTATAATTCCACTGCAGAGCTTGCTAGGAAGTTTACACGTGGAGTCTGGCTGTCTAAACTATAGTAGCAATTTATAAATTACATAAAAATGACGTTTTATCTGTATTTATGTACTGTACTGTAACAATATGTGGAGAATACCATTTAGTGCAATCTAATTGTATTATTACTGTGCAATAGATGCTGAATATACACACTATGGGCAGTATTCAATGAGAAAAGTTCTCCGTGTTTTGTGGAGAATTTGTGCTTTTTTCGCCTTGGACGGGGCATTTTGCTCTCCAAAAGCGAGCAACCCTATTCAATGTGAAATGTTCTCCGTCTTTCTAAGTGATTTTCGCCGTCTCTCGCCATCTTTTGATGGAGAGCTGGAATGTGAACTTTTAATCTAAAAGGGTTTTGTATTTAATTTTGGTGTCAAAAAATCAGGAATTTTTTTCTGTGAAGGGGCATGTGATTTTTATTCATGTGCTTATAGCACATGAATATATATTTAATTTAAAAAAAAATATTTTTTTTAATTTTCCCCCTACCCTCACATATGTTCTGTGGCATCCAGGGAGACTTTAATCTCCCTGGATGCCACGTCCCACGGCTCCCTGTCAGCTCCCTGCCGCGGACGCTTGTCCGCTGCAGGGGTTAAGACTCGCCGCGAGTGGCGGCGAGTCTTAAAAACGTTAAAAGGTGGGAGCAGGAGTGGCAGCGAGCCCTCCGGAACACGGAGAGTGCATGGAGAGCAAAATAAAACGCTCTCCATGCACGGAGAACTCCGTCATTGAATACTGCCCTATATGTTATTGGACCACATAGTCATTGTTTTGGGATTTTCTTTATAGACCCTGACTTTGAGGTGCCAATCCCATCTCTTAGGGCACATTTACAGAGGCTGTTTTCGGTGTGGATACTGTTCTACACTTATCATCTTGCCTTACTATTGTTTTATCATCTGGAAGGTAACATTTTCATTTTTCTATATCGTTAGTTACCTATCATTAGTCACACAGTAGCATGAGTTATATAGAAATAAATAAATAAATGCATTTACTTCCTATTACCATTTAGATATTGAGGTGTCCGTTTGACCCCCAAGGGCGTAAATACAGATCGCCCTGAAGTATTGCTTGTTCTCTTTATTGGACAACATCCTGTTATACGGCAATTGCCGACCCACATCTCTTGGAAGGTAATTCTCATCCCATTTTACACGTATTGGGAGTTCCTAGCAATTTTACATAAAATTATAAAATAATAAAAGCAAAAAGTTCCGGTAAAAATAATGAACTCATCCTCCTCCACACAGACTCCCTACACCTAAAAGGGCTGAACATGGAATTGATAATTGATTTATTCTGTATGGAACAGTAGCCTCCAAGTTCATATTTATCACCCACTAAAGGTACATGTCTTCTTATGTCTCTTTTTTAAAATTAATTCTGCTCTTCAAAATTATTTTTTGTTCTTTTAAACATACTCTCCCCCCTGATCGCTGAGAAACAGTTTACCACACATTTTTTAATTCTAATCATGATTTTCTAGATTGCGATTTCTTCCAAAAAATTGATATTCACCATATGGTTAGAAATCACCATTTCCATATTTATCTTCATTGATTCTTTCATTGGTATGTACTAGTTGTTTGTGAATACACCTTTCTGGACATTTGATGTTAACAATCGTTGTACTTTTGTTATATTTGAACTTTGATGTACAGTCTGACTTACATTTGGTATGTTTTCACCACCCGCAGTGTTTACCCTAAAAAAAACCATGATGAAGTCTTTCTAAAGACGAAACGCGTTGGGTTGTCATCATCTTCAAAGAAATGAATTAAGATATCATACAATTTTATAACTTTTTAATAAAAAACTGTTAAACTTCGGAAACTTGTATATGTTCTGTTATACTTAAACTATTTGTTTATTACACATAGGGTGGTGGAATCCTTTGGCGCTCTCTATCTATCTCTATATCCATACCCACTTGTCTCCCGCTAACAGGGGGGTCTTTTAGAGTAGCAGCTATCTCTGTGGCACGACTAGAGTCATTCCTTGTTGTGCAAATATGTATTTGTATATATATATATGAAAAAAAGAAAGCGCCACACATCTGAAAGAATATATCAATAATTATTTGAAATGTATTAGCTAAAATGAAATTAGTTAAAAATAAGCATAAAACCAACATGCACAATATATATATATATATATATATGATTTCAATAATAATGCAACAGGGCAACTCCTCTGAAAGAATACAGGGAGATAGTGATCAATTGGTAAAAGCAGCTCCAGAGTGGTATACACTATAACCTGCAGGATTAAATTGGTAAGAAAAGACCTCTTTGAGTGAGTCCACAGAAGGTGTTCTCTGCATAAAACAGGGTAGATTACATGCAGTAATTGATATTGGTGCGGTTCCTTTTATTCCCTTAATGAACGGACATAGATAGTGAAGTCCACTATTATCTAGTGGTGGAATTATCCACAGTCATTGGGAAATTGTTCCAACCCTTCTATTGAATTATAGCAGTACCTCTTAATATATAGGTCTCCAAATCCCTGCAGTAGCCTAGGAGGATGTCCCGAGTGCAGGCTCATGTTACAACCAGCTCGGCGTTCAGCTGTGATCAGCAAGCCGGTGATGTTTGTGCTGCGGGGAGCAAGCCTCACTGACCTGTGTTGATTGAACAGGTACTCCGTATGCGGATTCCTTCTAAAGAAACAGCCACTTTTATTCAGCGGAGAAACGCGTCAAGAACTAAATTGGGGCTTATACAACTTTGCTCTCACCTGCCGGGACTACCTGCCACCCTTAAAGACCGTGTCTAAACAACCGTCACCTCTTGCACTCAGCCGTCCATCGCTGACAAACTTACCACCTGCTTATTTTTGGAAGCCGCGTACATTGTACCTGTTCAATCAACACAGGTCAGTGAGGCTTGCTCCCCGCAGCAGAAACATCCCCGGCTTGCTGATCACAGCTGACCACCGAGTGGGTTGTAGCGTGAGCCTGCACTCAGGACATCCTCCGGGTTAAAAGTACCCACCCCCAACCCTCAATGCCACTGTTGATGCATACCTCCCAACTTTCCCAATTTTGGTGGTTCCCGCCCTGGGCCGGCAATGTTCTGCAGTGGGGTGGGGGCTTCCTGGGTTGGGAATAGATGCTGTGCACACAGCATCTATTCAAGGCAGGCAGGGGGACAGCTCTGGCCATAACCCCAAGGCAGCAAGATAGGGACGTGGCCTTGTGGAGCATCATCCCCACAAAGCCATGCCCCCTTTCAAATAGGCCACTCCCTTACCAGGAGTGCACCGCTTTACAGCGTCCAGAGTCTCACTCTGCATATCTCCAGAGTTGGGAAGTATGCTGATGGTACATACAGTGAGATCATCTATTGATTTGAGAAACACAATGACGTTTTTATTTTTTGTTAAATCCATCTAGACGCTCTGGGTTTTAAAATCTAGATATACGTGTATACATGTACTGGATAGCATCAACCCTATAAATACTGGCCTGTGGTGATTCAGCAATAGGATTAACGATCACACTTTAATAATATTATTACTGTGATCCGGAAGCCACAAATGTCTTACTGAATATTATAATTGCCATATAGATAAATAATGAGATCCCTTGGGTTTCATTTCTGGTAACAATTAGTGCGGCTGTGAATGACCAACTCTCCAGTGTGCTCAGCCTGTCGTTTAGCTTTTACATGCTAAGGTGATATAGAAGGCTCTTTCTGTTATACATTTTCGTAGTACATACAAAGGTAACACTACATGGCATGTTATCAGATGCTTCACACAAGTATTTGCACAACCTTCTTGGCAACATTCGACATTTAAATCATGCAACATAAAATTAATTTATAAAGCATATGATCAGTTATGTGTAGGTATCATATACAGACTGTTCACCATGCACAAAATAAGTGGAATGGGTAAATTTACTAAGATGGGAGTTATATTGAACACTGGATGTTGCCAATAGCAACCAATCAGATACTGTCTATTATCTTCTAGAAGGTGCTAAATCAGGGTTGCCTACTTTTGAAAAATCATTTCAGGGAGAAAAGTAAAAGTCAGGGGGCAGGCCTTGCGTCGCCAGGGGGTGTTGGCGGTGTCATCGCCATTATTTTATGTAGGTGCAGTACACATCGTGGAAGCGAATCAGCAGCTGCGGGAGAAAGGGGTCCTCTTCTGGGAGTATGTGAGATGTCCCAGGATACTGGGAGTCTCATGGACATTCCGGGAGAGTCATCAACCCTGGTAAATAGTGTGCCTGGGCACATTATGTGGGTGTACAGATTGAGCACATAATGTGTATAGAGTGAGAGTGAGCACTTCCCACACATTCAGCCCCCGTGTGCTGCTCTACCTGGCCAAGCAGTGTGTGCACATTCCCGGCAGCCCTATGCACAGCACAGCGTGTACCCCCCCGGGAAGCTTTCACCTCTCAAAGGCCTCCAGGGTGCAGCTAATCATGGGTCTCCCCAGCAGTGGCAGTACTGTCTGGCGGTGCAGCCCCCCAGCCGTTCCCCGGTTACCCCCTCCTGCAGCCCGGCGGCTACACGTGGCAGCGGTCTTTCCCCGGTGCCAGTTCAACTTCTCTCCTCCGTCTGGCAGCAATGATGCAATGACGCCGCTGAGGCGCATGTGCACAGTGGCGGAACTCCGGGAGGCAATGGAGTCATTTGCCGCCGGGCTCCTGGCTGACTCCATTGCCTCCCAGCTGAGGGGTGGCTTAGGGAATGGACTCAATGTGACTAACATTGAGTCCATTCCCTAAGCCACCCATCAGCTTAGAGCTGTGCTGCCAGTGTCCTAACCTGATGCCCGACACGCTCACCACTGTAGTAGCTAGCCGGGCGTCTGCTGCGCTGCATGTTACAGATGCCCGGTGGCCAGGGCCGGCGCTACCCGCTCAGCACAGCCTGCAAAGCAGGTAGGCGCCGGCCCTTGAAGGCGCTACCTCCCCTAATCTGAGACTGTATCTGCCAGCTGCCGCAGCCTGCGTCTGTCAGTATATGACAGGCAGCGGTACGGTACTGACAGCAGGGCAGACCTAGGAGCTTAACATGGGGGACAATTAATAAAATTTGGGCAGCGATCACTGCACTCTTTGATGCCCGCTGTCAGCAGCTCAACTCGTCCTCGTCTCACACCGTCCTACTTAGTGACGCTGCCGCCCGACGTCATTACACTGTCGCGGCGCGTACATGCAGGGAGAAGAGCCGTCGGGCAGTCAGGATTTAGCTGGACTCTGGAGCAGATTGACTTGGTGCAGGGTACACTGCGGGAGACGGGACAGAAGGCCACGCAGGCACTTACAGTACATTAGGTGAGAGGCACCCCCATGATCATCTGTATTAATGCTGAGGTGACAGTGGCACTCACAGGGTTAATTAGTTAATTAATTGGTTAAGATAGGGAAGTGTCTATGAGTGTTTATTCTGTGAGTGCCACTGCCACCTCTATCTTAATACAGTACAATTACTGGAAAGTGCTAGGGTCTATCTATATCTCTCTCTATAATCTCTATAATATATATATATATATATATATATAGATATATATATATCTATATATATATATATATATATATATATATATATATATACACATTATATATATATATATTACACACATATGTATGTTGAGGAAAATGTGTCACTCTGGGACTTGTGCAAAAAAACAACCTTTTACTGTGGTCTACGCCACTTTGTAGGTGTCCTGTAGACGGGCCCAAAACAGCATAGACAACAGTGACCCTCTTCCTCAACAGTGGGCACCTGGGCAAGCTAATATTGCTGTTGCAAATAAGCTTGTGCTACTGTGCGGTGTCATTTTAGAACACATTCCTTGTGAGAACACAACTTTTTTGTGGCGTGTGTCTCTAGAATGCGCTATTTTATAATAAATTTAGAGTTTGCAGGGAGGCACCGAACACCCTAGCACCGGCCCTGCCGGTGGCTCCAGCGCTGCGTGCTCAGAGAGGTGATAACATCACACACATTGAAATGCGAACATCCAGCTAAGCAGGAGCCTGGTGGCTGGCTACGGTAGGTAGGTGTAGCAGGCAGACTGGGTTAGGAGATCATTCTCCTTCTGGTCAGACCCACTTCACATGGACAAAAGATGGGGGACACTGAAGCTAAGCACTCCAGAGAAAATAGTTTTAAACTGATCTACAACACCAGCAGCCTTCCCCTGATCGAAGACTCAGCTCACAGCCAAGCTACGGTGCACTGGACTGGGGGGGCACAACAGCAGTGTGAGTATGTTATATAGTAAAGTGTGTGTGTGGGGGGGCAAAACATTAATCTTGCCTCCGGGCACCTTGGGCAAACTTACAACACTGAATGCGCTGTACACATCACAGAAGATAAGCGGCAGCTGCGGGAGAAAGGGGCCCTCTTCCAGGAATCCGGGAGATGTCCCAGGATTCCGGGAGTCTCACCGACATTCTGGGAGAGTCGGCAACCCTGTGCTAAATAAATAAGTAGGGTGTTAAATTTACTAAGGTGACCAATCGTGGCCGATCCCCTGTATGAACATGTACAAACGGGATCGGCTGCGATCAGGCCGAAAATATGGCTGCCGAGTTCTTAGGATTCGTATTTCCCATTGTCGCAGGCTTTCATATTTGGCTGCAACGTTTCCCAGCAGCCAAATACAGGCGAGCCATGCAATGCTTCTTTGTGTAAAAGAAAATGTATAACCACTCCCGGGCTCATTGAGCCGATGCTGGTTCCAGAAACACGGGGGAAAATGACTAGGGTGCACCTGTATTTCAGCAACCAGCACCATGCTTTTGGACCAGTCCTGGTTACAGAAAATACAGGGAACAAAATAAGTAGGGGTACCCCATAGTTTTATAACCAGCACCAGGGTCCAACAGCGAGCGGTGTAATGTCACAGCCGGTGAGATTTTTTACACAAAGCCAAAGCATTACAACCGTGGCTGGTCAGCCCTGGCTGAGTCCTTGGGGTAGTGGGAAAACCACAAGTTGGGGGGTATTAATGGGCCCACTGAGACTTGTAGTCCCACAACAGAATCAATACCCAAATAAATAGATACAAACACACAAATAAAGTATAACTTTATTACACAGACCATACATATACTGTATACTTACCTATCTTCAGCCTGTAGGTTCCGTCCTCTTTTGCATAGTAATCCACATGGAACCTATGAAAAAAAATGATACTTACCAGCTTCGGTGTAGATCACATCCTCTTCGGTCAAAAGTAGGCACCCATTTATTTGTAACCAGGACCAATCCAAGAGCCCCGTGCTGGACCCTAGTCATTCCTGTATTTGTAGAACCAGCACCGGGTCATACTGGTGGAGGGGGGACCCCATGCCGTTTTTGTCATTTTTATTTATTTATTTTCCATTTTTTACACAGATAAAGCATGCACAGATCTGACTGATTTTGCATGCTTCAGCAAAATACGGATGGAAAATGTGGTGTATTTTCCATTTGTATTTTGAGCTGAATTCATGGACAAATTCAACCATACGAATGATAGTAAATTAGACAATCTGATAGAACTCTATGGCCATATACGCAGAGTTCTATCCATGGTCTAGTCTAGGGGTGGCCAACCAATCAGAAGCAATGAGCCCCAAAATATGTTATGATATGACAAAGAGCCGATACCATGCAGAAAATGGGTGTAGCCTAAATCCCACAAGGCCGCACCCATTTTTAAATGGGTAGCTGGTGCAAGGCCATGTGCCATTGTGTTCACACCTTTGGAATGACATTTGTAGGAGCATGAACCTATGTCAAACCTCTCTTGATAAAGATACTGTTGTATCGAAACCGGTCGGCCTGTGGACACAGAGGAGGACACCAGAGGACTCTTCATCCCATCTTTGCATCCAGGGACACCTGAGGGACAATATCTATGCTTTTTTGTCTGCATTTCATTGTGGACAAAAACTGGTGGTGAGAGTCAATGACCCTATCTCTGTTGTTCTTTTTTATCCTGCATTTCAATTTATTAAAGAAACGTATTGCACCATAATATCTCTCTCATCCCTTTGAGTGCCACCTCTATATTTGGGAAAAGCAAGGAGGAGAGCGATCGATGCGTGGAGCAATATTGCCCTCAATCATATGCTTGAGTTTACAATAATCAGTAGACAATATTTTTTGGTACGAGTCTGGAAAATTATACCTTGAAAACTTTTTGTGCAACATAATGTGTTAACGGTATCACACTATATACTCTTTTTCGCTCTGTTTCTGGGTAATACCATATCCAATGAGAAAGTGAGAACCATCGACGATAGCGCTTTAGGATTTCCCAGAACCCTCTTTTGGTATTGTATGATTATGTGATTGAAGTGGTCCTTCAATAGTCTGTGGAATTGTCTTTCAGCTGCATTCCAGCGCATGATATATTGATCTGAAATCTTACTTTCTTGTATAACTCTCTTTTTAGTTAGGCTGTGGGTGGGACAATCACATTGAAAATGCACAATATACGTAATCTTCCCAATATAAAAAACTTTATTACATTTTTACTTTGCTGTAATTTTTTTGTTAGTGGGACTTTCGACAATCCTTGTTTTCAATCATTTTTTTTCACAATCTGGCTTGTATGCAAAGCTGCTCACAGTAATTCTTTCACATGTGTGTCAATAAGAAATGAACAGATCGATGTTTTGATTTCAGTTATATCAGTTTTGAAAACATGACTCACAGAGGTAAGTAGACAGCCCCCACACCCACTCTGCTATGCAGCCACAGACCTACTGTGACACCTGGCCGCTGCACCTGCTCTGCTGTCCAGCTGCCACACCCAGTCTACCACCCCCTCGCAGTCTCTGTTCCCACTTCCTGACACAGTTTCTTATATAGCGCATACATATTCCGCAGCGCTTTACAGAGTATAGTTGCTCATTCACATCAGTCCCTGCCCCGGAAAACCTAAAATCTATATTCCCTACCACATGCACACACAGACATTCTAGGATTAATATTTGTTGGGAGCCAATTGACCTACCAGTATATTTTTGGATTGTGGGAGGAAACCGGAGTACCCGGAGGAAACCCACGCAAACACGGGGCGAATATACAAACTCCGCACAGCTAGAGCCATGGTGGGAATCGAACCATCCGTGCTGCCCCAATATTACATTACAAGGCCTAAAATTATACTTTTCTGGCAAACTGTATTTGGTAGACATAAATTGAAGATCAGCACAGAGGATTTTTTTTTTAGTTCTAGTTAATGTTTGCAGGCTTCACAATCATATAGATAATACCCATTGAGAAGTGTTTAGTGATTGCCATTAACGTATGGTTGAATCCCTATGTTTAATTCACTCTTACAATGGAATAGAATTCTAAATTGTGAGTATTGTGGGGAAATTATATTTTATTAATTGAAGATACTGCTAAGAGAGACTTTGTTACAACATAAGTACACAAGTATGCAGCTGAGTCAGTGTTTCCAGCTCTGTCCATTGCCCATTACAAGAGCAGAGAACACGCTTCATTATCTGTGTGGCTTTCTGACACTGGACCTATTTTTGAGATCTGATATTGTTAAAATCTACCCTCGGAAACCATCATATAAGGATACAGCTGATCTCATTTACATCAATCACCATTGTCAGGCTAGCCTATTATATATTGTATAAGTGAATCGGCAAATATATTATCTGGGCACGTTGACCTTCATTACTGAGATCTCTTAGCACTTTGGTTGTATAATTCATTATAAAAACTTTTACATAAGAGACATATTACAAGCTATTTTTAATTACAAACTGAGAACCATGTAGTTTCTTTTAATTACATTTTCCAGGGAACTTACTAACATTTAGGGTTAGATTTGTTAAGAATCGGGTGTACCGTTTTCTATTTTCTATGTATATAAGGGAATTCTAACAAGAGCTAAAAACATAATATAGTATTATTCTGGATGGCAATAAATGCCCAATGATATCAAACTTGTACCGGACCTGCGGAAATAGCATCTGTCGCCTACTCAATGCTGCCGTTTCCAACAGCATTGAAGGCAGATTATGACAAAACAGATCCAATTTGTTTTACGTTGGATCTGTTTTGTCGGAAACGGATGCGGATTGTCAAATTCACGGCCGTTTTTCGACAATCCGTGGCAATTTTCACTGCCCACTTTCCTACACTCGACAACCGGAACATTGAATTCAAGCTGTTGAGATACAGTCGATCTGAGCAAAAATGGCCCGGGATCCCAACTGTAAGGATGTTCCGATAGTCGGAATCCCAGATTGAATACCCCCCAAATCTCCAGGAGACATCCAGTAGAATTTATAACATCAACCTTAAAAGGAATGAATATAACAGTGTGCCGAGCCATGCAAGGGTACACGTTACACTAATTGGGGGTCCATATCGACAGTTGACAACCCAAAAAAATGAAAAAATCATGTAGACATTTCACATGTCTTTTTTCATGTTGACCTTTTCACCCCACCTACCTTTTTACTTTGTTGACCTATTGCATGTCGACCTTTTGGGTTTGACCTATTGACTGTATATCTAATAATCCGCACCCATGTGCAGTACATTGGTAAAATAGACAAATTAACAGGTTTCTTCCCTATAAAAATTGGAGTTTACTAGGTCTATTAAATAATGTCCAAATCAGGGTACAGATTTTCCACCAGTATTTTCTCAAAAATAATAATAAGGGGGCACATAATGTAATACTTTAAAAATGTATTATACAAAATCAATGTAGTTGCCTGTACATTAACTAGAATATAAGAGTTGTGTAACTGAAGTGCTGTACACGGTAGAATGGAAGATGGTGGAACCAACAATGCCACACAGATCTTATATGCATTTAATCCTCAGATTTGCTCATGGGTTAAGGTGGCAGAGGTAAATGAAGCCCTTCATATATCAGAGTGAAGCTCAAATGATCCTTAATGTCTTCAATTTCCTGTTCCAGTTGCAGACCAGATGTGACATCACTTTTGTCTCTATTCACTGCATGTCTGTGCTACAGTAGTTGTGAATCTACAGCCTTTGTATTTGGACCTGATGACTGTAGACAAGTTATACCCCTTTCACACCAGAAAATGCAGGGACCCACCCGGGAATATGGCCCAGGGATCATGCTGGGTTGGCCCCATTCACACCCCAAAAGTCTTTGCATTTTCTGGTGTGGGAAGGAGGCGGGCAGGTGGCAGGATGGCGTCGGAGGGGGGCAGGAGGTGGGGAGTACTCACCCTGGGTTGCTGGTCCTTGGTGCAGGCTGGAGATCCACACAGGCGGCGGTCACGGATGACAGGTCAGACAGCGGGCGCAGATAATGCAGCTTACCGGTTGTAGCGAGGGTGCCAGAGAGCTGCGTCATCTACATACGTTGCCTGTCCTGTCATCTGCGCCTGCCACCTGTTGATCCTCGTCTGACAGCATGCACCGAGGTCCAGCAACCCGGGTGAGTACCCTTAGCCCTTTCACACCAGCCAGGATCCCAGGTTGAACTCGGTAACAACGCTGTTCCATAGCAGGGTTGAAAAATTTGGCCCGGAAACCTTACACACCAGCGCTAGTCGCGTGAATTTAGGCTGGTGTGAAAGGGGTATTAGGAAAAGCCAAGTATTACAAGTCAAAAGCACTGTAAAGGTCTATCTATGGTATACAGTATCTCTGATATGGAATAGAAATTGCTGCCTTTATTTTATGTTTAATATTTCCTGTTCTCTGGCAGGTAAGTGAAGGAGCTGAATGCATTTTTATTCCAACCAAGCTGTTCCTGGCTCAAGCACCTATCAAGTCTAAGCAGGTGGCACAAGAGTTGGTGAACAGTTTCCCAACAGAAATGAAGATCAGAGAAAGCTATACTACGCTCCAAACATGGAGTGCCTATAAGGACAGACTCATTGAGAAACAGCTAATTGGAGGCACGAGATACCAGATTCACAGGAAATAAATGTTATGCCATGGGCTAAGATATTATTGCAATACAACTAAATTAATATTGTTTAGCTATTTATAGGCAAAAGACTGCTAAACCCACTTACATTTACAGGTACTGTATGAAGGTTAAATACATTAATCAGTCTTTCTGCCTTATGGTTAAGATTAATGAGTGAAGGAGACTGTCTTCTTCTTTTACCACTTAACTGATGACTTTTAAAAATGTAACTAGGGCCCTTATTCTGGTCGGTGCGGATATATCCGCGTGCGTTCGGCCTGCCGATGTTTTGTGTCTGCGCATGTGCAGAGGCGTCTCTGCGCATGTGCGAGCGGGGCGTACGGCCAAATCCCGAATGATATGTGAACACTCCGAACAGGGGGTGGAGAGGGGCGTGAAGGGCTATTTGGGCTCATTACCATATGCATACGCCCCGCGTTTCATGGGCGTTCCCATGCAAACGCTGGGCGTACGTATGGTAATGCGGCCGTGACGCACGTGTAGGGGGCGGACATATGACATCGCCGGATGTAAGCTGCCCGCCCAGATCCCTGCTTTTGCACGGAAAAATGTCCGTGTTGTCTGAGGTTGCGGGAGCTGGTGGAGCACTCGGTCCTGCATTCGATGGTCTACGACCATCGAATGATGGGGGAGGTTCCCTTAGATGGAGGAGGCGTATTCCGTGAAAAATACACGTGCGGTCCGTTCGGTCAGCTTCTTACCGCGTACGGACGGAGTTGGCGAACCGTATGGAAGGCGGGGTTTCGCACGCACCGTCCTGGCCGCATAACCGGATCCGGCCGCACCGATCAGAATAAGGGCCTAAGTTACAAATATATTTAAAAAAACTAATCAAAATATTTAATTGAAAAAAAATAGGATCAGGGAGTGTCTTGCACCACCCAATGTCAATGTAATATTACTTCCCATCCATATTGGCAACATACCCCTCCCCCCACTGGAAATTGCTTTTCAATAGCATTATCCCTCCCTAGTACTAGCCGACCCACATTTGTGTAAAACCCCAACCCCAGTGTAATAAGAGGCCCATTTTTGCACATGCGTCCTCCACTCGCATTGACTGGTATAAATCTTTCATCATTTTAAAATCCCTTCATACCCTAATGTTAGTTATGTTTTTATGGAGCTTTACATACCCACCCCAGCCTCAAACAGCTCCCCCCTTTTTGTATTATCCAACATGGAGCATTCCCCTTACCCAGAAGCACAGAGTGCAGCAGAGCGTGTGTTAGGGGGGCCTGATGATCAGTCCCACTGCTAGAGATCTGCACTCAGAGAAAATAAGTTTCCCTCCTCACACCTTTGTCTATGGCAGTGGTTCCCAACCCTGGTCCTCAAGTACCCCCAACAGTGCACATTTTCCAGGTCACCCAGCAGGTGCACTCATTATTCAGGCACATTTGAAAAGATCCACAGGTGCTTATAGCACTTGTGATTCTGTGAGTAGACCTGGAAAACATGCACTGTTGGGGGTACTTGAGGACCAGGGTTGGAAACCACTGGTCTATGGTGTTGTGATTCCAGCAGTGATATTAGCAGTAAGGAACTGCTACATTGGCGCAGAGGAGATGAACAAGTGCGAGGATATCAGTTCTAGATATCTGCACCGGTTAAGTGTACAAAAATCAATAACATCCTTAAGTAATGCTCATACTTGTGATAACCAAAATGATGATGATGCTAAGGTTAATTAACTAAGATAACATGAGAGAACCATATGGTTTTTTATGTATATAGTTTAAATCTACATTTTTGGGGCCCTTAATAGTGAACTGTTATAGGGCCCAATTCACAAACAATAGGGCAACATTCACCAAGGTCCAAAGGGTCTTGCTGCATTTGATAGGGTAACACAGACTACTCAATTACTTCAGGGCCCCTCACATACTAGGGGCCCTGAAGCTTAAGTTTCATTTTTTGCACAATAGACCGAGCAGAAGAGAACACGGAACTGCTGGATCTGTCCATGTACAGTATGTGGCCAGGAATGCCTCCTACCATCCTACGCTGTACAGTACAGTATGTGGCCAGGAATGGATCCTACCACCCTATGCTGTACAGTACAGTATGTGGCCAGGAATGGATCCTACCATCCTATGCTGTACAGTACAGTATGTGGCCAGGAATGGATCCTACCATCCTATGCTGTACAGTACAGTATGTGGCCAGGAATGCCTCCTACCATCCTATGCTGTACAGTACAGTATGTGGCCAGGAATGCCTCCTACCATCCTATGCTGTACAGTATGTGGCCAGGAATGGATCCTACCATCCTATGCTGTACAGTACATATTCATTTGCAGTAAAGTGAAATTCTGGCAAATGTGAACAATAACAGCGGTTTGTTTTATGGTGAAAATGCAATATTTGGGGGGGATTATGGTCCACAGACATTAGGTCAACCTGGCAAAGGTCAACAGGGTTGCAAGGCCGACACGAGCATTAGGTCGACAATGGCTAGATCGACAGTCATAAGGTCCACATGAGTTTTTCACTTTTTGTTTTGAGCCGACGTGAGCCGCCAGGCGGTATTTCATGCCCTACCATCCAATACACGTGGTGGGAGAATAGAATAGTGCCCGTGCGAAGGGGACAGGGTACACTTAGATGGTGTCCATGTCGACTATTCAGGACGAAAAATGTGAAAAACTCATGTTGACCTTTTGACTGTCGACCTTGCCATTGCTGACCTAATGCTTGTGTCAATGTTCCAACCCTTTCAACCTAAGCTGTCTCCAAATATTTCATGTCTTGTCCTGTCATGACCACCTTCAGTGATCGACACATTGCATGTCGAGCTAATATGGGTTGACCCAATGACCCCTATGCCTGCTGTGGCACTGAGGGGTAGATTTATTAAGCTCGGTGAAGTGATAAACTGTCCGGTTTTTATCACCGACCAATCAGCTCCTACCTCTCATTTTTCAAACCAAGCCTGTAACTTCACAGGTAGGAGCTGATTGGCCGGTGATAAAAACCAGACAGTTTATCTCTTCATCGAGCTTAATAAATCTGCCCCTCAGAATCTTTAAACGGAAGTTATGTTCTGAACAATATATTGTACATCTGATTGCTCTCAATAACATCTCTCTAAAAATAGCCTGCACATGCGCTTCAGATGTCTGACGGTGATGAATGACCTGACAACACTCACACTTAAAATAAAGCCGAGGTCGCCAGTAGAGCACAGGAAGGTGACATACGTCTGACGCCTGTAATTGGACTTGTAATAAATAAACAACTACCCCCCTCCCCCTCCCGCCCAGATATGTAATGGCTCTAGGAACGCTTCCTTCATGTGTAACTGCGCCTGCTGTGCCGCTATCATCAGAGGAGAGAATCACTGGAGACATGTTCATTTCACGAGCACTTACTGTATTTTGCCTAATTAGTCACATATTGTACTATAAAGGCAAAATACTCATTTCCCAGGTTTACCAAGTCATTTGTAATCTCTTCAGACCTCAAGCCAATTTACTTGTCAATTTCTAATATGCCACAAAACTAATATACTGTAAAATAAGTCTAATAATTAAGTTTGGAAAGAAGCGGGTCTTGGTACCGTTATTAAAGATGTTGCTATTTTGAGTCCTAATCAGGAACAGTATTACGGTATAACACTGTTATGGTGATATGCTTGCACAGAACATATTTTGTAATACATTGTGGCAAATCTGTGATGGGTACACACTGTGAAATTTTATGGACAATTTATCATTGCAACTTGAATCGTAATGATAAATTGTGTAGTAAAGTGTGTACGTAAACAACATCCTGTCATCCATATGTGCTGATTCTGAGAATATCACCAACAACAGCATACAGTACTGGATGTGGTGATAGCTCTTGCAAGATTGGACAGTGTGTACGCATTATACTGGTTGCCTAAGACATTGTATCATCTCAGCATCATATAGTGTGAACAAAGCATTGGTTATACATTAGACCATACATACTGTAGGTTCCTGCAGTGATGGGGATAGGTGCAAATATGTACCCGGCATGTATCTGGTCAGAGAGAATCCAGCAGAGTAAGCAATCATTTCTCATATCAATGGGAAAACTTCAACTACAGTATGTAAATGAGGAAACATTACAGCCTTCATCTGTACTAACTGGTGTTTGTTATCTGCATTCAGGACAAGCAGGCCCGTTACTGGTGTAGAATGGTCATATTGTGTGACACAAGCCAATACTGGATCAAAAGTTATGCAAAGGAAAAATTTTTGCACTCAACAAACTCTTCCTAAGGAAGAATAAGGAGGGTATTCAATCCTGGATTCCGACTATCAGAGCGTTCCCGACAGTCAAAATCCTGCCCCGTTTTCGGTCAGCTCGCCAGTTTATTGGCAGGTGAAATTCAATGTTCCACCTGTTGTCTGGCAAAAAGGGGACATCTGCGGAAACGGCCATGGTTTGTCGAGATCCGTCCGTGAACTCGACAATCCACCTCCGTTTTCAGCAAAACGGATCAGACAGTTTTTAAAGTTGGATCCGTTCTGCCAAGCTGCACCTCCAACGCTGTCATAAGCGACGGCCGCAACTGTATTTTTAACGACGTGGGGGAGTTAAAATACAGTTGGGGCCGCCGCTTATGACAGCATTGGAGATGCAGTTTGGCAGAACCGATCAAACTTTAGAAACTGTCTGATCCGTTTTGCTGAAAAAGGACGTGGATTGTCAAGTTCAAGGCTGGATCTCGACAAACCTTGGCCGTTTCCGCAGATGCCCCCAGGCAGAACATTGAATTTCACCTGCCAATAAACGGCGAGCTGACCGAAAATGGGCCAGGATTTCGAATGTCGGGATCGCTCCGACAGTCGTAATCCCAGATTAAATACCCCCCTCAGTCTTCCTTAGGAGAAGTTTGTTGAGTGCAGTAAATATTCCTTTGCATAACTTTTGATACAGTACTGGCTTGTGTGATACAATATGGCCAATCTACACCATTAACGGACTTGCTTGTCCTGAACGTTAACGAGATGGAGTGTATACACTAGGTTATGTTGTTCTCAATAGCTCTCAGAAAGCTCGCTCTTTCTTTACAGTAAAGCCCCATACACACTACACGAATGCGGCCACGGCTGATATAGTTAACCATATCGGCCACAGCCAGTCAATATTGTCAGTACACATTGAAAGGTATCGCCCACTGATACCGTCCAGTGACGTCTTTGGGACAAGCTGAACATGCAGGTCTTTTTTGGCTACTGTATATTGACAAATTCACCTGCATGTTCAGTAGATTCTGTATCACTTATCATTAACGACGTGCGGAACCACGCATAGCTAAAGATAATGAGTGAAGCCCCTTTCTGAGCGATGTTGGTCACAATATCGCCTAGTGTGTATGGGACTTAATACAATCAAGACTATTGGTTCATTCTAAAGTGCAAAAAATTTGTACTTTATAATAAATTGTAATATAATAATGGAAATACGTTGTTAGACCATGAAAATAGCAGTGATACTTTTTCTTTTCTTTTTGATGTATTCTAAAATTTCTTATGGTGTAAAAGCCTTTAAAGCATTTTATCTTTTGGATCACCGCACGACTTACCTGTCAGAACTGTTGATGCAGAACTGTCTTACATTTGCCTGTAGGTTAGTTCTGTCTTTATGAAGAGAACACCTCCAAAGGTTTGTAAAATACAATGTACCTAACTTTAGACTACTCAGAAATAGCAATTTCCATCTGTAGATTTTCAGCTTAACCCTTTGAGTGACAATGTTGCTGTGAGAAATGTGCAAAATACCTGCTAAAAATGCCAGGGTCGTAGTCAATAAATATGATTCACTTAAGTTATTGCTGGCAAATGATCTTTAGTCAGTTAATTGAAGTTTAGTGAAATAGTGCCCCCCCCCCCCCCCAAAAAAAGCCTTGCTGTGAGCAATTCTTGCCTTTTTAGCGTATAATTTGCACATCTCTCACAGCAACGTTGGCACTCAAACTGTTAATCTAAATCAGAACAAAATAAGAGTATAATAGACAGGGCCGGTGCACAGCACCAGAGCTCGCCCCGGCGCTCACCGGATACACGGAGGGAGGACAGGGGGGTGTGGAGGGGCCGCCCGCCCGCCTGTGATGCAGTATGGGAGGTACCTGGGCTGGCTGTGCGGTGGGGAGGGGGGGGAATGCAGGCCCGGTGCCGGGTGATGCGGCGCGGGAGGTACCCTGGGTTGGCCGTGTCACTCAACGGGGAGTAGGGGTGCCGGGTGACGCGGCACGGGAGGGACGTGACCTGGGGATTCCCCTGCTCTACCCGCAGAGAGCTGCGGGAAACCTATCCATCCAGGTCCTCTTCAGTTGCAGACGCCGTTGACCTCCATCCAGGGGGGGCCTGCTCCAGACTGGCGCCCTCCAGTGGCCGGCGCCCTAGGCAAGTGCGTAGTGGTGGCGCCAGCCCTGATTATAGATGGGTGAATGGGGGACATGATAGTGATTGGCATAAAAAAGCTCCTTCCACTTCTGCGCAATGCCATGAACTCAGGGCCGGATTAAGCCTTCAGGGGACCCGGGTCACTTTAGACAGGGGCCCCCCTCTTCCTCTTGTCATTACTGGCCATAAACTGCACAGGAGCATATTACACTGTCAGAACACAGAGTAAAGGCAGTATAAGCATAAAGAGTTGCTAAAATAGCAGATAAGAGTAAGTGGCAATATTAGCAGCAAAGCCTTGCATGTAGATCATACATATATATAATGTCACTGACTAGGTCAAATAAACTAGGAGGCAAGTTCAAATGTAAGTACAGTACATGTTATAAAGCAAAGGCAGCAACACTGCACTAAGTGCCAGATGTATCAAGCTTCAAAAAGTGATAAAGAGGAGAGTGATAAACAGCCAGCCAATCAACAGCTACCGGTTAGTTTTCAAACACAGCCTGTAACATGGCAGTTAGGAGCTGACTGGCTGGCTGTTTATCACTCTCAATTTTATCACTTTTTGGAGCTTGATACATCTAGCCCTAAGAGAGTTCATGTAAACTCCAAAGTTGTTGGGAGAGTACATGTAAACTCCATGGGCAAGTGTGCTAGTTAGGGCATCTGGACTAGCACAGAGTTGTACCCATAAGATATGTGGTCTACATTTGGAGGTGGTCAGAAAGAATAGGCAAAAATGACGTGGGAGAGTACGTATAAACCTGCTGGTATTAGATCTTGCAGGATCTAGAATGTACAACAGGCTGATAATCTGGAAGCTATAATGAGGGAGTGCCCATAAAAGGCTCAGGTTAAACGATCAATGGGTAACTGCAGGGGGGGGGGGGGGGAGATACAGTATATATATGTACACAAACCACAAGAAAAGCCTGTGCTTGTCCCTCTGTACCTTGCTCTGTAGGACCCCTTACAGGCCCAGCACTGCTGCGTCTGATAAAAACCCTCCTACGATGAGACTGCTGTTGCTGCTGTCCTCCACGGAACTGAGAAGCATGTGATGAGCTCCACCAATCAAAGCTCAGCCACTGACCTCTTGTGCAAAGTCTCATGGAACTTAGTCAACTAATGCATTGCACACTTGTGCAGTCAGTGTGCCTCGGCACCCGATGCTTAGCACCGTTAATCATTGTCACGGCAGATAGGTGAAGCTGCATCATTACCACACTCCCATGTACACAACCTTTAGCTAAAAAGGTCCCACCCATTTGAAAAAGGAAGGGGCAGGGCTAAATTAAGCCATTTTGTGCCATTTAGCCACACAATTCCCGGTATCCATCCACAACTTTAGAAATTGTCAGTATCCTTCAACTTTTGGGAGAGTAGTGTTATGAGCCGCACTAGCGGCTTCCGCCCGACGGGCTTCCGACAGCGTGTCCCGGCTGTTGCCGGGCAACCGGGACGCCGCTGCGTGACGACGACGCCGGGCGGTGACAGTATTGCTAGCCGCACAAGCGGCTTCCGCCGCCGCCCGACAGTCTCCCAGCGGCGCGTCCCGGCCGTTGCCCGGCAACCAGGACGCCGCTGCGAGAACGCTCAGATAGGCAGGGCTGGGGAGGCGGGGAGCAGCGCATCGTCACTTCCTCCCCAGCAACAGCGGTTGCCTAGGCGACGGGGGACGCCAGGCAGCCGCAGGGAGGAAGGGGTTTAGCGCTCAGCTGTCCCCACTCGCAGCTGCAGGGCTGCCATTGGCTAGTTATCATATTTAAACCCCTCAAGCCTCTGGTCAGACGCCGGATATAGTTCTGACTTCAGTCTAGAGTGTTCCCGGTTCCAGAGGCCAGTCTTGCCTGTCAGCTGTGGGTTACCTGTTCAGTGGGATTTCTCTCAGCCTTTCAGCTCTCCAGCCAGACCCTGCCTTGTCCTTGTGCTCCGTGGCATTCCTGTTCACCTAACAGATAAGTGGGAACGTTTCTCATCTTTCCTCCTCTTGGTACGCTAGCTGTTTGCCATCTCAGCCGTGTGTATAGGTTGCAGGAATTGCCACTGATATTTCCATTGATTATTATATACCACCTCAGAGCATTGTTGCCATTGATTGTTATATACCACCTCAGAGCATTGTTGCCATTGATTGTTATATACCACCTCGGAGCATTGTTGCCATTGATTGTTATATACCACCTCAGAGCATTGTTGCCATTTTTTGTGTACATCCTGATAGCATCTCCAGGTGGAGTACCTGTACGATCCATCTCGGTAGAGTCACCCCCCTTAGGAGGTTCGGGGCTCCTCGCTTAGCTCTGTGTTAGTTAGAGGTTCCCCTTGTTGTCGGCTAGCCTTGGCAGACACGTTGTCACACACAAGACCTGGTGGCATCGGGGTTAGAGCCGGCCTAACTGGCTCTTTCGGACGCGGCTATTATAGGCGAAGCCTAGCACCGCACGTGTCCGTCAACCGCTAGTCCGAGGCAACGGAGTTAGGGTCAGTGAGGACGCCCCGAATCCATAACATTATATCCGGCCAGAATATTAAATATCTGACTCATCTCAGTTGTTAGATGGATCCCACTTCACAGTCCGCAGCTCAGATCCTGGCCGGTCAAGTACATAACTTGACTCAGAAACTCCAGGACCTTACCCTCCGGGTAAATGTTCAAGACGAGAAAGTAGCGCAGTCCCTCGCTACTCCCCGTCAGATTGAACCCAAGGTCAATCTCCCGGATCGGTTTTCGGGGGATCGATCCCAATTCTTCAATTTTCGGGAGGCATGCAAATTGTATTTCAAGTTGCGTCCTCTTTCCTCAGGGTCAGAAGTACAAAAAGTTGGGATAATTGTTTCTCTCCTTCAAGGGGACCCTCAGACCTGGGCCTTTGGGCTTCCTGCGGATGCTGAAGCCCTCACCTCAGTGAACAATTTCTTTTCCGCTATGGGTCTTCTTTACGATGATCCCGACCGCATCGCTTCAGCAGAAGCGAATTTGCGTTCCCTGAAACTAGGCAGGGGCCCAGCAGAAGCATACTGTACTGAATTTAGAAGGTGGGCGGTCGATTCGGGGTGGAATGACCCCGCTCTCCGTAGTCAGTTCAGGGTTGGCCTGTCCGAACGCATTAAAGATTCCTTGGTTCAATATCCCGTGCCCGCGTCTCTAGATGAGTTAATGAAGCTCACTATTCGAATTGACCGGCGGCTTCGGGAGCGGCAGAGAGAAAAGGCCTCTGGTGGGTGGTTCTCTAGGCCCACTGAGGAAGTGCTCGAGTCCGATGAAGAACCCATGCAGCTGGGTGCAACCCGGCTTTCGGTTTCCGAGAAGAACCGTCGCAGAAGTAAGGGCTTGTGCCTTTACTGTGGGGGTCCAGGTCATCGGGCTTTTGAGTGTCCCCAAAAGGCGGTAAAAGACAAAGCCTAAGTGAGGGTGGGGAGCGTCATTTAGGTTTAGCCAGTTTTTCCCCTTTACATTCAGTATTAATCACCACCAGGATCAACTTTGCGGGGGTTGCCACCACGGTCACTGCCTTCTTAGATAGTGGAGCTGCGGGTAATTTTTTAGATTTAGGCCTGGCCACCTCACTCGGTATCCCATCTTTGCCTTTAGACTCCCATGTTTCCGTGTGTGGGCTGGATGGATACCCTTTGACCAACGGCACCATTTCGCACCGCACCCCTCTTCTAAATCTTGTAGTAGGAGCATTTCACTCTGAGGAAATTTCTTTTTTTCTCTTTCAGTGCCCCATGGCACCATTGGTATTGGGCTTACCATGGATGAGAACCCATAACCCCAACATCAACTGGGAGACTGGTGAAATAGTGGAATGGGGTCCCAGGTGTCACCATGAATGTCTCTCCCTTCCACTTCGCATTACGCAAACCTTATCCCCCTCTTTTCCACCTCAGTATCAAGAATTCGCTGATGTTTTTTCCAAGAAGGAAGCAGACATTCTACCTCCGCATCGCCCGTTCGATTGTGCCATCAATCTCGTCCCTGGGGCTTCTTTACCTAAGGGTCGTTTATATGCCCTCTCGATTCCTGAGACTCAGGCCATGGATTCATATATCCAAGAAAATATTTTAAAAGGATTCATTCGCCCATCCAAATCTCCAGTCGGTGCAGGATTCTTTTTTGTAGAGAAAAAAGATGGCTCCCTGCGGCCTTGCATCGACTATCGGGCATTGAATAAGATTACGGTAAAAAATTCTTACCCGTTACCGTTAATTTCAGTTTTATTTGATCAAGTCCGAGAAGCTGTCATCTTTTCCAAGATTGATTTAAGAGGAGCATACAACCTCATCAGAATACGTGAAGGGGACGAGTGGAAAACGGCCTTCAACACTCATACTGGCCATTATGAGTATCTCGTGATGCCGTTTGGCCTGTCTAATGCCCCTGCAGTCTTTCAGGACTTCATCAATGAGGTTCTCCGTGAATATCTTGGAGTCTTCACTGTAGTATATCTTGATGACATACTTATTTATTCCAAAAGCCTTCCGGAACATCGTCAGCACGTCAAACTGGTCCTTCAGAAACTCAGTGAGAATAGCCTGTACGCTAAATTGGAAAAATGCGAATTCGAGGTGGATCAAATTGCATTTCTTGGATATATCATTTCCCCCAGGGGGTTCTCTATGGACCCGAGCAAGGTTCAGGCTGTTCTCTCATGGAACCGCCCCACCAGTTTGAAGGCCGTCCAGAGGTTCTTGGGCTTTGCGAATTACTATCGCCGGTTCATTCGCTCTTTTTCTGACATCGTAGCCCCTATTGTCGAACTAACCAAGAAGGGAGCTGATCCTCAGAGTTGGTCCACTCAAGCTATTGCGGCCTTTGAGAGACTGAAAGAGGCCTTTTGTTCGGCACCTATTCTGAGACACCCGGACCCTAGAGTGCCCTTCCTGGTAGAAGTGGACGCTTCGGAAATCGGGGCTGGCGCTGTCTTATCACAAAAGGATCCCTTTGATAAAAAGGTCCATCCTTGCGCATATCTGTCTCGCAAATTCTCTTCTGCGGAGAGAAATTATGACGTCGGGAATCGTGAGCTTTTGGCCATCAAATGGGCACTCCAGGAATGGCGCCACTGGTTGGAGGGGGCCAAACATGTGGTCACGGTCATCACGGATCATAAAAATTTAGCCTATATTGAATCGGCTAAGCGTCTGAATCCCCGACAGGCCAGATGGGCCTTATTTTTTACCAGATTCAATTTCATTATAACCTTCAGACCGGGGCCAAAAAACGTTAAAGCGGATGCCTTATCCCGTAGTTTTCAGCCGCTTCAAGAACCCAAGTCTCCGGAGGTTTCCATTGTGCCAGCATCTATCATTGTGGCCGGTCTAACACAGGATCTAGCCTCTCAGGTCTTGGCGTCTCAGGTTCTGGCTCCCAAAGATACTCCAGAAGATCACCTATTGGCCATTTATATCCATTGTCCATCCCTCACAAACCATGGTCTCACATCTCCATGGATTTCATTGTGGAGCTGCCCGTATCCGGTTCCTACAACACCATCTGGGTAACCGTAGACCGCTTTAGCAAAATGGCTCACTTTGTTCCGTTACGGAAGATTCCCAGTGCCCAGGACTTGGCTCGTCTGTTCATCCAACATATTTTTAAGTTACACGGGTTACCGGTTGATATCGTGTCAGATAGGGGGTCTCAATTTGTGGCCAGATTTTGGAGATCCTTCTGTAAAAATCTGGACATCCATGTGAGTCTCTCTTCGGGGTATCATCCTCAATCTAATGGACAGACCGAAAGAACCAATCAAAGTCTGGAGCAGTACTTAAGGTGCTTTGTCTCTAAATGCCAAAATGACTGGGCTGAATTACTTCCAGTAGCAGAGTTCTCTTACAATAATTCGTGTCACACGGCCTCTGGGAAATCCCCTTTTTATTGTAATACTGGCATACATCCTAAAGCCAATGCTTTTGACATTCAGTCACAGGACACTCCTTCCTCGTCTCTGGTAGCTCACTTGAGGAAGTCTTGGAAGAAGATTCATGAAGCCCTTGAACGGGCATCCCGTGCTTCCAAACGTTCTGTCGACAGACATAGAAGACCTTGTCGGTTTAGGGTGGGACAAAGAGTGTGGGTATCCACTCGCAATATTAAACTCCACCAGGCCACAGCGAAGTTGGGTCCCAAGTTTATTGGGCCTTTTACTATCCTTAGGAAAGTTAATCCTGTAGCCTTCCAATTGTTGTTACCCAGGTCCTTAAAAATTAACAACGTGTTTCACTGTTCTCTTCTTAAGCCGGTGTACTTCTCTACCCGTTTTGGAACCTCTCAGATCCGTAAAACCAGACCCGTTCTGATCCAAGGAAAGGAAGAGTTTGTGGTGGAAAGAATTTTAGATTCCAAGAGGGTTCGGGGACACCTTAAATTCCTTGTACATTGGAAAAATTACGGGATAGAAGAAAGATCATGGGTATCGGAGAAATTCCTACATGCTCCAAAGTTAAAGACCCTGTTTTTTAAACAGTTCCCTGAGAAGCCTGGGGCCAAGGGTTCGGTGACCCCTCCTCAAGGGGGGGTACTGTTATGAGCCGCACTAGCGGCTTCCGCCCGACGGGCTTCCGACAGCGTGTCCCGGCTGTTGCCGGGCAACCGGGACGCCGCTGCGTGACGACGACGCCGGGCGGGGACAGTATTGCTAGCCGCACAAGCGGCTTCCGCCGCCGCCCGACAGTCTCCCAGCGGCGCGTCCCGGCCGTTGCCCGGCAACCAGGACGCCGCTGCGAGAACGCTCAGATAGGCAGGGCTGGGGAGGCGGGGAGCAGCGCATCGTCACTTCCTCCCCAGCAACAGCGGTTGCCTAGGCGACGGGGGACGCCAGGCAGCCGCAGGGAGGAAGGGGTTTAGCGCTCAGCTGTCCCCACTCGCAGCTGCAGGGCTGCCATTGGCTAGTTATCATATTTAAACCCCTCAAGCCTCTGGTCAGACGCCGGATATAGTTCTGACTTCAGTCTAGAGTGTTCCCGGTTCCAGAGGCCAGTCTTGCCTGTCAGCTGTGGGTTACCTGTTCAGTGGGATTTCTCTCAGCCTTTCAGCTCTCCAGCCAGACCCTGCCTTGTCCTTGTGCTCCGTGGCATTCCTGTTCACCTAACAGATAAGTGGGAACGTTTCTCATCTTTCCTCCTCTTGGTACGCTAGCTGTTTGCCATCTCAGCCGTGTGTATAGGTTGCAGGAATTGCCACTGATATTTCCATTGATTATTATATACCACCTCAGAGCATTGTTGCCATTGATTGTTATATACCACCTCAGAGCATTGTTGCCATTGATTGTTATATACCACCTCGGAGCATTGTTGCCATTGATTGTTATATACCACCTCAGAGCATTGTTGCCATTTTTTGTGTACATCCTGATAGCATCTCCAGGTGGAGTACCTGTACGATCCATCTCGGTAGAGTCACCCCCCTTAGGAGGTTCGGGGCTCCTCGCTTAGCTCTGTGTTAGTTAGAGGTTCCCCTTGTTGTCGGCTAGCCTTGGCAGACACGTTGTCACACACAAGACCTGGTGGCATCGGGGTTAGAGCCGGCCTAACTGGCTCTTTCGGACGCGGCTATTATAGGCGAAGCCTAGCACCGCACGTGTCCGTCAACCGCTAGTCCGAGGCAACGGAGTTAGGGTCAGTGAGGACGCCCCGAATCCATAACAAGTAGGTATGCATGATACAATTTCTGCAACATTTTATCATTCTCATCAGCCCTTTCCCCAGTGCAGCTTACAACTTACAACCATAGGCATGCCCAGCCCATTTTCTTAAGGGGTGCACCATTGGAGGGACATATCTATTACCACCTACCGGGCTTCAATGCAAAGTAAATGCACTGCAAAAATGTACACTGTTATGCCCATTACACATATTGCCACTCACCATAATGCCCATTACAAATTATACCACACAACGTAATGCCTACTACACATTATACTACACACCGTAGCCTTTTTAATTATTTCTTCATTTACAGTTTCTTATGTAGCGCAGCAGATTCCGTTGCACTTTACAATTGTAGGCAGTGTTAGAACAAACTGGGTAACAACAGACAGACTTGGAGGTAGAAGGGCCCTGCTGCAAGCTACAATCTATAGGGACATAGGAGGGAAACACAAGGACAGGCACCAGTAATAGCATAGCTTGTAGGTCCAGAAGGGAAGCTATATAATGCATAAGTGCCTCTGAGGGTTATGCGTATGGAACTTAAATATGATAGGCTTGCCTGAAGAGGTGAGTTTTCAGGGAACACTTGAAAGTTTGGAGGTTAGTGGAGAGTCTTATTGTGCGTGGAAGGGCATTCCATAGGATGGGAGCAGCCCGATGAAAGTCCTGTAATAGCCAGTGGGAGCTAGTGATCCGTGCAGAAGGCAGATCTATTACATTTTAAGTGAAGCTTACCTACATGCTTGTTGCCCGGGGTTACATGCTTCTCGCCTGGGGGGGGGGTATTCTCATTGCCATGGGGGATTGCCAGGGTAGAAGATACAAGCTCATTGCAAGGGGTAGTTACATGTTCATTGCTAGAGGATGGTACATGCTCATTGCTAGGGAGTTACATGCTCATTGTCGGGGGGTACCTGCTTGTTGCCAGTGGGGATTTATCGACTTGTTGTCAGGGGGAGGGGCTGCATGCTCGTTGCCAAGGGGACTTGCATGCTTGTTGCCAGGGTGCTACTAACAGTGCCAAAAATGGCCGCTGCCTTGGAGGAGACAGAGACTAAAGTTCTAGCCAGTCATTTTGGAGGAGTTACCAGCGACACAATGTGAGTGCGGCACTGTGGCTTCTGTGGGTTGCAGGCTGGACGCGGCAGCGGTGGCAAGGGGGTGTGTTCGTTATTAGAGGGTACCCGCAATCCCCCCTGCGCATGCATATGCCTACAACCAGCGATTGGGCATATACTGTATACATCAGAAAGCCATCATTTTGGCAAGATACAAGTATGAATACCAGATGCTGCTTGGGATTGGCTGATTAGTACTGACAGGTGCCTTCTCTGTTGCATGTGCACATATTAAGCTCTTTTGTGCGTATTTTAGCAAATTAATTAATTGATTGATAAACAGAGGCATTTGCAGGGAGGGCCGGGGGCAGCTGGCATTTCTGGAAATGAGGGCATGATGCCCCCGTTTTCCAGCGGTGGCTGGATAAAGTACTGTGCAAGGTGCAGTTTCCTTGGCCTCACAAGCCGGGCAGCAACATGCAGTTGCAAAGAGATGCCGTGACCGATGATCATGAGTTTCCTCTTGAAATGCGATCACATTGCAGTTCGGTGCAATAGCAAATGTAGGCAGGAGGTCGTATGCACATTCTCATGCATGTGCATTGCTTAAGGATTGCTTAAGGATGGCAAAGGCTAAGCCGATGGGAGTGGCATATCTTATGCAATCCCACAGGACACGGTAAGGATACTGGGGTCTGGAGCCTATAACAATCCCTGGAAGACATGTGCTGTTCTGGCAATGCGTATGCTCCAGGTGCAAGTCTAAATAAGGAGTGGTTCAGACTCATTGGCACAGATAATCAGGTGAGTGCTTCGGCGAATCACCTGACATAGGCCAACATGGCTCTAAACATGTTCCGGCCGGGTTGTTGTGGGATGTTTGCCAGGCCTTGTGTGATGCTAAGACCTCAATGTGTGACAGGCTGCAGTATACTGTACTTATAAAAAAGTTTTATTTAAGATTTGCCTTAGGGGGTAGTGATTAAGTCTGATAATCGTAATGTTCTTTTAAATCACTGTGTACTGTATACCCTGCATGACACTTTTTTTTTATGGAAAAGATCTTATTCTCAATTACCACAGTGTGATCAGTATTTCAGAGCTTGTATTTACACATCTCTAGGGGACAATTAAACCGACATTAGAATATTGATTGGAATTAAATTGTTCCCTAATTTAGAAATACAGTATGTGCATATTGCAGTAGAAACATGGACAAATGAATGGAGACCTGAATTCCATAATGAGATCGTCTTACCATCAATTAATTTAATTAGTACTGGTTCAGCATTTATTTATCTCCCGCCAAGTCTTAGGGTTGTTCAACTGTTGGCCATTGGGTTTTACACATCATACAGTAATCGCCACTGAGTCTAATTGAAAGCATTTAAGCCTTATTAACACATACAGTATTAGAATGTATCTTTAATTTTTTTTTTATGAAATGGAAATACAAATAAAGTTTAAAATAATAATGAAAGCCCTTTAAAACTTCATGTGACAGGTCCTTTAATTGTGATTTAGCTAATCCTTATGTGAGACTGTGATAGAAATAAATATAAATATACTATGAAAGAACAGAAATGTACCTACTTTACTTCATAACATGACAACTTATTTGTCAGCGCACAATTTATGTTGTTCATATTCTATATAGGTTTAAACAAATGTACAGGTATACTAATACACTCTGTTCTTGATCACTTAGAACCATTCAGATATACATATATAAATAAAGTGCGTGTGTGTGTCTATGTATGTGTGAGTAATGTGTTGTTAAGCTGACTGCTGCACTTACATTTTATTTAATATAGACATAATAAACTATTACGTCTAGCAATGTAGTCCAGTCGTCTCTTGTAGTATTAAGCGGCACAAATAACAAATGTTTTAAATAAAGGTTATTTGCTACGACTATTAGTTGCGAGGACCCTGGTGCGCCAGGACGGACTACAGTATTTTGCAGATCTAGAGTAAAGTTTCGATGACGACACATCTATACATCTTCTATAGCTGCCACACAAACCATTAAGTAGTGTCTGCTGAAGGGGTCAATGCACAGCCAGCCAATTAGAACCGACTAAACTGTGCTGATAGTAATCATCATCATCATCATTGCATATTGTTGTACCCGCTCTCCAGCACCCACGAGAGACGGGCATCTATGTATAATTGTGTGGCAGTTATGTAAATATGTAATTACTGTACTTGGCCTCAGCATTCCCACCCCAACCCTCTCACACAAGTCAAAGATATAACTAAGAAATTGGTCATAGACTGTCGGGCACTGGCGTGTCTATATAAGGTGCAAGGTGTGCGGTGCACATGGGTCCCTGAGTCAAGGGGGGCCCCACCCACTGCACACCTTACACCCATTTAATCGTATTCAACTCTCGCCAATCTGGCACTTGCAGACCTGCAGGATCGCCGAAAACAAACAATCCTCGACGCTTAACCCCCGTCCCGTGAGGGTATGGGTCATTGGGTCGACCAAAGGTTGACATTGGTTTTTCACTCTTTTTGTCCCTAATATCAACATGGTTAACATGGACACCGTCAAAGAGTACCGCGTCCCCTTAGTAGGATGTGACAAATCATTGATTATCAATGACAGGCGACAGGTGGAAATACTCTACAGTAGTGACATAATATAGTACATCACTATTTGGCATATAAACCACCAAGCTCACTACAGAAAAAAATGCATGGCATTAATAAAAAAAAAATCCAGAAAATGAAATAATTTTGACGTGATTTCTGCCAATGTCTCAAAACTCGGCTTTACAGAGTAAGTAAAATATGCAGAAAATATGTAAGATCTCCTTGACAGAACAGGAAACATGCACATATTTCTAACAAGGAAACTAACCTTTTAATTAAAGGGCAATGGGCAACAAAACAAACAAAATGAACTTTCTCAGGAATTTGTCATTCTATATGTATTCACACATATCTCTCCATTAGACAAGAATAACAGTATAAAATGTGTGAAATAAGCTGCAATCATGCTCTAAATAACAACGTAGCCCCTCAACTTATTCCTTAGTTCATATGGACAGCACAGAGATCATAGTGGGTAGTCTTGTTGCCTAAGATCACCAAGGTCATGAGTTCAATTCCTTACTCAGAGTCCTGTCTGTCAGTGCCGCAAAGCCAATGGTCGCGTAGTACCGTGATTTCTACTGTACATGTGCAAAAATCCCTAAAACCACCTATGGCGCCATGCATTACATATATGTAGTACCTACGAAGGCGCTGTTGCAATCCAGACTCCTGCTATCAGCGTTTTATGGAAGTGTTGCACTCTTGTCTGAGATAGTGGTTGTGCACACAGACACCCAACCGCTTACACAGGAGGCCATACATGGACAGAAAAACTGCACTTGTTATAAGTTTGGATGGTGTCACTGATGGTGACAACTAAGGATGTTTCAGCACCATCGGACATTGACAGTGGAGGTGATATTTAATGAAATGCGAAAATGTGATTTTTGCGATTTTTTTCGCCAACGGCCGGATTCACATATTTAATGTGATGCGAAAAATGGCAAAAACCGTAGATTTTGCCGCAAAATCGCGAATTCTGAAAGTGCGATTTTTAGTCGTGCTGGAACTCGCATTCAGATGTTTTCCCATGAAAAAGTATACAATTTGCATATTTAATGAGATGCGAAATTGGGAAAATGTGTCTAAAATTCGACACATATGTAGACCAGGTCCTGACAGGCGAATTGGCCGAAACCCTGCACAGATCATTGAGATCTGTGCATGGTCCTGTCTTAAAAATTTTGTATTTTTTTTTTACATTTTTTTTTACACAAATTTGCACATTTCCTCAAATCCGCACATTTTCATGATTAAAAATCACACATTATCGCACTTAGTCGCACTTTTTTGACCGGAATACGCACCTCATTAAATATGCGAATTCGCGGCAAAAAAACGCAATTTTAAAAAGTGCGATTTCAAAATGTTACTAAAAATCGCATCCTATTAATTGTCACCCTTGGTGTCTTAGACCGGTCTTTCAGATGTTTGGCCACCTTTACTCCTGACACCAGCAAAGTGCTTTGTAGTGGCACTTTGTAGGGGCACTTAAATAAAGACACAGGTGTGTGCCTGATGACGCTCCAACAGTCGGGACTAGATCAACCGTCATTAGATCGACCAATATTGGTCGACAGTGAAAAGGTTGACACATGAAAATGTTGACATGCTGTTGTCATGTTTTTTTTTCTGTCTATGTTGATATCTGTTGACATGGACCCCAAATTAGTGTAAGGTGTACCCCCGCATGGCTGGCTTCGCTTGCCATGCTTAGTCATAGTGCCTCGCTTTCCTTCACTTACTTTAACAGTAAACAAGTTATCTAAGGGAAAACCGTATGTAAACCTTTCCGTGTGTCAACCATTGCCATGTCGACCTACTGTACTGCCTGTGTCACCCTATTGTCAATGTCGACCTAGTGTATGTCAGCCTTTTGACCATGTCAATCTTTTACCTATTGAATGTCGACCTATCAACCAGAACCAATGTTTCCATGTGGTAGGAAATTGATTGTAAGCTCTTCTAGAGCAGAGGCTGATGGGAATATACTGTAGCTTTATCTGTACTGACACTTTTTATGTTTAACATAAATATATCAACAGTTTTAATAATGTGTTTGCATTGTGTAAAAAAAAGTGTAAATAATGTGTTCAAGTTGTAATAAATGGATATATATATATATATATATATATATATATTTTATATGCAGGAAAATATAATTATTGGTTGAATATGCTTGAAAACATATGGACAATAGTAGATATGGGTGTGATTTAATAGATCTGCAGTAACAAGACAGTCAATATGTCGACCACACGTGCAAAAGGTGGACAGGGTTAACACAAACGATTAGTTGGAATGGAAGCAATCAGGGGAGTAACTAGAACTTTGTGGTTCCCATAGCAAAATGTATAATGCCTCCCCCCCACCCCCCACCCCCCCTGCAGTGCCCATTACACATTAGCCCTTATTCTGGTTGACTCGCACGGCTGTGAATTTCACAAATGAATGATTACTTCAGCGCTCACAGATCTGAGACACCTCATTAGTGTCTCTGATCTGCGGGCTCCCTGTGCGAGGTCAGGACGGACAGCTGGCATCCGCTGACGTCAGCTGCCCACCCCCCGCACCTACATCACCAGGCAATTAGCATGGGAACGCCCATGAAATGCTAGGCGTTCCTATATGGAAATTGCCTGGCCCGCCGCCCCACACCCCTCCACACCCCCAGCCCGAACTTCTGTGTGCGAGCGCTGTGGGCACTTGCACAGAGCGGTTGCAAATGCGCATAAAAACCTATGGGACTGATTGAATCAGAATACCCCACATTATGTGGCACTCCGCAATACACATTGTGACACAATGCAATGCCCCTTACACATCATGAGCACACCACAATGCCCATTACACATTATGTGACACACTGCAATGCTAATGCACATTATGCACACACCACAATGCCCATTACACATTATGTGACACACCGCAATTCTTGTTACACATTGGGCCTTATTCTGGTTTGGTCGGTGCAATGTACGTACGGTCCGTTTCACCGTACGTTTCCCGTACGCGGACGGTGAACGTAAGTCCGCCCACAGAACAGCCGCATACGGACGGTCACAAACACCGACAAAGGGGAGTGGCATACACTTGAGCGTACGCCACCGTATACGGACGGGTCTCCTCTTAAAAACCGTTAACTGGCGTACAACAGAGCGTACGCCACCGTATACGGACGGGTCTCGTCCGTTTTCACACCGACATCTTCTGTATATCTGAGCGTACGCCACAGTGCACGGACGGGTCTCGCCTGTTTTCAATGGAAAACTCAGCGTGTCACCGAACGTGAGAGTGAGCGTACGTCCGTGCACGGTGGCATACCCTTCACATATATGGCACTGAAAATCTTGCCTTTCAACTATAATTAAGACAATTAATTAATTATTCTAACTGTTATTCAATAATTGTTTTCTATTAACTCAATTGTCTACCTTAATAAACACCCTAATAAAAATACATTTTAACCCTCATTACATGTATATTTATTATGTTCTAATGTTGCATTTTAATCACTATCTATGTGTCCCCACATTGGTTTTACTTTTAAATAAAGTTAAGTTGGTGTTACAGTGAAAAAGTTGACACATGTCGACTTCTGTGAATTGAGTGTTCTGCTTTTTAAAGTTTACAAAAACACTTACTGAATGGGTGTAGATAGTTATAAAATAACTACCTTGACATATGTAAGCAGGTCTTAGAATCAATCTTACCTAAAATTAAACCAACCTTTACCTGTAGAGAAGTGTAGAAAGATATGCTTCCAATGTGTTTGAGGGCTGTGTGTGGCTTGCAGGTAGTGAAATAATGGTTTTCACTTAATAGGCTGCAGCATTGCTTATTACATTCAGGTGTAGTAATCAGCGTTAATTAGCAGACCCAGGCGTCCGCTCTCATACGGTATCTCTAGGGGTCGTCTGGAGCTATCTTTGGTGTCCGCCTGTTTTTGGCCCAAAATGCACGGTGCGTTCGCCGATCGAGCGGTTGTAGCACCGTACATTTTTGGTGCACACCGCCATGTACGCCCATGTTTACGCCCAGTTTTCCTCATTATTTCGGCCGCTCCCCTAAAAACGCCCCCATGCCGCCCACAATGACCGTACTCTTGCTGACAGTTTTTTTCGCATGGAGAGACCCATCCGTGAGCGGTGTGAGGTCGCCGCACCTGCGCATTGCGAAAGCTACGCATGCGCAGTTGAAAAAAAAACCCGATCCGCCCTTATACGGTCCCACTGTATCGAGCAGAATGAGGCCCATTATGTGACACACCGCAATGCCCCTTACACATTTTACCACATGCAGCAATGCCCATTACATGATATGCCTCACACACCGTAATGTCTGTTATATATGGGATGCTGTCAGCATCCTGGCAGTCAGTATGTTGGAGTTCAGTATTCTGACTACTGACAGCCCACTAGTGCTAGGGGGTGGACTTTCACACCGCATCTAAATACCTGGTCCAAAGCAAGTTTGCGGTGTGAAAGCGCTAGTGAAAACGGCTCACACTGCTCCCCTGTGCACTGTGGCCGGTCCAGGCTGGGGGGGGGGGGGGGGGGAGCGGTTGCCAGCGGGTCCTCCCGCAAAACTGATTCATTTATTGGGGGGGGGGGGGGGGCTGGGCAACCTCCCCCCAATGAATACATTTTTACAGAGGAGCCCCAGGGTACCCACCAAGCCTTTGTAGCCACGGAGGGGGCAGACCTGTGCCGCCCTGTGCACCCCCATTATCATCATCCCAGCAGTAGCCATGAGCCCCGGGAGCAGCCCTGGTGTGTTGCCTGCTGTAATAGCAGCATCACAGCCGCACACATGCACGGAGCCGCGGCCACCTTACCATGTTGCTGATACAAGACGTCCGGCCGGGTGTAGCTGCAGGAGGCGTTAGTAGTGCGGGAGGAGCAGGAGCCTTGCTTCCTATCACCGCTCCCTGCGGGCTGTGCACAGGGACATGCGGGAGGGCGGCCGCAGCGCATCGCCGGCTGCAGGACAGGACGCGTCGCTGCTGGCACTGACCGCTGGCAGCGAGGACTGAGGAGGGCGCCCGGCGGCGGCAGCAGCGGGGACTCGGCTCGGGAGGAATCACAGCATGGGCTGCGCTGTCTGTAAGCATCCACATCTGACAGCAGGGTGGTGTATGGGGGAAGGGGGGGGGGTGCGTCCCGTCCCTACAGTGTTTGTTATATCAGTGGCGGGGTTCCTGCAGCGTATGGGAACTAGTAGCTGCAGGGACCCCGCCACTGATATAACATACACTGTAGGGACCCCCTGCCCCCAGCGCGATTATTCCCCTCCCTGTGCTGCCCAGGGGGGAGGGGGGGGGGTAGGAATCCCGTTTCAGATCCGTTTTGTCACCAAAAAAAACGGGTCACCAAAAAAAACGGGTCTGAAACGGGTAGGCTTTTTTACCGTTTAAAAAAACGTTTTTTTGGAAACAGTAAAATCACTTTGCACCTTTCAGACCGCACACATTACCGTTTCAAAACGGTTAAAAATCGGCAAAACACCGTTTTTTTGTGCGGTCTGAAACAACATTAACTGATTAACAATATTAACTGATTAACATGTTAATTTCAAAATTAATTAATTACAGAAAACAGCAAGTTTTAGTTTGTTTGATAGATCCTACTTATATGATTTTATATATTAAAAGCAGGTTAATAAGCTATGGTATGCATATAAAATCCCACAAACTCGTTAATTTACTTAATGAGAATTAAAAAATAAGTTTGAGAATTACTCATTTCTCTATTTTTTTTTAAATAAATGTTTATGACCCTTTTTGACATAAATAGCAATGCAATAATTGATGTGGGAGTAACATGAGCAAAAGGATAATGAATAGACACCGAACATATGTAATTATGCAAAGCAATTCTGAAGCCATTAAATATATTGAAATAACTATGTGGAGGGTCACATCTCGCTTTAAATCTGTCTTTGGTAAATATATATGGGTTTATTCAATGTGGCCCGGCGAGGGGCTTAAATGGCGGGGATCACCGAAAACTAGCGATTATTGCCGTTTAACCCCCACACTGGCCGCTCACCCTATTCAATGCGGTTAGAGGACAGCGAGGATTCCCCCAAACAGCGAGGCTTGAGGCTAATGCAGGGAGCCCGCTGCATTTAGTCACGAGCTTCTATGTTTTAGTGGCCGCATACGCCGTTTCCCCCTCGTTCCAAAAACCCAGCAAGGGGAAATGGTGTGTGCAGGGGGGCAGTTGAACACTAACCATGCGAGCTGTGACAGCAAGCAGGCAGCACTGCTCGCTGTCACAGTTCGCAAAAATCATTGAATACTGCCCATAGTGTTCATGGTTACAGAAAGACACTATTTTGTATTATAATTTAATTCCCACATGCTTAATATATGCAATCAGGGGTGCAGCTAGATATTTGTTGACCCCATAACAAAAAAATGGTAAAGGCCCCAATGGCGAGAGAATGTATATGACATGGAAATGCTAGTTTCTGCATGTTGTTTTCTATTCATTATAAGAGGCCAGATAGGTTCGCCCATTATATTCAGCAAACGCCATAAACTTTCAGTATATTAGATGGGCCTCTCTTTGCTTGCAAAACCAACGCCATCCTAAAACAGAGCTGGATTTGGAGCCTCGTTCCTTCCTATGTGTAGGAGGTCCGGGGTTGCAAAGAGGGTTCGGAACGGACCCCTACACCAGTGCAGCCCAGTCTGACCTATGGATGTGTGCAGACGTGAATTCAGGTTTGGGCCAGATGGGCAACATTACCTCTGCAGCGGTGATACCATCATGGGGACAGCTGCTTTTTGAAGCAATGATCTTCTCGGAGCACGATGATGATTAGGTCCATGATGATGCTCTGAAAGCATTATTTAAGCAGTCCACATTGATTTAGTACTGAAACAGGGGTACCCAAATTGGGCGCCGTGGCACCCCAAGGTTCCACAGGTCACTTGCAGGATGCCACAAGTTGGTAACATTATTGGCCAATTATTTATGGCCATTATGAAAGGCAAAACCAGTGCCGATAGCTGCCATTCATAAAATACATGGACAAACATAACCACAACCCTGCTCATCACCCCATAAATGACCCTAAGGAAGACATAAGCACAATTTACTCAATGCTGACTTTCTCAGACAACTTCTGCCCTATGCTGTGAATAAAAAACATCCAGATTCTCTAGTGTTCTGGGAATCAAGAAACATAGGGAATAATTGCTTTAACAAAAGAGATTTCACATTCAGTATACACAGCTTGCATGCAACCAGCCATCAATTACTGTATATTCTCTGTTTACTAGGTAAATTGGGAATTCAAGCCAAAGTTTTGCAGTTCTTCCAACTTGGAATATAGCATATCTCATAGGTATTGAAGAATGTTCTCATTATCTACGATTACACAGCTGTGCATCATCCGGGGCCACAAAATACAAAGCTGAACTGTGGGGTGCCTGACTCATCACCACAATTACTTCACCAACAGGTACAGTACAGCCAATCAGACAGCACGATTCCCAAATCCCAGCTGCTTAATCCCAGTGATGCCAGTGTGCCTTGTGTAGAACTTATTTGATTAAAATGATTGCTTGCAGCAAGTTATATACACTCATCAGAAAGTAAACATAGTAATTACATTTTTATTCTGTGGTCACCACACAGTAAGTAACACAAGACGCATGCTGGAGGAAATGTTTTTGATTTTGTGGAAATACGAAAAAAAACCTATCTTTTTTATTTTTTTTAAATTAAGTTATTATTTTTTACTACTATTATAGCACATTTCCTAGAATTACAATGGGCCTCATCTATGTTTGTAAGTAAAGCAAAAATAAAAATCCCCACCTCTCTAGGCAAAACCCTGCTGCCCTGCAGAAGGGTCAGATATAAAACTGGGTTAAATGCACACATAACACCCATTCTCTACTTCCTCCACTGGCTTTCTGTAAGATGGTGAATCCATCTGAATATTGGATTACTGTCTTTCAAAGTTCTACACAACCAGCGCCCAAAGTACTTGAAACAGCTTCTGATTCCATACTGCCTTGCTTGATTACTGCGATCTGAAGGTAAAGGAAAGTACCTAAAATGTCCTGTAATTTTAGCCATGCAGCTCTGGCTCTGAAGGGGCATACACACATCCCAATTGTGTGCTCTTTTCTAAGCAATCTGTCAAGATTGCTTAGACAATAAGCACGGATCGCTCCGTGTCACCCTATAGGGATGGCAATGCACGGTCCCGTGCATCGCCATCGCCCACTCAGACACACTGCATGCTCTGTCTATAATACTAGTATTGCCCATAAGCATAACACATTGCTCAGCACAGACCGCTGGTGCATTGCTTGTGCTTAAACACCTCACCCAGCACTGGTTTCCCATCGCCCCGTGTGTACGGGGCTTTAGGCTATGTACACATTCGAATGATGGGATACGATAATATATTGTATACACTTTCCCTAGCTCTCTCAGACATGTGATATCTTATGTACACTCTATATGATGTGACATAAGATCAAAACAGTGGTGTAACTACGGTGCCACAAACCCTGAGCTGGCTTGGGGGAGCCAGCACCGACGGGGTCTGCAGGACGTTTTGTAGCTTTGAGTAATGATAATGTTGTTTCAAGCAACGGATGCAGCGTTGAAGGATGCTGCGGCTCCCGGCGGTGAAGGTACAGTGTTGTGGTGCAGGAGGCTGCTGCTGCCCGGGACCTGACCAGAGCACATCTCTAGAAGGTGACAATGCCTCCTGATCAATTTTTGACTCTAAATCGAATATATTGCTTTTGTATTTTGATTAAGACAGCTAAATCCACCAGGAATACCTCTTGGGTCTACAAAGACTGCACACTGGGTCTACTAAGATCGTTTGAAGCTGTCAGTACCACTTTAACTTAATTAAGGCACCCAAATTGTATAAGGACCCTATAGCTAACATATTGCGAATATATTCTTCTTGTGAAAGTCATCTGAAATAATTCATGTCATCTGCAAACCCCTGATGAAGTCCCAGGAAGGGGCGAAACGCGTTGGTTATTGTTGTTTGCTACTTCCAAGTATCTGAAATGTCTCAATGAACCTCATAACAAGAATAACTGCTACCATTGTTTGAAAAAAAGAGACTTTTTAATAAACATTTGAAATATATATATATATATATATATATAGACAGTTGGGTTCTCAGGTTGGCACTCTGGTTAAAGATAAAACTGTTCCGGTGCCAGGCACATAATGTGGTTAATAGAAAGCACTTACCCCCTCGCAGAAAGGATTGGAGCCGGCACACGGTAGTAGGTGAAGAAAAAAAGGGTTTATTGCAATTACATCATTGCACAAAGAGACAGCTGCCGACGAAGGGCCTTATTTTGGTTCATTCTTTCTGACAAAATCCTTCTTAGATGGACAAAACCATGTGCACTGCAGGGGGGCAGATGTAACGTGTGCAGAGAGAATTAGATTTGGGCGAGTAATTTTGTTTCTGTGCAGGGAAAATACTGACTGCTTTATTTTACACTGCAATATAGATCTCACTTTGAAGTAAAACCCCACCCAAATCTAATTCTCTCTGCACAAGTAACACCTGCCCCACCTGCAGTGCACATGGTTTTGTCCATCTAAGAAGGATTTTGTCAGAAAGAATGAACCAAAATAAGGCCCGAGGTCGGCAGCTGTCTCTTTGTGCAATGATGTAATTGCAATAAACCCTTTTTTTCTTCACCTACTACCGTGTGCCGGCTCCAATCTTTTCTGCGAGGGGGTAAGTGCTTTCTATATATATATATATATATATATATATATATATATATATATATATATATATATATATATATATATATATATAAGGTCTGTCTTAATAGCATTTATATACATTATACTGTATAAAGTCTGTCCTAATAACCTTTATATACATTATTTTAGGTCTGCCCTTACAACCTTTGTATACATTATATAAGGTCAGTCCTTAGAGCTATTATAACAATTATAAATGGTCTGCCCTTATAACATTTGTATACAATATATAAGGTCAGTCCTTATAATGTTTATATAAATGAAATGAGGCATGTCCATATAATCTTTATGAAAATACTCAGGCATGCTCATGTTTTATAGGAGGGTCTCAGATGTCAGCGGCGGCCTCGATCAGCCGGACCATGTTCGCAGGGTTATGGATGGGTCAGAGCTTCTCACATTTGCACAGACTGGGAAACTCATTCAATGGTTCGGGAATTGCGTACGAATGTTTGACGGAATACTGGATATTAATATTTTTGCACATCACTCACGGATTTGCACAGGGCGGGTTTTCTTTCTGTCTGGGCAGTAGCAAACCACTCGCAATCATCTACAAATTTGAAGATGAGCAATCGGGTCTGAATCATGTTAACACAAATCAATCATAATTTATAGGTGTTGTCTGCAAATACATCTATAATATAATTCAGCTACAGGTGCCCCTATATGCAAGAAAAGTTGTAGCAAATAGTCCCCTCAAAGCATCATACTGTGCACTTAATAATCATTACCAGAAAGCCACATTTATCTAGCACATTACCCACTTCCAAGGAGTGTGGGTTATAGACAACACATTTCACATAAAATTGTCTGATATGAACTCCTCTCAGCAGGGCTTACAAAGATGATTCACATTCATTTAACTCCCAGCTTGGTGCCAACATATGATATATTGTGGTGCTCGCTTACACAGAAAATTAGTAATATTGGAGTAGAAATAATTTAATGTGCCTAATTTTTCTCAAGCATTTCTGATTGTGAGACTTTAATGTGTGCTCACTGTTAGAATTAAAAAAAAAAAAAGTTGGTGTCAGTTTTAAACTCCCCTTTCTTTATCAGAGACTCTGTATTTCGAACCATTTTGCTTTGTAGAGATCCTTAGTATCCTTGGGTAGAGATGAGTAAATAAGTGAATTAACCCTTTGAGGTAGGTTTGTTGCCCTCTTTAAACCTTTGAGTGTGTTTGTCAAAATTGGTGTGAATATGGCTAAGCAAACATGTTTATTCCTCATAATGACCGGAAATGTTAACCTTATACAGGAAATATAGTCTTATTTTACACATTTTATTATTTGAATCTATATAACAAATGTGAGCGACGCTGGCATTTTTAGCTGATATTTTTCTCATCTCTCACAGAGATGTTGGCACCCAAAAGGTTTAAACTCTGCGTTTTTGATTTATAGGGGTACATTTACTAAGGCAGGAGTTCGATTGAAGAGTCTATTACATACTTGCCTACCCTCTCGGAATGGCCGGTAGTCTCCCGAAAATGGGGACCCCCTCCCGGCCCCCCGGGAAGGGGGACAAGGCTCCCGCATTCCCCCCGGAGCCCCCGCTCCCCCCGGAGCTGGGGAAAGAAGTGCGATAAATCACGGGTCCGGGGGAGCGGCGGGACTAAAAGGTAAGTGAACCATACAGTACACGCAAGCCATGCAAGGGTGCGCGTTACAGTAATTGGGGTCCGTGTCGACAGATATCAGCATGACACCAAAAACCGTGAAAAACTCATGTCGACTTTTTCAAGTGTTCAAGTGTTGACTATTTCCATGTCAACATTTTGCTTTTGTCGACCTTTCGTCCATGTTGGCCTATTTCATGTTGACCTTTTTCCTTTGTTGACCTTTTCACTGTCAACCAATAGTGGTCAACCTAAAGATCCACACCCAGATTTGCATTAAGTACCTGCGCAAGGGAAAGTACATTTTATTTAACACCATCTGTGAAAGGCCACCATTTTGGGACCAAAAACAGACACTTGCAGATATTTATTTTCAGGCCAGGGAATATGTTTGTACAAGATAGTAATAGGGACTCACAGAGATTTTCTGCCTCTTGCTAATACTCTGGTGGCAACACCAATGCAGCATTTGCCTCAAGTTAGTGACATTTGTGTCATTACTTTTCTAACTTGGAAACTCCCCTAAGTGCACAAGTGGGCTGAGAATGAAGGAGCTGCCTATAGCTTGGTACACACTTATTAAAATTCTGCAGTGTATGGGAGCATATGACAATCAGGTATAAATTACTGGACCCCTGACAGATTTCCCTCTATCGGGAAGCCAGCATCCTGTCCCCTGGTCATCTGTATGTATTCCACAGAGAGCTATGATGTCATAGGAAGCGGATGAAGCCATGCCCCTAAATATTTTTATACGAGCCTTTGGCGTGTACTCTCACTCTCTAGAGTATTGGGGGGGGGGGGGGGGGGTGACACCAATTTCCTCCCTGGCACAGGGTGCTAAAATGTTACTGATCTACTGCTTTTTATTAATCCTTTGAGTGCCAATATCTCTATGACAGATGCACAAAATATCCACTAAAAAGGCCAGCACTGCCCAAAATTTGTTATATAGATTAAAAAAAAAAAGTTAATATAGATTTAAAAAAGATTATGGGTGACATTCTATGCTATGCGCTAAATGCGCATGTTTTATTTGCGCACCACATTGCCGCAAATCGCACTTTTAGAAATCGCATTTTTCAGTCAAAATGCGCATATTTAATGTGATGCGCATTGGAGGCTGAAAAGTGCGAAGAGGGGCGATTTGCAGCGAAGTGGTGCGCTGTATTTAGTCCTGAAAATGTGCGATTTTCATGTCTGAAAATCGCACATTTGCAGGACAGCGCAAAGTGTAAAAAAAAAAAACGAACGCGGGGTCCCCCGCCTGAGTATAACCAGCCCCGGGCTCACTGAGCCGGTGCTGGTGACATAAAATCAGGGTCCCCGACAAATAGGGGTCCCCTTGATTTTATGAAACCAGCACCAGACTCAAGGTCCGGCGCTGGTTCCCAAAATACGGGGGACAAAGTGACTAGGGGTCCCCCGTATTTTAAGAACCAGCACCGGACACAACCAGCCAGCAGGGTAATGCCACAGCCGGGGGAAACTTATTATATAAGCTCCCGCGGCCAAAGCATTAACCCCCTGGCTGGTCAGCATGGGCAGGGGTCCTGGGGAAGTGGGGATCCCCCCAATGAAGGGGTCCCCCCCCTCCAGGACTTACCAGCCCATGCTGATAGTCCGGGGCTGTCCCCGATGCCCCTGGGCGGTGGGCATCGGGCTGATGATTTGTGTAAAAAAAAAGAATTAAAACTATTGTTTTATACTGGCGAACTATCAGTCCCAGCAAGCCTACCCCGCAAGCTGGGACTTGGGGAACCACAAGTCCCAGCATGCGGGGCATTAAAGGGCCCGCTGGCACTTGTAGTTCTGCAGTGCAAAAAATAGTTCACAAAATCACACTGACACACTGTAAAATAAAACTTTAATACACACAAAACACACACACACTGATACTTACCTACCTTGAGCCCGTAGGTCGGTCCCTGGATCCTGGGTCCGTCCTCCGGGGCTCCAGGGCAGAAGAGTCCGGTTCCGGGGCCTTGGTCCTGGTTCCGGGGCTGGTCCTGGGGTTCCAGGGCTCCTGGGCTGCAGAATCCGGGGTCCGGGATCCGAGGTAGTCCCCAGGGGTACCTAAGGAAGCAAATCCAACTTACCTGGTCCCCGGCGGCGACCTCGGACTCCTCACCGGTGACTGCGCTTCTCCCATCTGGTACCCGGCTTGCAGGACTTTGACCGGCGCTGAGATGTTTCCCCCTCGGCGTCTCTGCACAGAATGATTTCTTGGCCAATCAGGAGCCGAGAAAGTCGGCTCCTGATTGGCCAGAAATCATTCTGAATACAGACGCCGAGGAAGTAACATCTCAGCGCATCTAGAGCAGAGATGTTTCCTCCTCCGCGTCTCTAGTTAGAATGATTTCTGGCCAATCAGGAGCCGACTTTCTCGGCTCCTGATTGGCCAAGAAATCATTCTGTGCAGAGACGCCGAGGGGGAAACATCTCAGCGCCGGTCAAAGTCCTGCAAGCCGGGTACCAGATGGGAGAAGCGCAGTCACCGGTGAGGAGTCCGAGGTCGCCGCCGGGGACCAGGTAAGTTGGATTTGCTTCCTTAGGTACCCCTGGGGACTACCTCGGATCCCGGACCCCGGATTCTGCAGCCCAGGAGCCCCGGAACCCCAGGACCAGCCCCGGAACCAGGACCAAGGCCCCGGAACCGGACTCTTCTGCCCTGGAGCCCCGGAGGACAGACCCAGGATCCAGGGACCGACCTACGGGCTCAAGGTAGGTAAGTATCAGTGTGTATGTGTTTTGTGTGTATTAAAGTTTTATTTTACAGTGTGTCAGTGTGGTTTGTGAACTATTTTTTGCACTGCAGAACTACAAGTGCCAGCGGGCCTTTTAATGCCCCGCATGCTGGGACTTGTGGTTCCCCAAGTCCCAGCATGCGGGGTAGGCTTGCTGGGACTGATAGTTCGCCAGTATAAAACAATAGTTTTAATTCTTTTTTTTTACACAAATCATCAGCCCGATGCCCATCGCCCAGGGGCATCGGGGACAGCCCCGGACTATCAGCATGGGCTGGTAAGTCCTGGAGGGGGGGGACCCCTTCATTGGGGGGGTCCCCACTTCCCCAGGACCCCTGCCCATGCTGACCAGCCAGGGGGTTAATGCTTTGGCCGCGGGAGCTTATATAATAAGTTTCCCCCGGCTGTGGCATTACCCTGCTGGCTGGTTGTGTCCGGTGCTGGTTCTTAAAATACGGGGGACCCCTAGTCACTTTGTCCCCCGTATTTTGGGAACCAGCGCCGGACCTTGAGTCTGGTGCTGGTTTCATAAAATCAAGGGGACCCCTATTTGTCGGGGACCCTGATTTTATGTCACCAGCACCGGCTCAGTGAGCCCGGGGCTGGTTATACTCGGGCGGGGGACCCCGCGCTCGTTATTTTTTTTTTTTAACCCTTTCTTTTATTTTTTACAGCAGAACCCTGCACAGAACATTGCGATCTGTGCAGGGTTCTGGCTAATTTGCCTAACAGACCCTGGTCTGAAATTAGTGCGATAATTAGTCACCTAAATAATGCGATGTGCAAATGCGCATTGCATTAAATAAGCGACTTGTATAGTTTTCTATACGAAAACATCTGGATGCGATAAAAATGCAAATTAATCTCGCATTTTTATTCAGCATACCTTAACGCACATAATATGCGATTTCAGTCCCTGAGCGCATCCCATTAAATAAACGATTTAATGGGAAAATGCGATATCGCCATTTTGTGGTCTAATTACCGCAAAAAAACGATAATCGCATCCCATAGAATGTCACCCTATATCTCCTATATATGGTAAACATTACAGATCATTATGATGAATAACCATGTTTGCATGTCACACCTATTTTGACATATTTCCTAGGCACTCAAAGGATTAATGACCCACAGGCTCTATACAAATATAGAAAGAAAAAAAAGTACTAAAAAGTATTTTCTGTACAGAAAATAAAATACCTGCTTTTGTTCTCTTTTAGACCCTTATTCAGATCTGATCGCAGTACAAATTCATTTGGAAAATGGGCAAAACCATGTGCACTGCAGGTGGGGCAGATGTAACATGTGCAGAGAGAGTTAAATTTGGGTGGGGTGTGTATAAATATTATGATGATTATATTTTATTATTATTACAGGTTGAGTAAGGATACTCAACCTGTAATAATAATACAAGGATATCCAAAACTGCTCAGGACCACGAACATTTTGAATAAGGGAATTTTCCGAACTTTAAAATATTTTTTTTCCATACTTACCTGGTCCCTTGGTGGGGCCCCGTTGGTCACCTGACATTCACGGTGTCCCCTGGTCCCCTGGCGTCCACGGGCGGCCTTCAGGATCCTCTTCAGCGGCATCTCCAGTCCCGGGGGAGTCAATCTCGCATCTTAGTGATGATAGCTTTTCTTTATAACTTTAATAAATGCCTTGTTTGAAAACATTGTTACCTGGTTCACATTAATGGTGACTGTGGCTATACTTTCATGGCAAACATACTGATATGCTCATTTCAGAATTGACACATCCTAATAAGGCAATTTACCAGTGACAATTAAAAACCATTTCCACTAATACCTTTCTAATTACAGCTAAAACAGTTCTCTACACTCCATTACTTTAATAAGCGTTGCTTTTAGTTACAAATGTATTTGAAAAACTATAAAAAAAATGTAATTAAAACAAATAAATTATAAACAATATACTGTACAGTATAAATGGCATTATGTGACTTATACCCCTTTTACCCTGCCTCAAAACCCCGGGTCTTCGGCGGGTCAGACTCGGGTCAGAAGCGGTGTAAATGTGTCTTCTACCCAGGTCCTTATCTGGGTAGAACACGGCTATGACCTGGGTAGAGGGCGATGTAAATGGGTATGCCGGGTCGGGTGACCCAGCTTCCATTTACATCAATGGGGGATGTACAACCTGCGGACCGCAGCGTCCGCAGGTTGGACAGGGGGCACACACAGCCTGCGCTGCTGTCTGCTATACTCTGCAGACAACAGCGGCAGCAGCGGAGGAGAATGGATGCCTGTGTGCGGCTTCCATTCACCTCCCGGACGACGTCTGGGGGGTGCACGGGGGGCTGGGCTTAGCCCAGCAGCTTACCTTGGTGCTGGGCTGCCCCCAGTACGGCGATCGGTGTATCCGGGGGGGGGATGACAAGGTCCCGGCGCTTGGCAATGATGTAATCTCCAAGCGCCGCCTCCAGCTACACTGCGGGTGAGCACCGCAGTGTAAATGGAGTAAATCCCGGATCCGACCCGGCTTGGATCCTTCTTCCAAATGCCAGGTCGGATACGGAATTTTTGGTGTAAAAGGAGTATTATTTATTACATTTTCTATTTTCCCTCTGACTGTTGCCAGGATTCAATATAGAAACACAATACTACACTGCAATAATATCAGACTGTCTCCCTTAGTTATCCTGCTTACATTGCCTAAGAAGGAAGCCGCTACCTTTTGTCCACTTTAACTATTTTGGTTTACAGTGACATTTCTGTGCAGTAATTAATCACATGAGACCCTAATTATCCAACGTGCTCATGAGCACAGTGAAAAACTAATGAAAGGAAAAAATGAGGTGTTTACAACCTAAACCTTAAACATTTCCATTTTGCGCTAATTTTGCTATCCCTAAGGCTTAGACAAGTGTATGGAAATCAGCGGAGGATCATGTCTCATGGCCTTACATTCCATGCCGTCTAATAGAACATCAACTTGTAGTTATTATAATGTCAGTTTGCCAAGGTTTAGATTACAGCTATTATTATCTGTTAATATACACATCCCATTTATGTACAACAGAATGTCACTTTAGATAATGAACAGCAGTAATTATTCTACGGGGAGTCGTGTTTGTAAAACTTTATGTATGTTAAATATGAAGCCAGAAATTAAAATATCATCCACTGGAGATGCATGCTCTGGCATGCTGGCATGGAAGACATGGTGGGGTAAAATTTACTAAGATGGGGGTTCTATTGAAGATGGGATGTTGCCCAAAGCAACCAATTAGATTCTATCTATTATATTGAGGAAGGTGCTAAATAAATAAGTAGAATCTGATTGGTTGCTATGGGCAACCTCCTAGGGCACATGCAATAGGATGTGATTTTGAAAACCGTGGAAATTTGTTTGGTCTGATTATCGACAATATCCGCAAATCGCATATGAAATAGATGGGAACCGGCAAAACACCGTGCCTGCAAAGTTACTTGGAGTCACCTTTGTGGTTGACAAAGGTGATTTGCCGGTTTCTGTTATAGGCACCCATGTTAAACTCTTAACATGGGCTTTTATGGTGAGAACTGCCGATAGAAGCCCATGTTAAGGATGCTAACAGCCAATCAAGCACAGAGATCTGCTGGAGCTTGGCCCTGGTTGGATGAGGGGAGTCCCATTGACTAAAGTCAATTCAATATCAATCTGGCACCCATCGCCCAGGGCTGCCATGGATAGCCCGAGCTTCAGTCCTGCCCGGGGTATATTTGGATCATGAAACACCTAACCCCCCACACTAACTGCACTATCTACCCCCCCCCCCCCCCCCCCCAAAAAAAAAAAAAAAACCTGTGACAGTGACCACTGCCATGGGCACTTTAACACGCAAGATTGATAATACATTACACACATAAAAGACATAAAAAATACATATACCAAAATATAAATCAAGACATATTCATTAACATGCAAAAAAGAGAAACATTAAAGATACACAAATATATTCAACCTAAATCAGCAGGGATAACTAGATTTACATCAGACTATTCCGATTCAGCTTATCATTCAGGCCATCTATGCGCATGGTCCCTAACCTAAAAATCCACTTCGATTCTAGAACTAATATTTTTTTGGCCCTATCACCACCTTTCATGGACTCTTTTATATGATCTATGATAAAATATTTAAGAGAGGAAATGGGATGGCCAAATTCTTTGAAGTGGCGAGCTACAGGTCTATCAATCTGTCTTCCTGAAGAAGAAAGACAGATGTCAGACTGGTGCATTGCCATGCGATCACGGAAGGGACTCGTAGTTTGCCCTATGTAATACAATCCACATGGGCAAACGATTATATATACCACATGTGAAGTTTTACAAGTCAACACAAACCTGATGTCAAACATCTGGTCAGAATGAGGGTGCTTGAATTGTCGACACACCACCATATGTCTACACGTTGCACAGGAGTGACAGCTGTAACAGCCAGGAGGTTTAAACTAAGTATTAACTGGTTTGGGTATCCTCATTATGTCAGTTTTTACAAGTTGATCCGTTTGAACGCAGCTAATGGTCTTAGTGAATTAAGGCCAGGTAAGTCTGTATCAGACTTAATTATAGGCCATAAGGCATTGGTAGCATGCCAAAGCACTGGGCTGCTAGATGAAAATACACTAGACCATGGGAGAATAAATGTAGAATTGCATTATTTGGGGAAAAACAGCAGAGAATGTGACATACTCAAAACTTGAGCCTTCTGTTTCTCCAATAATCCCCGGTCATAACCTCTATGAACAAACTTTTCTATGAGGTCATTGAGACGGTTTTCAATGCCGGTGGCATTGCTCCTTATTCTGGAGACCCGCATCATTTGCGAGAGTGGGAGACCACGTTTTAACGCTGGCGGGTGATGGCTCGATGCCATAAGGAATGTATTTCTGTCTACATCCTTAAAAAATACATCCGTGGAAATTATCACCTCATCTATTCTGATAGCAACATCTAGGAAATGAGAGATAGTGTTGCTACATGATGCAGTAAATTTAATGTTAGAGTTTCCAGAATTGATGTTAATTAATAGCTCAGAGAGTAATTCTTGTCCACCCGTCCATAGTATAAAAATATTGTCTATGTAAAGGGTGTACAATAAAAGATGATCTATAATCTCTGGCTTATTAAGAAAAGATGCTCCTCCTCTCCAAACATAAAAATGTTAGCAAGAAAGAAAAGTGTAGAAAAGTCCCAAGGCGCAGTCACGGAGTCCCTGCTGCCACAATATTGATGGAGATTCACTGCGATTTTCTCCTTTGGTCAATTTGGAAAGAAATAATATTGAAGGCGCTTGACTCCGATGGTGGTGGATTAATTGGAGTGGTATGTGTACTCCTGTCTGGGTTTCTTTGTGACAGGACATGTGATTGGAGCGTGTCCCTGTCAAAGTGTCCCTCGTTGTGGGTATCGTGCAGATTAAATGGGAAAAAAAACCGTAAGTAAATGGTCTGTATTTCACATCAGCTATATGGAGGAAAGCGGGAACCAGTATTGCGTACCAGACTTACTCAGAAACATATAATCACGTGTGCATAAAGGTTTCTTTTTTTATATAGAATCACCAAGGTTGTGAGGATCTGCCAATAGTATGCATGCGTACCGTACTTACGGTGCATAACACGGTGATACTCCTATCAGGGTTTCTTTTAAAACGATCCCCTCTATGAGTTCTCAGCAGCTGGCTTTAATCTCAAGCAGTGCATGCAAACAAAGGATGGAGACCGTTTTAATGTAGAATAGTGCTTTTATTGCTAAAAAAGCCAATTTGAGCACAGGTGAAAAAAGTAAAATTGAAATACCTGAAAGATGACCTTATAGCAATAAGGACATAAAGAATGATGGGGCTCAGTCACTCTGCTTTCCAACGCGTTTCGACAGACTCAGCTGTCTTTTTCAATGTTAGCAAATGAAGGGGCCACAGCAGACCCCATAGCGCATCCTTTTAGTTGGAGATAGTATGCCCCATCAAACAATTGCCAACAACTGTAAAAACTAATCATGATCCAACAAAGTTGGATCCAGAAAATCATGAATGAAGATGCGCATAGCCTCCACACCCCCATCATGTGGGATGGAAGGCTACACACATCAAGGCACACCATTATAGTGCCTGTAGGCACTTTATGAATCTGACACAACATTTGCAGAAAGCTAGTGGTGTCTTTAAGAAAAGACTTCTTTCTGGTCAAGAGGAGTTGCAATAAAGCATCCAGTACCTGTGTGACCGTCTGGTATAAGGAGTCCTGTGCGGCAATGATAGGCCTTCCTGGGGGTGTTTGGGCATTCTTGTGCACTTTTGGAAGAGAATAAAGTACAGGAACCAGAGGCCATTCACAAAAGATGGCCTTAAACACCTTAGCTGAAATCATCCCTTCATTGACCACTGTCCTAAGTAAAGCATGCAACTCTTGTTGATACACTACAGTGGGGTTGCCTGATAATTTTTCATATACTGTACAGTACATCACCATCAGTCAGCTGACTGTATAGCTCTTTTCTATAATCTGTCATATCTTGCACGACAATGGCCCCGCCCTTATCGGCGGGCCTGATAACTATATCATCATATTTGCTGCAGATTCAGCGGGGGTGAGTTCTTTTAACATAAATACAAATACAGAGAGGTCAATTAATTGAAGTTTAGAAAAATATTGCCCCCCCCCAAAAAAAGAGCAGTCCCTGTGAGAGACGCTGGCATTTTCAGCAGATATTTTGAGGCTCTCTCACAGCAACGTTGGCGCTCAAAGGGTTAAGCGGGAGGTGTAGGAACAGAGCAGTTTGTCACTCCTGTTGGTAGGTATGCTATTATTATCTTTATAAGGTGCCAGAAAATGTCTTCAGAGTGTATCAGGGGGGTAAGAATTAAAAAGTAAATAAATAACATAGTAACAGTACATTGCATAATATTTAACAATTGAATAAGTAGAAACATTACTGTAACACCACAGACAGGACAAATAACCGGTGCGAAGGAAGGGCAACTAACTGTAGATTTTATTCCTATTCTGAAAACGTCCATGAATTCACAAAAACACATTGAATTGTAGCAAAAAGTTCTCATCTGTGCTGGATTTTTTTCTCCAGGCGAAAAATCGGCACTGTGATTGCAAAGGGTAAATCTAATTTGCCCAAAAAAGGGTGAAAATTGCAGGTTCTTCACCTGGCAAAAAGGTACTTGTCTATTATCACGGCGCCCACTACGCTATTTGCGTAGAGGGCTATTCACCATAGTGAAATCGCATCGCATGCCATATTGTATGGCATGCGATGCGATGCGATTTTCCCATCTAATGTATTCACTGCTCTGTCAGTGAATCCATTAAAAAGATAGGATGCGATAAGAAATCGCATTGCATCGCATGCCATTATTGTATGGCATGCGATGCGATGTTGTGCGATATAAAATTGCATGCGATGGCATGCGATGAGATATAATGCCATTTAATGGTAAAATGACATCGATACTGGGGGCCTTAATAAATGACATTATGGGGGAAATTTACTTACAAAAATTTGTGAAAAAAATTGTATTTTCATACGAAAATACGATTTTTTTGGCGTATACGTATTTTTGCCATTTACTATGCCAAAAATACGAATTTTCGTATCCTTATTGATAGGAAATTCCTATTTGTATTTACAAATACGAATGAATACACCATCGAAAGAATACGACAGAAATCACCATTCAAAAGAATGGTGGTTCCTGATTTACTGAAATTGAAAATACGGCCGCTAATAAGCGTGAAACGGCCGCGAATATACTGCAGGAAAATACGGGGGACAAAATTAATAGGAGTCCCCCCCGTATTTTAAGAACCAGCCCCAGGCCCAACCAGCCAGCAGGGTAATGTCACAGCCGGGGGACACTTTTAGAAAAGGTCCCGCGGCCAAAACATTAACCTACTGACCAGTCAGCCTGGCCAGGGGCCCTGGGGGAGTGGGGACCCCCCAATAAAGGGGTCCCCCCCTCCAGGACTTACCTGACCAGGCTGAAGCCTGGTGCTGTCCTCGATGCCTTTGGGCATCGAGCTGATTCAGTGTAAAAAAAAATAGAATAAACTATTGTTTAATACTATGGAACTATGAGTCCCAGCAAGCCTCCCCCGCAAGCTGGGACTTGTAGAACTACAAGTCCCAGCATGCAGGGCATTAAAGGGCCCGCTGGCACTTGTAGTTCGACAGTAATAAAAATAGTCAAATAAACACACTGACACACAATAAAAATAAAACTTTAATACATCCAAAGCCCATACATACTGATACTTACCTATCTTGAACCCATAGGTAGGTCCCTGGGTCTTGGTCCGGTGTCCTGGTCCTGGTCCAGGTCCATGTCTGCGTTCGGGTCCATGTCAGCATCCGGGTCCATGTCGGCGGCGTCCGGATGCCGACATGGACCCGGACCAGGACCAGGACCAGGACACCGGACCAAGATCCAGGGACCTACCTACGGGCTCAAGATAGGTAAGTATCAGTATGTAGACTGCCTGTAGGAATTCGTATTAGCGGCCGTATATACGGCCGCTAATACAAAATAATACGCCATGGGAGGGTTACAAAGCAGTCGTATTTGACTGCTTGGTAAATTCCCCTCCGGAACATGACTTTGCATACGGCTGAAACAGCCATATGCAGTCGTAGTCATTCGTATTAAGAATGCAAATAAAAAATTTTGTATTCGGATTCTTAGTAAATTTCCCCCAATATGTAAATGAATGCTATTGCACATTAAATGCCATTGTAAGTGTCAAAATCATAATTTCACTATGTTTGCGTACGTTGTAAAATCGGGCGCCGTGCTAATACACAAGTACCACAAAAAATCCTGCACAGATTCAATACTCCTCTTAAGCTCCATGCACACGGAGCAATATGATTGCGGCAGTGGCGTAACTATGATGAGGCAGACCCCGTGTCTGCTTGGAGGAGCCAGTGCCGGCAGGGTCTGCCGGGGGTCCCGGGTCCAAGATGCTGCTGGGGCAAGTGGCAGGCATGGGAGCTACTGCCTGCCTGCCTAAGCCGGACCCTGTAACCGTGCACATGCTTCCCTCTGCCTTCTCCTTCCAGAGTGCATGCGCATGGGTTGTGCACAATGTAATGCGCACACACCCCTGCTATCCCATCGGCGCCGAATTTGTGTGGAGGAACGTGCGGTCCGTGCCACTGATCCGCCCCTGGGACGTCCACTTCTGTCACGCACTGACATGCTGCTTGCTAGCAGCCATCTGAGGGGCAGGGTGGGAAATCGGGTCCCCATCCCAGCCCCCCCGGAAAGGGGAACAACCCTCCCGCATAAACCCCAATGTCCCGCAATCCGCCCCTCGGCGGGGGGATCCATGGGTAAAATGAGGCGATCGCGTCATTTTAAACCAACCCCCCCCCCCCCGCAGTGCAATGCCTGAAATACCTGCTTCACCCCCAATCCACCTCTTTTTAGCTCCCGGCGATGGCCCGTCCCCCTGCATACTAGAGCTGGCTGCCTTTCCCGGAAGGCAGCCAGCAAAGTCGGCAAGTATGCTGAGGGGTTGGCACCTAGTGCTGGACTGCGGCACCCCTGCCCGACTCCAAGCATCCATACTGATAAATAATAGCGTGTAGTCTCGCCCTGGCCACTCCTCCTGGTTCCTGACTGTCTCCCAGACACTGAGGGAACACCAGTACTCCTGCAGCTGCCCGGGCCTGCCTCCAGCTCCTGCTCTTCCTTCTGCCGTTGTTGCCTGCACACAGCCCTGTCAGAGACCGTGCTACACCACAGGACCGACAGTGTTTTAATAAAAGGTCAGTCAGTCCAGCAGCTACTCCAGTGGGTTTTAATGGCTGTCCACCAGCTGGAGCATGTGAAGGGATGAGAAAGGGGAGAAGCTGTTAGGCCTTTGGCTGTGTAGTCTTCTAGCTGTGAAGTACTCTAGTGTAAAGTATGCAGACTTTAGTAATATAACATAGGAGATATACAGGAGATGAACAGGAGGGAAACAGGAGGACAAAGAACACTTCGTCCTCCATCTGCAACCCCAGCAATCAACATACTGCAGTGAGTTTCTTGCCTCATCATCACCTACAGTCTGCACAACCTGGACACTGATCTCCATGCTGAACTAAATGCTGTCACACACTGCTTCTCCCTTATACATTAACTATACTTCCTGTAGGCTCTCCACGCTTCCAGTATATCTCCCTCTCACTACTCATTCTAGGCCACTCCAACCTCATTCTATATCACTACTCTGATCAACTTTACACAGTAATATGGCTCCTAGATCCAGTCCCATACCAGTCCTTGCTATCAGGTCTCACCCCCTCTCAACCTCTACACCTTTCACACGCACCCACAACCCTCACAACCTAATTACTATCTCACCTGTCCCCTCCCTTCCTTTCTCCTGTGCTCTCTGGAATGCTAGATCAGTCTGCAACAAGCTCCCAACTATCCACGACCTCTTTATCTCCCACTTTTTTAACCTTCTCGCCATCACTGAAACCTGGCTGTCCGCATCTGACACTACCTCCTCTGCTGCCCTCTCTTATGGAGGCCTCTCCTTCACACACTCGGTCAGACCGGATGGCCGCCAGGGTGGAGGAGTGGGCATCCTCCTCTCCCCCAACTGCACCTTCCGCGCCATCCCACCTGAGCCCTCCCTCACATTCTCCACCTTTGAGGTACACACTATCCGCCTCTTCTACCCCATTCACCTCCTTGTGGCTGTAATCTACCGCCCCCCTGGCCCCTGCTCCCCTTTCCTTGATAACTTTGCTGCGTGGCTTCCACACTTTCTCGCCTCTGACCTCCCCTCTATCATCCTCGGTGACTTTAACATTCCTATTGACATCAATAATGCTGCCTCCTCTAACCTTCTTGACCTTACCACCTCCTTTGGACTTTCTCAATGGACCTCCACCCCCACTCATAATCTCGGACACTCCCTTGACCTAGTCTTCACCCACCATTGTAATCTCTCTGATTTCTCTAATTCTTCCTTCCCACTCTCTGACCACAATCTGCTCTCTTTCACCCTCTCATCCTCCCCTCTCCCCTCATTGCCCAGACCCACAGTCACCAGACGTAACCTCGGGTCTCTTGACCCCACTGTCCTGTCTTCCCTGGAGACTTTCCTCTCTCCTCTCTCAACCATGACTTGCCCCAACCAGGCTGCCTCTTTCTATTACTCTTCTCTCACCTCTGCTCTCGACTCTGTAGCCCCCCTCCACACTGTTCCCCTTCGACGCTCTAAACCACAACCCTGGCACAACAAAATAACTCGTTTCTTGCAAAAATGTGCACGCTCTGCTGAACGCCTCTGGAGGAAATCTCACTCTCTGGAAGACTTCCTTCATTTCAAGTTTATTCTCTCCTCCTACAGCGCTGCTCTCTCCTATACCAAACAATCTTTCTTCAAATCTCTCATCTCTTCCCATTCCTCCAATCCCCGACGTCTCTTTGAAACTTTCAACACTCTACTTCGCCCTGCACCACCCCTCCTCCCTTCATCCCTCACTGCCACTGACTTTGCCTCCTTCTTCCTCTCTAAAATTGAGGTAATCCGACATGATATCTCCTTCCATACCCCCTCTGCTGCCCACCCACCCCAATCATCCTCCCCTACCAACTACCCCACTCTGTCATCCTTCTGCCCTACTACAGCTGAGGAAGTCCGCTCCCTCATCTCATCCTCTCCCCCCTCTACCTGTCCCTTGGACCCTCTCCCCTCCCGTCTCCTCAGTTCCCTCTCCCCCACTGGCTGCTCCCACCTTGCTCACCTCTTTAACCTATCTCTTTCTACTGGCATCTTTCCCTCACCCTTCAAACACGCTCTGGTCTCGCCTATTCTTAAAAAACCTAACCTGGACCCTTTATCTCCCACAAGCTACCGCCCTATCTCTCTTCTCCCATTTGCCTCTAAAATACTAGAACGGCTGGTTTACAGGCGTCTCACCAGCTACCTGTCTGACCACTCCATCCTAGATCCCCTTCAATCTGGCTTTCGCCCACTTCATTCCACTGAGACTGCCCTAGTGAAAGTCACCAATGACCTGCTGTCAGCCAAATCCAAGGGTCACTTCTCCCTGCTTATCCTTTTGGACCTATCTGCTGCCTTTGACACTGTGGATCACCCTCTCCTCCTCCACACACTCCAAAACATTGGCCTCTCTGGCACAGTCTTCAACTGGTTTTCCTCTTACCTCTTCAACCGTTCCTTCTCAGTCTCTGCCTCTGGCTCTACCTCACCACCTTCTATCCTTCCTGTCGGGGTCCCTCAGGGTTCCGTCCTTGGCCCCATTCTGTTCTCTCTGTACACCTCCTCTCTGGGTGCACTCATTAACTCCTTTGGCTTCCAATATCACCTCTATGCAGATGACACCCAAATCTACCTCTCCTCTCCTGATCTGTCCCCCACTGTTTTCTCTCAAGTTTCCAACTGCCTCGCTGCCATCTCTACCTGGATGTCTGAGCGATTTCTGAAGCTGAATATGGACAAAACCGAACTTATTATCTTTCCCCCACCCAGAGCTATGCCCCCTACTAATATCTCTATCACTGTTAACAACACCATCATCTCCCCTGTTCCCCAACTCCGCTGCCTGGGTGTCACTCTTGACTCCTCCCTCTCCTTTACACCCCACATCCAAATGCTGGCCCATTCTTGCCGGTTCCAGTTACGCAACATTGCTCGCATCAGGCCCTTTCTCTCACAGAGTGCAACTAAGCTGATCATACACTCATTGGTCATCTCACGGCTTGACTACTGTAATGCTCTTCTCACCGGCCTTGCTCAATCCCAACTAGCTCCTCTCCAATCTGTCCTCAATGCTGCAGCCAGGCTTATCTTCCTCTCCCGCCGCTCTAATTCTGCTACTCCCCTTCAACAAAATCTGCACTGGCTTCCATTCCCCTACAGAATCCTCTTCAAACACCTCACACTCACATACAGGGCCATCTCTAATTCCATTGCTCCATATATCTCTAACCTCATCTCCATTCATACACCCTCCCGCCCTCTACGGTCAGCTGACGACTGTCGTCTCTCCTCCACCCTGATCACTGCTTCCCATGCTAGAGTACAGGACTTTGCCCGTGCTGCACCCCTTCAGTGGAACGCACTCCCTCGCTCCATTAGACTCTCCCCGACCTTGCAAAGCTTCAAACGGGCACTGAAAACTCACCTATTCATCAAAGCGTACCCTTCCACTGCATAAACCAGCTGTTTCCGACCCCTTGCCTGTTTCCTGTTTACATCCTGCTATCTAACCACCACCCCCTCGCTTGCACCTCTTGTAATCTGTCTGTCTCCCCTTCCTACTAGATTGTAAGCTCCTCCGAGTAGGGCCCTCTTCCCTCCTGTTGTCAAAGCCCACTTCTCTTCACATCTCACTCACAGCTCTCCTTTACTCCAACACTCAGTGACCATCTTCGTCTGCATACTCCTCTCCATCATTGGCCTCAAGCCTCTAGTTGTATGTTGATTGAGTCCTCACTACTTGTACCCAAGCTGTAATGTGTATTGATCTGTGGCGCTCTTTATTTGTACTGTATTTTTGTTATTTATTCAATGTTATGCCAAGTTTTGTTTCCCTGTATTGTTCCTTTGTACGGCGCTGCGAAACACTTGTGGCGCCTTATAAATAAAATTATAATAATAATAATAATAAGAAGCGCATGGAGGGAGACCATTTTAAAAGTTTAAATATTATTGTTGGAAATGTAGCTTGTAATAGTAAGGGGGGTGTGGTGTGTAGTGTAGTGGTATAGTGCAGCGTGTAGGGGATGTAGTGTATCATTTAGTGTAGTGGTATAGTGCAGTGTTCATGTGACTGAGATGATTGGCTCAAGAATCGGTGCAACATTTCAAATGGCCGGGGGCCACCAGAGGTCTTGTAGCTGAAACTCTGTAAGTGCAGGAGGTACAGGCATGGTGTCTCCTCTCTGAAGGGTGACACGGGTGCAGACAGCACCCTGTTAGTCAGCATCTCACAGACGGCCAGTTGCCAGAAGCAGTAGCGGTGGAGTTTAGCCCAGAGTGGTGAGTCCACTGGGGGCATTAATTCTAAGAATAAATGTGTGTGTGTGTGTATGTGTGTGTGTGTGTGTGGGGGGGGGGGGGTAAATGGTCATTACGGTGTATGACAATGTGTAGTGGGCATTATGGTATGTGGCATAATGTATAATAAGCATTACAGTGTGGGGCAAGGCCACACGCCTGGAGATGAGGCCACACACTGTTTTTGGAATGGACACACCACAGCTATGCACAAATACTTTTATTCTATATTTTTAAATTTTTTTTGTGGTGGGGGGCACATATTTTTCTGTTCACACTGGTAGCCAAATTGCCAAGAAACAGCCCTGTTTGTATTACCAAAATGTGTGTGAGCAGGAGGGGGCGCCAGAGACTTTTTTGGCAGGGGGGAGAAAAATTTCTAGTTACGCCACTGGATTGCTGAGCAATTTTGGCTTAAAAGTGCTCAGCATTGTATAGCTCAGTGTCCCATTTTCATCAGCAACCAGAGATGGTCGCGGATGAAAAGGAGACACTGCCAGGGGAAGCCACAGCGGGAAACAGCTGATCGCCGGGAAGCCGTGGGGGAAGCCCCTGGTCAGCTAAGCATGCTCCTGTTACCAGCAACCATTGCAGGGCTCGTTGCGACCATATCCCCGCCGATTCTTGCTAAAATCACACAGTGGGCGGTATTCAATGTGAATACCAGCGACGTGCAGCGAATCCTGTTTAGGATTCGCTGCACATTCGCCACGTTCCGGAGCCTCGCCGGCTCCGGTATTCAACGAGTCAGGGGCTCGCTGCCCCTGACCGGCGAATATGAGCTCCTGCGGCGAACGCCGCAAGGAGCCTGAGGACGGTGGCAGGCAGGGAGATGGAAGTCTCTCTGCCTGCCCCAGAGCGTATGTGGGGGGGGAGGTGGGCTCCCCGGGTGCCAGGCAGCACAGGCTGCCCCCCGGGGGTGCCAGCAGGGGACCGCATATATTCACTACACCCGATAACGATTGGGTGCAGTGAATATATGAATATCTAATGAGCGGCTCGGCTCCGGCTCCCCCTGCTGGCTGCTGTGTAAAAAAATATATATATATATATTTTTTAATTAAATATATATTCATGTGCTTACAGCACATGAATAAAAATAGCATGCCCCTCCTCAGAATAAAATTCCTGATTTTTTTACACCAAATGTAAAAAACAAAACACAAAAGTTCACATTCCACTTCACCATAAAAAGATAGCGATTGCTACTCGGTGAATCATGGCGAAAAAAACCTTGAAATGTATTCGCCATGTGGTCATTGAATAGGGTGATTCACCGTTTTTGTCACAAATTCGCCAAACAGCACAAATTCGCCATAAAAACATGGCGAATCAGGCTCATTGAATACCGCCCAGTGTGTATGGGGCTCATGTGTGAATTACTCAAGGCAAGCACCTAAAACTAAATACTATTTAACTGCCAAGTAAAGGCCCATACATACACAAAGATGTGTCAGTAACGACCCATCGTTAACTACCATCTTTCATTTTCACCCTTGAAGTGAAAATGAACGACCTCAGCATTGCAGGTGATCGCTGGTGCACGACGGCTGACAAACGACCACAAACGATGCAGGACCTTTTCTATTAAAAAAACAAAGAATGTTAACGACCATAGCCAAATTGACCTGCATGCATTGACGATGGCTATGGTCTTTAACGACCCACGGGTACGCGCATCGTTGGTAGTCGTCCGTCATTCACAGCATAAACAGTAGACAATGTTAAAAGATTCACCTCCTAAACGACCCTGAACGAAGTCGTTCTGGGTTGTTCAGGAGGTGATTTATAATGGGGTCGTTCATCATCATTAAGAAGACATCGTAGTGTGTGTACGGGCCTTTACCAATAGTGTGCAGTGTGTGCAGTACACACAGGCTCCTGGGTCCACTGGGGAACCCAAAGATATCAATGTATAGTTACATTTCTTCAGTGAAATAGAAAGGATTTTGTGACTACTATAACAGAGATCACAGAACAATTCTTTTGCTTTAAAAGACTAAAACTAACCACAAACAATTCATTAAATGAGCTAGAACAGAGGTTCTCAAATGCAATCCTCAACTATACCCAACAGGACACGTTTACTGGATTTCTGTCTGTCATAACAAGTGGGATTATTACTGATCCAGAAAAACAGATTAATCCACCTGTGCACGATTAAAGAAATCCACGGAACATGGCCTGTTGGGGGTACATTGGGCCAGGAGTTAAGATCCCATGAGCTATATGATACATAGCATTGCCAACATGCACAGCATATTGTCTGCATTAAATGTAAGTAAATGATTGCGGAGAGTTTGCCTCTCAATATTCCTGATTCATGAATACATTTAAGTTTACTGCTACAGTATAAAATATTAAACTCTGTATGTGGCTAAATAACAAAGAGATTTTTTTATTTCATTTAAATAAATGAATCCTGTCAAACAGTATAAAATGTTTATTTGTGGTAAATCTACATTAATGTTAGGGACACTTACTGGGAGTAATGCAGAGTTAATATCAGAAAGGGAATAAATGTATGAAACAATAAATAAATTGATGCACGAACAATAAATTACCTCCACACAAGGGCATAACTACCGTAGACAGGGCCACAGCGCCCCAGGCCGAGGGGGGGGGGGGTGCGCTCCCCCCTGCTTACCTGCACACGGGGGGTGAGTGATGCGCCGGGGGGTTGGGGGGGGGAGCTTGAAGCGGCCGTTGCCAAGTCTGGGGGGAGGAGGGGGTGGACCACCGCCGCGCCTAGTTGGTGCTGCGGCCTCCGCCGCTGCCGAACCCGGGGGGTGGGGGGGTTTAGGGAATGCAGCCGCCACAGCCGAGCCCCGTAGGTACAGGGAGTGCAGCTGCTATGGGGCCCTGAGCCAAGAGGGGCCACTTAGCCTGTCAACATAACATGTGCTATATACTGTATATATTTTTAATCACTGGATGATACATAGGGGCCCTTACAAACATTTGCTATAGGGCCTACAAATATCTAATTATGTCCACACATAACTCCACACATAAGCAGAGCTGTGTCTCGAGGTGCACGCGACTCCGCATCAGCAGCAGTTTACTCAAATCATCATCATCATCAGAGTGTTCTTGCAACTGTCCTGTAGCAGGTGAAAAAGATACACATTCAAACCAGTGGCAGTTGCAGAGGTGGAGCTGCAGCCCAGTCCAAAGTTCATTCCATGGCAAGTAGTGCATGCTGAAACATCATTACCGCAGGGTAAGTTAATACTATTGTTATACTACCACCACTTCTCATATTAAAACATACCCTTGCACCTGAGGTACGGATATCTAACCCAGAAGCAAGGGAACAACATCACTGAAAGCCCAGCCTCAAGTTTTCCTGAGACTGAACAACCTTCTCCGTGGGACACTGTCCTTCCACATCAACCACTGCAGTTAAACACGTGGAACAGCATCCTCAACACCCAGCCAACAGTTATTGCTCCCAGCCATAGACTTTACACCCAGTGACATTGGACAATCCATATCCATCACCCAACCCCAGAGCGCCAGCACCCCCAAACTACTTCCCATGCATCTATGTCACCCTACATGTATGCACTACTTTCACCTCGGGTATGTTCCTCTGTCACCCTGTATACTGTATATGCACCACTGTCACCCAAAGAGGTCACCAAAAGAGAGGGTTGTAGCTTGAGGGGACGGCATATCCTGTGAAACTACACTCCTTGAAGTGAGACCATACCCTATTCTGATAGCAAGTTCCCTCAGCATGTGCAAATATACCCAGTCCACTGACCTTCCCCCTTCCCCTATTATGCCCTCCCCCCATTTTCATTCTCTTCTGTATCAGCCCCTGCTGGGGGGCAGCATGGTACTGGTGAACAGGGTGGAGTGGCATAATGGGAGCTTGTGGTAATACAGTGTTTATATACATACGGCAGAGAGGCGCTCCAGCTGTCAGAGATGTAGGTGTGTCAAGGCTCATTGCCAGGGGGGAATACATGCTGAGTTGCAACTGTTATTTCCAGTGTTGGCTCTTGTCCGGATCAAGACCGACTATAGGTCTTTTCAGCCACCACAGGACCCTGCTTGTTATCCCTACACCCTATTTCATTGTTACCTGTATCCGTGCAAATAAATTTTTTATGCAAGCAAACCAGAAAAGATACCTTTATATGATTGCAGCAGCACATCACACAGTGAGTACGGGTATGCCACCCACACCATTTCTTCAAAAGATACCATTATATGTTTGACTGTACCTTATACTGTGTAAGATCCCCTCAAAAGGAAGTATTATTTCATTTATTCACTGTGTGTCCACACAGGGGAGCACTAAATCAAGTGTACCACCTTTCTTTCCCCTACATTTTCTATTGAGTCTTATAGGTTAGACTCTGTAGGTCCACCTGTAAGCAGCCCCTTTAGGAGCGCCCGATAAATTCCCCACATTGTAAACCCATAGGGGGTTAAATGCTCATTGCCAGGGGAATACATACTTGCTGCCATAGGGGGTTAAGTGCTCATTACCAGGGTGGAATACTGTACATACTTGCTGCCATAGGGGGTTAAATGCTCGTTGCCAGGGGGGAATACATGCTTGTTGCCATAGGGGTTAAATGCTCATTGTCAGGGTGGAATACATGCTTGCTGCCACTGTGTACATACATACATACATACATACATACATACATACATACATGCTTGCTGCCATAGGGAGGTTAAATGCTCATTGCCAGGGGAGAATTCATGCTTGCTTGCTGCCATAGAGGGTTAAGTGCTCATTACCAGGTGGAATACATGCTTGCTGCCATAGGGGGTTAAATGTTCATTGCCAGAGTGGAAAACATGCTTGTTGCCATATGGGTTAAATGCTCATTGCCAGGGTGGAATACATGCTTGCTGCCATTGGGGAATACATGCTTGCTGCCATAGGATGGTTAAATGCTTGTTGCCAGGGGGAATTCATGCTTGGTGCCATAGGGGTTAAATGCTCATTGCCCAGGGGGGGAATACATCGTAATTGTGTGTGTGTGTGGGGGGGGGCATCAGGGGGAGTGGCATTGCAGAAGTGCAGAGTCTCTGACAGTATTAGAGACCCAGCGCCCCCCCCCCCCAATGATGGCCGCCGCTGCAGAGGACACGGCAACTAGAGGTCAAGGAGTGCTTCTAGTGTGTCTTCTAGTGCGGCGGCCATTTTTGGAGAGGAGCAGGGTCTCTGAAATGCTGTCAGAGACTCTGCGCATCTGCGACGCAAGCCCAACACGTGTTAACGGCGATAAAAAAATGTAATCTGCGTTAAAGTGCTGGTGTGTTAACGTGTTATTAACGCGTTTACGTGCCCAGCACTAAAATGGGTTTTCAGTTCATGAAAAGTCTGCACAGAAGTCTTCTGCAACACCAACAATATAAATACATTATACCTAAAGACAAAAATAAAAGTCATGTAAAGTAATTTTTATGCACTAAGAAGCGGGTAATCTATTATATAAACCTTCCTCTGATTTCACATGAAAATAAAGAATGGGAGAATAGAGACAGTAAATATGTTGGATATTCCTTAGCATGCCCCCATGCAATAATCCATATTACATTAGTGGTAGAGCTGGCAAATACAGATCATTGTTGTATCACTACTCACAGCATTGTCAATTGCAACTGACAAATGAGCGTAACCGAGAAAAATGTCATCACTGTTTCCACACTTGCGTAATCCTTTAGGCATAAAGTCACAAGTAAAAAGGATCACAATTTTTCAGTCCTTCTATTCTCTTTAGAACACCCTGTGGTCTACACCATTCACTTATAGAGCACATCAATCCTAATAGTCCCCCTAACTCTACCTCATAATATCTGGCAAATTCCATATAGCAGTCTTATTGGTGTAATACATCTTCTCCTTTTCACTACTACATAAATTATAATCTATTTAAGGAAACATTTCTCATGTATTATTACAGATTGTAAGGATTCACTGGGTCACCTTGCAGAATGATTGTCATCACAGTACACATCAATACCTACTCTATACAAACAATAAACAAAATATGGAGGAGAGACGTATAGTAAACAAAGCTACTTGTAGTATTAGTAACATTTAGGGCGGGATGTATTAACATACAGTATGCGGCTGGCATCGTGGTGCGGTAACGGAGACCCCCCACGATACCTGTACTGTGGTGTGTCTCCTACTCCTCCCTGCCGCCTCCTGCTGCCTTCACGCCGGGGACAGCTAAGCAGGCTGTCCCCGGGGCCTCCTCCTCCCCCTCTGCAGCCGGAAGGACGTCTGGCTGCGTTGCTAGGGTGAGGAAGGGCTTACCTTTTCGGGGTCCAGGAGGACCTGAAAGAAGGTAAGCCCAAGGGAGGGGGAGAGGGGTGGTCGGCGAGGCGCCGGGGTTGCGGTGGGGTTACGGCGGATGGCGAAAATAAGCCCATAGGCTTCTATAGGGTATCGCCACCCAAAGGGTGGCAATACCCTGGCCTGCGAAATCGGTGCAGCCGGGTAATAGTACATATGAAAATGCGGTGAAACAGGGGTTTTACCGCATTTTCATTTTGATATATCTCACCCTTAATCTTACGATTTGTATCTTGTAACATTGTATTCATTAAATTACATGATACAATCACAAACAAGAGACCAGCTAAAAAATACATACTGTACATTCTAAATGATAAAAGCTTACCTTCCAAGTGTCCCGATTACAGTGGACAGTCCCGCTAAATGGAGACTGTTCTGATGTCCCACAAATGGAGGAAGCCGGAGTTCACCACTGCTTTGCTCTACTCGCTGAAAACATGCCGTACACATGCAAACAGCATATCTTCAGTGCAGGGAGAAAGCTGGGGCTGCTCAGCTGATCGGGGAGCTCTGCGCACGTCCTAAAAGTGACGAAAACAGGGGTGAAGGTGCTAAGCCACGCCGCATCTCTCATAAGCCACTCCGCCCCTTCTATGCTGCGATAGGTCTCCAATTTCAAAGAAACAACATAACCCACCCAAATCTAACTTTCTCTGCGCATGTTATATCTGCCCTACCTGCAGTGCAACTTTATTTTGTCCATCTGCAAAAATTGCAGCCTTGCCAACAGGTCTGATTCAGGGGGGCAAAGTAATGTATGTTATCAAAAATGCAAAGTAAAGAGAAATAAAAGTAAAATGCAATATAATAAATAGTAAAAATAAGCACATATGCCCAGTGAGAGTAAAATACAAAGTCTTTCCATAACAACTGTAATTTATTGTAAAGGTGGATTTGTGCATTAGATGCTGGTGGCCAACTTAAATGTGCCACTGGATGGTGAGACAATCAGAGCTCACATGCCAGCACCTGCTCTGATTGGCTGCCGGGCTGTGAGCCCTGATTGGATTACAAGTCGGCGCCATATTTTAAATGGCCGCCAGGGTCCGGAGGTGAAGAAGCCTGTGCTCTGGGAGGAAGGCTTCATTCAGCGCACTTAGCGCAGACAGCTCTGCTCCCCCCTCCAAGAGCAAGGCGGTAAGTGAGGGGGGCATTCGTTAAGTGAGGGGAAGGGGGCGGGCCCGGACTAGAAATCAGTCCCGGGCCCCACAATTTCTAGTGGCAGCCCTGCAGGTAGGAGCTGATTGGTTTTTCATTCATTGGTTTAGGGGAAACCATGAGAGGCAAACCCCAAGAAACATTATGCTAAATAATGCATATACTGTAGGTTTAATCCATCCTGTCTGCCTTTCCGCACACCTGATGTAATGAATAATCCTGTTTGCACAGTTTGATGACCTTACATTTACATAAAAGTGTAAACATTTCAGTCTAAGCAGTGGGCATTAGTTCTGAAGCAATAAATGTTCAGAGTTTAACATTTACAATCCTCAAACTGAATAATTATAAGCAAACGCACATCAGTATTTTCTAGAAAAAAAATGTTTAATTAAACTTGTGACAGCTTCCTGAAATAAGCAACAACGTACCCTCTGTTCTAAAATGTATCCTTACTATCGTCCACCTAATTAGTGTCTGGGAAATGACATGTATAGCATAAGTTCTCATCTCAGCTGCACCTCCATTCGGTTCTCCTTACTTATCTGGAAAGGTCATGGCATTTTTGTCTTATGGGTCTCAAAAATAGTTATGCCGATTAACATAATGAGATGCAAGTGATATATCAGGGGAAATATCTCCGCTGAGAGGCAAGGATGTAGGTAAACCAAATTAGCTCCTGCCTTATGTTGGTTTTCATTGGGCATTACACCTGATGCATATGACATCCTGTAGTGGCCATAGCATTGCAGCTATCATACATCAGCGCCTTCCTTCTCCCCGCAGCCATCGCAGCACTGAATAAGTCTAGACTTACTCAGCGCTGCGAAAAGAGGGGGAAAACCATTCGATAATGTATTATTTTTTAATGGTTTTCCCCTCATGTTTACACCTGTGATCGCATTCGCAGCCGTGAACATGGGCGGGGGGAATTTATTCGATACGGCGGCGAGGCAGTATTTATCTGATCGCTGGGCTCTGAAATCTCACAGCCCAGCGATCAGTTCTGAATTGGGCCCAAAGTACAGTATATACTGAATGCCTGTATATATATACTTGCCTACTATTAAAGTCTCCTCTGTCAGGAGACTGTCAGAAGCACTTCTGGGGGTGGGGCCTGATGTATAGGTCATCAAGCCACGCCCCCAGTAATGCAAATCCGGCAATCCGATGGTCTTCGGGGGAGGGGCGGGGCTAAAAGCTTGCAATTTGCATATTCCACCCTTCCCCCTCCCCAAAGAGCTTCGAATCGCGGTCATTTAACTCTGCCACCAGGGAGATGCGGGGGGTCCAGCAGTATCCGGAAGGGTTGACAACCTTTCCGTGGACTAATGCAAGCTAAGGCTTCACCTCTAACAGCCACGTTTGAGGGGGTAAATTAGGTTCACCCCAACCCCGGTGCCGCCAGGACTTATGGATAACAAGGCTGCTGCAGGAGGTAGAGAGCCGCAAGATAGGAATAAACAAGCATAGAGTACACACACCTTCCCAATGTGGCTTGAACCCACTAATGCAACAATGCATATGATGTTACCTGGGAAAAAACCCAACTGACTAAATGTGTAACAATATACAAGCTGAAACAAAAAATACCTAGAGAATGACAATCAAATGCAACAATGCAGAAAGATGATACAAGTAAGATAATAATATACAGAGGATGTTAACCCCTGACTTATCTGGCATAGCTGACCACAGTTCAGTACAAGAGTGAGTAGGCAAGTTGACAGGCAGGCAGTCAAGCAGACTGGGACAAGCACCAGAGATCAGGAACACGCTGACTGAGGCATCACCGTAGGAGGGCACACAGGATGCTAAAACCAGCATCTTTACAAGAGTCCAGTGGGTTTAAATATGAATCACCACGGGCGTGGGTGACGTCCCCCTGCTGCTGCCGGGCACCGGGTGGAAATCCGAGGCGTTGCCTGGCAATGTCTCCAATGCCTCCCCATTCCGTGTCCCAGAAATCGCTGTCCGCCGCCAGCCCCTGTCCTCCTAGCACCCACCAGTGTAGAGACACTGTGGGACACAGAGGATGGGCGGCGGCGCCTAACAGCTATTTTTGGAGGCATAGCTACAGTAATACTGTGACAGCATATACAGAGGTGGAAACACTGCTCTCCAGGGTACAGAAAGTTTTGCTTTAATGATATTGAGTGTTGGATACGGAGGTTAGCATTAATACACTGTAGTGTATATACATTTGGTTCGATTCCATCCAAATTTGGTATCTGCTTAGAGCTTATATGTTTTGCTTATAGTTCATGGATATCCTCAGGGGATCCAGTTTCCTCTTACAATTCAAAAATATTATTAGATTTCTATGCTAATTGGACCTCTGGCTACATTGGCCTTGGTGAGTGTCTGTGGCAGTGAAATTACATTTTAAACATCACAGGGGAATAAATAATGTAATTATAACAATGTAATAAAATGATTGTTCATTACAGCAAAATATTTTGGCACTAAACAAATAAAATAAAAAGAATAATGCATAATTATTATTCCTCCATCCACACACTGGGGGTGATTCAGCTTCATTCAGGAAGGGTCGAATTCGCTCCCATTACGATGGTGGGAGGTTTGCGTATGCGCGTATTTGCACATGTGCTGGCCCCCTGTGCAAATGCCTTTGGCGGGTATCACACTTGCCGAGGTGTTCACACAGGTAGGGGAGGGACGGGGGTGGGCAGGTGGCGGCTGGAGGGCAACACCCAGCATTTTATGGGTGTCCCCATGAAAATGCTGGGCGTTTCCCTGGGAACCCATGCGTGGCTTTCCCTGCTCGAGGCAGGCCACATGATGTCAGCGCCCACCCCGTCTTTGGCGGATAGCGGTGGAAATAGACCATCGAATGATTTCTCTTCCATTCAGTCGCATGCAAGGGGATGTGTTCTCGGACAGATCCCTTCACATGCATCCAAGGGGATGCAGGTGGTGCTGGCGGTGTGGGGGGAGGGGACAGGTGTTCTGCAGGGCGGCAGGCGGCATCAACCCGCTCACAAAGCAGCGAATGACGGCAGTCCTGAATCACCCCCGCTGTCTCTAGGTTGCTGCTATTTCTGGAGTGCGTCCTCATGGTCAGGTGATACTTGCTTAATATGAAAGGACTACTTGGGGATTGTAACACCAAGCACTTCTGACTGTGTTTATGCACAATACTTAAAGGACAATGCTTTTATGAGCCATGTCTTGTTAGCAAAAGCTTTGCCCTATTAAATACTTAGCATAAACACAGTCAGAAGCGCTTTATAAACAAACCCCATTGTTTGAAGACAACACATTAGTATGTTATACACAGTGGCCCTTATTCAGATCTGATCGCTGTACAAATGTGTTCTCAAAATGGGCAAAACTATGTGCACTGCAGGTGGGGCAGATGTAACATGTGCAGAGAGAGTTCGATTTTTGTGAGTTATTTTGTTTCTGTGCAGGGTAAATACTGGCTGCTTTATTTTTACACTGCAATTTAGATTTCAGTTTCAACACACCCCACCCAAATGTAACTCTCTCTGCACATTTACATCTACCCCACCTGCAGTGCACATGGTTTTGCCCATTTTCAGAACAAATTTGTACTACGATCAGACCTGAATAAGGGCCAGTGACTCATTTTTAGTCTTCTCCCATTATATATACAGTACTGTATATGGAGAAACAGAATAACCAGAACGTTACTCTTCAGTCAGCATTTCCTCCATAATTTACTGTTCTCAGATAGTTAGTAGCTGAAAACAAAGGGACCGAATTAACTTGAATGATGTTAGAATTAGATTCTAATGATTCCCTGTTAGATTCTTAGTGAAAGAGGAGAACCCGCGGTCACACTGCCTCAGCAGCGCTGCGATAACTGGTTTAGTTGATATTAAGCAATTTAGCACAATACAGATACGATGTCAGGAACTGGACTGAGCAGACAGACACAACAGAAGTCCATCTGTCAAGCAATGAAAGTCAACCACTATTTCCGACTCTTATTAGTAATATTCACCAAAATTCTGGATTTTTGGTACATGGATGTTTTGCAAACTGTCCGTCTCCTAATAACATCATACTGTAATAATATCTCATTGTAAAATATATTGTCACACTACTGTAGCCTTTCTAAAAACATTAAGAAAGTTAAATGGTTAAGATAAAAACATGAATTAATAGATTGAAAGAAGAAGTCATGGTAATATTGGAGATTGGCTCAAATACACTATCCCTTTGAAAATGAATCCTGCTGGGTAATTTTCCGGGGCCATTCTACAATCTCCGCCAAACACAGGAGACATCTACAGTATATCTAATTCAATCTGGTAACTATACATTTGCTTTGGTGCTCATGAACTGCTGCTTTAATCCAATAGAGCTATGATGCTAGCAAAAACTTTTTAACAGTTTTTCTTTTTCAATTTTCTATCCCCTATTCTTTTAGAGAATTCTCTAATTTTTATCATTTTTTATTGTCCTCTCTGTTATATTTTATCATGTCATAAATACTCATGATCAATTGATTGTTAGTGATTTTTCAGACAAACCCCAGCGCCGTATACTGTAGCTTTCTTTTTCTAAACTCTTTATTGTAGGGAACTTTACACACTCCCTTATACAGCAGCTTTATTTGGGCTTGTGGTTCCCAGTTCTTACTATTTCGTAGATGGAGAATAGACACAGTAGTAAATTACATAAAATATACAGTAAGGGATTATGCTAACAAGGGAAAAAGGGGGAATAATGGCATGGCCCAAGGACGTCACATCGAAAACATGGAATATTGTAGACATCTATATGTAACACAGAAATCATAATGTTTTTTTCTGAAATGCGACTATGTACTGGAAAATATATAAATGCTTATGTTTAAAAAGTATAAAATAATGATAGAACTGAAAAAAAAAAAAATAATTTTAGTAATAAAAAGAGTATAATATAATTTCATTACAAACAAATCCTATTAGTGGACCCATGTCATAGTACAAGTTGAGTTTCCCTTATCCAGAGTTCTGTTATCCGAAATGATTCTGTAACCCAAAGTTTATAGAATGTTTTTTTTATTTTTTTGGCTAAAAGATATACTGGGACATCTATAGCTTACATAGACTGACCGTTGTCTGGAAACAATGTGATGGTGATGCCAGACTTCATCCTCACATGCAATACTCACATCTCACAAATGCAGACAGGAGGTATCTCCTATAGACACCTCCTACTGCATTAGGGTTTTGGTAACATGGAATTACACAGCCCTTGTCTTGCCCGGAACAACACCCTGAAGCCAGTAGGGCTACTGCAGATGAGTTGGGTAGGCATCCTTCAGTCTGCAGATGTGCCCAAGCAGTGCTCTACTAACTATAGGCAATGGCCCCCCAGGGCCGCCATAAGGGAGGTGCTGTGGGCACAGCTGTTCCAGGCCCGGCAACTCTGGGGGATACTAGCTGGGCAAGCTAGTAATATACCAGCATGCACCCTCGTCCCAGGCCATTACATCTCTAGCTTTGGGGGTGTCTCTCCACTATGGATGGCGCCTCTCTCCACCATGGATGGCGTTTCTCTCCAATACACTGCTTCCCCTCCTCCCTTGAGTAGAAATCAGTCCCGGACCCACAATTTCTATTGGCAGCCCTGGCCTTGCCTCCTAGGTGCAACATCATGACGTCAGTGGTCACGGTGGGCACTGCACCACATGGAGCTCTGTTCTAGCCCTGATTACTATCTCACAATGGGACCATTCATCCTTATTTAAAATAGGTAATACAATTATTTTTCACCCACGTAACATATGCATTTGCCATTTACTCCCAATCGGGTCTGTATTACTGTATGTCTCTTTTTTAGAAAACTCAGAGAAATTAACTACTGAAACTGACAATAACATTGGCGCCCAAAGCACCATTTCTTCCTGTGGGAAGTAGATCCAGCTTGTGAAGAGGTTGTGAAGTCTGGATCCCTCCGCCACCTCTGACACTGCACTGTGACCTCTAAACTCAATTAATTACCGGATCACAAGGGTAGCTTCTTTTTAGAGCTGTGTCCCTGCATTGAAATAATAATAAACACTACAGTGGTATTATATCTGCTGCCGCAACTTGCAGTGAGTCAAGTAATTAATTAACACGGGGAAATCCATAATATTAATAATGAATGGGCTCCAATGTCACAACGGCACTGAAGTGGTTGGGTGGAAGCACTTCACAATAGAGGTGCTTAGTACAATTGGTGCAAACTGTCCTTCCTAATACAGTAGATGGTAATATGCGCAGCCAGACATTGTGGTGATGTATTGCTTCAAAAGTAATGTTTTCATTGCTTGTTTTATTGTTTCTTTGTGTTTTACTGTTTCTCTTCGTTTTACTGTTTCCTCACATATATACCAATGGCCTGAACTTGAAGCTAAACTCGGTACTTCATGATGGATTTTTGTTCCATTTTGGCCTAGCGCATGGAACAGTAGAAGGAACAGGAGCTGATAAATGCATGTTGGGTAGATCGCAACATGGCAATAAGTCTGTCCAGCAGCATAGCAACAGTCCCTGCAAACCCCTTGGTGGCTTGTGAGTACTGTGGAGACAACTGTCCTGGGCTGTCATTGGAGCAGCGTGGAAGAGATGCCACCCCCAAATTTTTCAAGGGACATTTTCAACAGTTTGTAGGGGTCAGACACGAACAGCGATCTCCACCTGAACCGCAGACCCACAGCAGCAACTGGGGTGGGGGATCCCCTGACATCGCGCAGAAGCCCCTGACAATGAACTGGTGCTAAAGGGTAGGGGGGGCCGGAAAGTTTTCAAAATTTGTAGTTACGCCACTGGGTCAACCTGTTTACACACAAACAAAAATATACGGGTGGGAAAATGGGAAAATTAATTATATAATAATTACAGGTGTAGATTACTTAACTCTCTTGGCGACAAAACCAGTGGTGATCATCTATCTTGCATGTAACAGAGTCATACCGAGTCTGATGTAAACCTACGGTATCATATTAGGCCTATTGATTTACAGTAAAAAAAAAAAATCAAGATTGCATAAATCTGGACATTTGTGCATCACTCCACGGAGAGATCCGTCAAGTATACGCAATTGCTAAGGAAGGGCCTTATTAGGGTGATGCTCATGGAAGAGGGAGTGAGGTTTTAATAGGGTTGAAGTAAACAATGACATGCTTAAACACAGGAAACATAACTGATGTGTGCCGTATACAACAAAAACGCCCTTAAGGACATTACACCACTGCATCTGTTTTACTAATTACAATTAATAGAATATTTTCAAATCTAAAAATATGACAAATTATATGAGTAAGGAATTTAAAAACCATATCAAGATCTGTGTTCCCACGAACATATGAATCATAATATGGAAATACCTAAAAAGCGAGACCCTGCCATTAGTGACACACAGATTAATGTATTAGCTTATGACAGAGAGGGCTTACAGGAAAAAGAGGCTAAATATTAACATACTGGTCAGAAACACAACACCCATAATTAAACATTAAGTGGCTGTTCTTTTCTTTGTAATCATTTGATGAAATTAATTTTACGTAGTTTGCAGGAATACTGCACATCCTTATTACGGTTCTATTTCCAGTTAAAGTGCTTTAGGGAAGATATCCCAAGAATCTGATTTTTGGGGGACATCAACATTTCATACGCAACAGTGATTTAAACATAAAGGGGGAGATTTACTAAAAATACGAATACTAAAATTCATATTCTTAATGCGAATGCATTACGACTGGCATCGCCGTTGTATTGCATTTGCAAATTCGTATTCCAGAGGAAAATTTACAAATCAGTCGTATTTGACTGATTCGTATTTTCCGATGGCGTAATTTTTCCGGTACGAATTCGTATTTTAAATACAAATTCGTATTTTTCAATACAAATTCGTATTTTAAAATACGAATTTGTATCGGCTGCAGTGGTAAAAAGAAAGAAATAATAAAAAAAAAACAGCGTGGGGTCCCCCCACGGCTGTAACCAGCCCCAGGCTCAAACTGAATAGGGGTTCCCCATATTTTTTTAAACCAGGACCAGCCCTTGGGGGACAAAATGAGTAGGGGCCCCCATATTTTAAGAACCAGCACCAAGCCCAACCAGCCAGCAGGGTAATTACACAGCCGGGGGGAGACTTTTTTATACAAGTCCCCCCCCCCCCTGGCCAAAGCATTAACCCCCTGACCAGTCAGCCTGGGCAGGGGTCCTGGGGAGTGGGGACCCCCCCAATGAAGGGGTCCCCCCTCCAGAATTTACCTACCCAGGCTGAAGACTGGGGCTGTCCCTGGTACCCATGTTCGGTGGGTACCAGGATGATAAATGGTGTAAAATAGAATAAAACTATTGTATATTGCTGTGGAACTATGAGTCCCAGCAAGCCTCCCCCGCATGCAGGGACTTGGAGAACCACAAGTCCCAGCATGCGGGGCATTAAAGGGACCGCTGGAACTTCTTCCACAGCAATATGAATAGTTAAATAAACACACTGACACACCAGAAAAATAAAACTTTATTCTTTACGGAGCCCAACATACAAATACTTACCTATCTTGAGCCCGTAGATAGCTCTACATCCATCCGTCCATTTGGTCCTGAAGAAATCTTGTGGGTACCTATAGAAGGAAATTATACTCACTAGGTCCTCCGGGATACTTTGTTCCAAAGTAGAATCCAGGACTTGGCAAAAAAATAAACCGAAATGCCAATTCAACGAACTGATGGGAGGGACGCGGGATGTGTTTACATCTTGTGGCCCCTCCTCCCAAATGCCGCTATTGGCTGCCTAGCTGTACCTAGCGGCCAATCAGGAGTGGCTAGGCTGCTAGGCGGCCAATAGCAGCCATAATCTTGCTAAAGTGATATTATTTAAATGCTGAAAGGATGCATTTCGGGACTGTTCATGCAGGGGTGCCGGATGGCTGACAGACAGTCGGGATTCCGACAGTTATTACACCGAAGTCGGAATCCCAACTGTTAAAACCCCGACACTCGGGTTTTGCCATAATCTTGCTAAAGTGATATTATTCAAATGCTGACAGGATGCATTTCGGGACTGTTCATGCAGGTTGGGGTAAAGCCATTTTTGTTGGCAGAGTGATGAGGTGTACAGAATAATCAGAACGTTGGTTTATTGAGTATTCATATGATAACAGTGGTAAAAGATATAAGAGGTTCTGGAGCTGCACGAGGATCCGCACATACATAGCAAGGCAGAGACAGGGCTATGCAGTCTGATACTATCCGATATAAGCGGCAGTGAGATCCCACCTGCACCTGCAACCTGCAGTGAGGTCGCACCTGCAATTCCTGTCCCATCCTGCACAGACCAGTGATCTCCTCCCCCCTAGTTCTGTACATCCCCTTCCGTGTGCAGGAAGGAGGAGGCGGAGCGCTCCCCCAGCAGTAGCCGTGTAGGAAGGGGAAGCCGCCGGGGACCCTTTCACGCTCTGCCAGCTGCTTCGTAGAGGGCAGCTCTTATCGCAAGAGCTGCCCTCTGTGATACTAATTGCATATGTTAGAGCATATGTGATTAGTATCACTGCGGTAGCCAGCGGAGGGGGCAAAATGGGGAGGTAGATGTTAATGCATTCCCCCGAACGTCTCAGAACTTCTTTTGCTGTTTCTGTGCATGCCATGTACTCCTCTTCAGTGGTGGAAAGGGTGACAGTGATTTGCTTTCTACTCACCCAGCTGTTAGCTGTGCCTGCTCAAATGAACAGGTATCCCGTATAAGAACGACAATCGTCCTCATCTGACCCCCAGTCAGCATTACAGAACACTTTTAAAGTTGAATCTTTTGATTTTGTGAATCCCCACTTTAAATAACTTGTACCTTTAAGGTATCTCATTATTCTCTTGACTGCAATCCAGTGTTGACTCCCAGGATTTTATTTCAAACTGGCTTACCCAACTCACTGCATGTGTGATGTCGGAGCGAGTCCCAAGGAACTTCTTTTATCTCCTCTATCTCCCCCTGGCTAATTTGTGACATGGCCTTAACCATTTTAACACTTTTGTCAGTGGCAGTGCTTACTGGTTTTACATCAGACATTCCATACTTGGTGAGTATTGCTTCAATGTATGTTTGCTGAACAATTGTAACAATCAGCACCGGAGCAAGGCACCCCAGCGCCCTGGCCGCTCTATGCTGGGGGTGCGGCCGTGCTGCCGTCGCTAACTTGCTGTGGTGCACGGTCCACGGGGGTGTGTGCTGGCACCGCAGCAAATGCGGTGGTGCAGGTGAGTGGTGCTGGTGGGGCTCATCTGGCGTTACGGGGGGGGGGGGGGATGTGTGGGCACCACTCACCTTGCTCCATGCTGCTGACCTGCTCCTAAGTGCCACCCTCCAGTGGCCGATGCCCCAGGCAGATGCCTAAATCTGCCTAGTGGTGGCGCAGGCCCTGGTAATAGTATCTTCTTTTAGGTTGTGTACAATCCTCATGCCTGATTTGTAGGGCCTAGATCCTTTAATTTAAATCTAAGTTTCAGCTGGTGTTTTACACTATCAATGTGCTTTTCTTGGCCTGCTACCGTGTTTCCCCAATAATAGAATAGAATAGAATCAACTTTATTGGCCAGGTATGCTTGCGCACACTTGGAATTTTTTGCGGATTACAGTGCAGCATCAAGCAGGGATGAGGGGGGGGGGGGGGGCATTACATACATTACATTGAGACATTACATGCGGGGAACACATACCCGCCGAGCAGCACAGCGCTTAGGCAGCCATAAGCGGCGCCACTGGTAGCTGCAGCAGTCAAGTAGGTAACAGTATGAGCAGGATAGAAAGGGTTTAGAGGACCCGCACCATAAATGTGATGTTAAATATTTTATATGATTTTTATTATTTTTGGGTGGTAACAGTGCTCGCCTGCCAGGACTTTTTTATCAAATATGGTTCCTGGCCTGCTAGGGTGCAGCCCCCTGATTTATCAATGAGTCAATATGAACAGAAGGAAAGAAAAGAAATCAGCTTTAAATGGGGCGCACTCCTTACCCAAAATGTCTTTATCAAAGACTTTTTATAAAAACGTACCTATTGTTAGGTGTATATTTTATTAGTGTATATTAACACGTTGACCTACCCGGCCATCATTTATATTTTTGGTTTTCAATTTTATTAATTGTATTCAACCTTTATATAATATATTCCCTTTACAAGGGATAACACATAGCGAAATTATTAAAAACAAGTAAAGATATAGAAAAACAAAGAAATAGAAGTTTAAAAAGTGTCTCTGTGACCTATTCGTAGCTGTATAGGAATTGCTTGTAGCAACTGTATAGTATCTGTGTTCACTGTGATTTGTAATAAAGAGAGTTTCTCACTCGTCTACTGTCTTATACCGTGTTTCCCCAATAATAGAATAGAATAGAATCAACTTTATTGGCCAGGTATGCTTGCGCACACTTGGAATTTTTTGTGGATTACAGTGCAGCATCAAGCAAGGATGAGGGGGGGGGGGCATTACATACATTACATTGAGACATTACATGCGGGGAACACATACCCGCCGAGCAGCACAGCGCTTAGGCAGCCATAAGCGGTGCCACTGGTAGCTGCAGCAGTCAAGTAGGTAACAGTATGAGCAGGGACAGTACAGTTATCGCACAGGGAACACATGCCTGCCGAGCTGCACAGCGCCTAGGCAGTCATCAGCGGCGCCACTGGTCACTGCAGCAGCCAGGTAGGCAACACTATGAGCAAACACATCGCAGTTATAGCAGAGATAGTACATTTATCACAAGGTTACATATGGCTGAGTGCACAGATCCTAGGCAGCCATTTGCAGCACCATTTGCGGTGGTGGAAGGTGGACAGCAGGGGGGGGGGGAGAGATTTACTGAGGCCTGGGGAGAGTCAGTCAGTAAAGCCTGGGGCTGGAGTTGGGCCCTCCCTGGGCTGAGTTCAACACCGCTGCTCCCGATAGTCTTATCATACCTCCTCCCTGGGGGGTGGGGGGGGTGCCGCCACAGAATAGAGGGCTCCCGCATCTGCTGGCGCTGGGGGTCAGCGGCTGGGGCCTGGGGGCCTGATCACTTCCAATGTGTTCGGGGACCTTTGTTGGGGGCCGCGGCTGAGCAGTAGGCCAGAGTGTGAGACAGGGGGGGCCAAGGCTGGGCCTGCAGGGAAGGGGAAGACCTACCCTTACTTCTGCAGAACGGTCCAAAATAAGCCCTACCCAGAAAATACGACCTAGCTAAATCCCTCCCGCATGAATTGGATGCCGCTGTTAAAGATTTAACAGCGGCATCTAATCACAGCTGGAGCGTCTCACTCTTTCACAGTGAGCATGCATCCTCTTCTCATTTTCTGTGACGCTGGCATGCGGAATTCGGGGTATGGACACTTATGGTGATTTTGTTAAAGAAGATGACATGACCATTTTGGAATAAAGGTATATTTTTTTGTTCACACTTACCTGTTTATTGAACTTTCTGTCAATGTTATTTAAAATACAACCTACCCTGAAAATAAGCCCTATGGTGCTTTTTAGACCGAAAAAAATTATTATTATTATTATTATTATTATTATTATTATTATTATTATAATTATAATTATCGAGGAAACACGGCAGTGGATCATCCACGTACACAACTATGATGAACAACTTTCCTTCTATTGTTTTGTGGTATAAGCAGTGGTCAGTCTCTGATCTAATAAAGCTCATCTCTAGCAGCACAGCGCCCAACTTCACATACCAACAACAACCACTTTGTTTTAAGCCGTATAAAGATTTTTTCAAGAGGCAAACTTTACCTATTTTGAATGTGCTTTCATCATAATGTTCATGTGGTTCCATATAAATCTCCTCAACTAACTCTCCATTTAAGACTGCAGAATCAAAGCCTAGTTGGTATAACAATAAATCATACATTGTAGCAATGGCAATTACTAACCTCCAGGTGCTATAATGGACCTCGCAACAGGTGAGTAGATTTCTCCGTAATCGTTTCCAGATCTTTGGATGTATCCCTTAGCAACAATCCGGTCCAACCGCCCGTCCCCCCTTGCTGGCCATTGTTCCTCGCACGGCTGAAAATTGATGTTTTGCATAAGCATTCATTCGCAGCCTTGGGTGCAGGGCCGGCGCCACCACTAGGCAGCTCTAGGCATTTGCCTAGGGCGCCGGCACCTGGAGGGCGGCAATTCGCCCCTCACCCCCAGCGAACTGTGTAAAAAACTTGCTGCCCCGGCGTCCCTGCAGTGCTGCTGGAGCGGTCAGGGGTGTCCGTGCCGCAGGGGTACCTGCGGCGCCGTCATGTGTATAAAGCTGGCTGCGGCCGGCGGGGTCCCTGTAGTGAATAGAAAATAACTAGCGCTATGCGCGCAGTGGCGCGGGAAGCGCTAGTTATTTTCTATTCACTGCAGGGACCCCGCCGGCCGCAGCCAGCTTTATACACATGACGGCGCCGCAGGTACCCCTGCGGCACGGACACCCCTGACCGCTCCAGCAGCACTGCAGGGACGCCGGGGCAGCAAGTTTTTTACACAGGTACCACCACCCCCCTCCCCCCGGCACCGGGGCGCCCCCACCCCGACTCGCCTGGGGCGCTCCGGTGTCTTGCACCGGCCCTGCTTGGGTGCAAGGACCAAATTATTCGATGGTCACCGACCATCATATCATGTGGAGCGTTCATGCAAAACTAATACTGGGTACACACCAAAACGATTTGGATTGGACGCAAATCGTATGCAAATCATATGTAAATCATACAATCCGATTTTGCATATGATTGGCATACAATCCGATCCCCTCTGTATTCAGATGAATGGATCTTTTACAGATCCTACCTGCAGCAGGTAGGATCGTATTCGGATCCAATTCGGATCCAACCAAACGATTTTGACCCAATCTGCATCCAATCTGCATCCAATCAGTCTGAATTGGATCCAGAATGATGGGATTGTGCCAAAATCGTTTTGGTGTGTACCCAGCATAAGGCACTCTCAGGTGACTCAGCTTTGTGTGTGCCCTGTACAGGAACAGGGCGAGCAGTTGACACCCGGCGTCCACCCTCCACCGCCCCACACCCCCCGTCCGCACTTGTGGGTGTGAACGGAAACTTGCAGTTCGCCGTGCCCATTTGCACCCGGCATCTGCACATGCGCAGAAATGCGCATGCACAGAAATGCGCATGGGCAGATGCCAAACATCAATCCCCCGTGCAAACATGCAGGGGATCGATGTGATTAGAATCAAGCCCTTAGTTTCTTGCAAAAGACCCAATTGTTGTTGATTGTTTTACCGTTACTTGGCCTATAAACTACAGTGCATGTATTGTTATCCTCCAGAGCTGACAACTCTGTATCAATTGCAGACTTCCATTCTTTCCAGTCGCTAGTTTGACTTTGCTTCTTGGATATTTTGAGAATCACAGTAAACTATGTTTGCATATTCCTCAATGTACTTCCAGGGTGGAATACTTTTGTTACTCCTTATGGAACTCCTGGGAGTTCACATGAACACTCTCAGACACACATTCTGCTGACTGTACATCCAATAATACATGTTGCTGCTTTGATTCTTCTTTTAGTGTCCCAGTTAATGGTACTGTCTCGTGGAACACCACACCTCTGGGTTTTAGAAGATGTTTACTGTTAATGTCCCAAAGCCTGTATCCTTTGCTCTCTTCACAGTATCTGAGCATAAGACATTCAACTGTTTTTGGATCTGCCTGGGTGCACTTTTAAAGTGCTGATCTGCAGCAGAATTCAAAGGGGCAGTGAAAAGATTACTGCCAGTATATATTTTCCACTGATGATCACAGGTAGTGCTGCATACTGTAGATAGTGGTTACAGTCGTCATACTCAGAGTCCAATTTGCAAAGGGCAAGTGTATGGTGCAAAAATGAGAACGGGACTGTAATTGCTTCGGCAACCTGGTGCAACCAACTGTACGTCCTAGACACAGAGGAGTTTTCTGCAATGATGGCTTCTGATTCAAACAAGTCAATAGAGCTGTGGCACAGATGACTAGGTCTGCGATATGACTTTGTCCAGAAACTACTAGATTGAATGGCAATAGGAATCACCATGAGTAATAGTGAGAAACATGTGTAAGAGTTGCATAAATGGAAGCAGACTCAAAATCCATTTCCAAAGTCAGTAGAGTAGAGATAACTAGCTTTAATGAGCACTGGGGTATATGGTCCAATGGAGTTTGAATCAATCAGTGGTTACAGATATTTCATGACTCTTATTGATGACGCCACAAGAATGACACATGTATATTTCCTTAAAGTTAAAAGTGAAGATGTCAGCAAAATTGCGGAGTGCAGGAGATTATTGGAGACTCAGATAGGTCTGAAGTTGAAAGTCTTGAGATCCAACAATGGCGAAGAATATGAAAACAAAGATTTAGCCACATTCCTGAAAAAGTATGGCATAAAGCATTAGTTAACAATTGCCTACACACCAGAGCAGAATGGAGTGAGTTTGATGGCAAACCTCACAATTGTTGAATATGAACTATGTTAAGTGTCGCAGACCTGGAGAAGAAATTTTGGGCAGTGGCAATATCTACTGCTGTATATCTCAAAAATCATGCACCTATAGTAGCGGTGAAAGGTAAAAAGCCATCTTCATGTCTTCCACTGTAAAGCATATGCACATACAGTTGTGCTCATAAGTTGACATACCCTAGCAGAATTTGTGATTTTCTGGCCATTTGTCAGAGGATATGAATGATAACTCACAAACTTTTCTTTCACTCATGGTTAGTGGTTGGATGTAGCCATTTATTGACAAACAACCGTCTTTACTCTTTTTAAATCTCAATGACAACAGAAACTTCCCAAATGACCCTGATCAAAAGTTTACATACCCTGGAGATTATGGCCTGATAACATGCACACAAGAGTGTTCATGGCAGGCATTGGCACTATTCAACAGCACTGCAGAACTTTGCATCTATCTAATTGTATCTAGGCAGCTTGTATACTGACATTTGTTTTCACCCTGACCATTGGATGCAGTGGCGGAACTCTGGGAGGCAGTGGAGGCTCCTGCCGCCGGGCGCCAAGCCCTGGCGGGGGCTCATCCACTCCACTATCACAGCCAGAGTCAGGCTCCCTGTGTCCCCCTGAGAACTCCCACGCCGCCACCACCACCATTTACCCGCTGCGGATCGGGTCTTTATTTCCAATCCGCAGCGCAGCTGACTGAACACACAGTGACAGATAGCCGCCGGCGCCATAGAGCAGCGTTTAACTTCCGGCGGCTGTCTAATGGAATTTGGTCCTGACTGCAGCCTGTGGCCCGGTGACAGGACAGTGCGCAGAATGCAGGAAGGTAGTGTGCGGGAGGATGGGAACAAGGAAGTGGCATACACAAACACATGCTGTTCGGCTGCTGCAGCCCTCTTATTTCAGTCGAATCCTCAGGTTAAAATAAATCCTTGCTTTAGCAGCCCTGTTTTTTCGTGAAGGGGGGGGGGGGGGGGTCTGTGGGACAGTGTCTAAATTTTTTTTATGGTGGATAAGGTGTATTTGCCTATTTGGATAAAAAAAAAATTGGGGGGTGTATTTTTTTATGAATGTGTTTTGTGTTAGAACAGTGCATTTTTTTCTGGGGAATAATGTGTTTTTAATTTGTGGGAATAATGTGATTGTTTTGTGTGGAATGTTTTTAGTGTGTATACTGTAATGTGGGGTTTTGTGTTGGAATAATGTGGGGGTTTTTTTGTATGGAATAATGTGTTTATTTTGCGGGAATGCGTTTTTTTGCGTGGCGTATAATGTTTTTCTTTGGTGGCGTTAATGTGAAATTTTTTCTCTGTAGGGGATAATGGGGGGAATTTATTTGTGGCACATACCCACAGTTTGCCATCTACTTGAGCTATTTAAATTGTGGCGCGCCCCCCCCCCCCCCCCCAGCTGTGCTACTGCACATTCACCGATGGGGGCTGGAAGGTAGGGGGCGCCACCATATTTTTTGCCTCCGGGCACCTGGTAGGAACTTACGCCACTGATTGGATGAATGCTGCATCCACATGTCACAGCTGTAACAACTGTATTTTCAAAAAATTTAGCTCAATTATCAAAGTATAGGTGACATTTATACAGTCTATGCAGACTAAGATAATTGTTAAATTGCCTAACCAACTGAATATTTTGTCTCTTTGCACCCTATACCATTTATACTCCACTTAATTACAATATAGGGCTCTCCATTACAGATTGACCCCAAAATAGTGCATTAGAGAGCTTCTAAGTGTCTAACCTGCATATTATCATCTGTTTATAGCCACTATATTTGCTTATAAGTGATCATAAAACTCCTCAGGGGTATATGGCTCCAGCAGCAGTGTAACATGCATTTTGTTTTGGAGCACAATCCATAGATACCATCATACCTCACTGGATTGCCCAATACATTCCGAATTTGGAAGCCAACCAGTGAAGGGCCAGGCAAGTATCCAGGTGGGTGACCCCTGGTGAACACCGGGTATGGTATGAAGGATTTATTGTCCAAATAACAGATGCACTGAAACTGTTGACTGTCTTAGCCAAAACAGTAATATACTAGCGTTTGGTGAATCACCTGAGGGGTTGACCAGTCCCATGATCATTTTTCTAAATATTATTCAACTATTAATTTGGGACCAAAAGTATTCATTTAGCCTGAGGTCACATCATACAATCATCGATGTTAACAAGACATGTGATCCACCTATAAGTGGGCAATTTAGCCAATCACACAACACATATTTATACCAATCTTTATTTTAAAAATATCAAATATTTATCTATATTAGCTCTTGCTACTTATACTAAGGAATCTACAATAAAAGTTATGTTTTAAATTAATTTCATTAACAATCCATAAAAGTGCGCCCAAAAAGCATTTTGGTACTTGTGTACTATCACGGCTCCCATATCATCCCATCTCATTGCATACCATAAGGCTTAAGATGGTATGCAATGAGATGAGATGTGCTGCGATGGGACCCGATCTTATACAATTTAAAATTGTATACCATTGTATATGGCATACGATGAGATGAGATGAGATTTTAAATTGTATAAGCACACTAATGGGTGCTTTCAAGGTCAATTGGCCCCCCCCTATAAGATTTTTAATTGTATAAGCACCCTAATGGGTGCTTACAATGTTAAATGCACCCCCACTATCAACGCCAACCCGAAGCGTGGCGAGCGCAGCGAGCCCCCGAGGGGCGGCGGTACGCGTCCTCCGACCTTTTCATACCACCACTATCCATATTGGCGTGGAGTTGATTTTATATAGTGTGGCGAGCGCAGCGAGCCACCGAGCCCGAAGCGTGGCGAGCGGACGCGTAATACATGTAAAATATTACGCGTCCCCTCGCGGGGCTCACTGCGCTCGCCACGCTTCGGGCTTGGTGGCTTGCTGCGCTCGCCACACTATATAAAATCAACTCCACGCCGACATGGATAGTGGGGGTATGAAAAGGTCGGAGGACGCGTACCACCGCCCCTCGCGGGCTCGCTGCGCTCGCCACGCATCGGGTTGGCGTTGATAGTGGGGGTGGCGTGGGGGTGCATTTAACATTGTAAACACCCATTAGGGTGCTTATACAATTAAAAATCTTATAGGGGGCCAATTGACCTTGAAAGCACCCATTAGTGTGCTTATACAATTTAAAATCTCATCTCATCTCATCGTATGCCATTGTATGCCATATACAATGGTATACAATTTTCAATTGTATAAGATCCCATAAGATGGAAATCGTGGGAGCCGTGATAATACACAAGTACCAGCATTTTTTGTCTTTTGTTTTGCTTCTCCGCAAAACCAACCCTCCTATATTAAGTCTGGAACAAACAAAAGATCCTGGATATTCATGATGACCGTTTAATTCTCAGACATACTGTGATGGTCCCAACTTGTGAAGCAGTAAGGACTTCCAATCCCTGTAACTGTTGTTGATTCACATGCTGTCAAAGAACTAAACCAGTCTCGATTACAACTGAAGTGCCACCAGCAATCCTTCTTGTGACTCTGCTACATTCAGTGGTGACTCATTTGGTTTGTCACGCTGTTTCTGCGCACCACTGGAATGTCTCAATCGGCAATCTGAAGCCTCATACCCCATCTTGTGACATGTAAAGCATTTGATTTTGAGCCTTTTGAACTTTGTACCTTTTATGAGTAAGGCAGAACCCTCAGATTTGTCTCAACAGGAATACATTCTTGGAATTGCAGTAGCTTGGTCCTTACAATTTCTGTTGTGAGCTTGGTATCATTAGATTCCAATGCTACCACCAGGAAATCAAATTCTGGTGTCAGATTCTGTAACATCACCATTGCCACCTCCTCATCTTCCACCTGTGCCCACACAGATGCCAACTGCTGAGATAATGACAACAATTGATCAATGTAATCATTATTGTCTTTGTAGGTACTTAACTTTGCCCCATATACATACTGTAGCATGTCTCAGGCTTATCAGTATCATCAGACATCTGTCTTCATATGCAGTCTGCAGAGCTGTCCACACCTCCTTTGCTGACACTTTCCAACTGATAATGGAGTATACATGCTTCTCCACAACGAAGCCTATAGTCCCAATGGCTCCATCTACCTCATCAGGGTTTGGACTTACTCCTGGAATAATTGTGACTTTCCACAACTTTTCACGCTTAAACTGCATTTCCATGGCAAACTTCCATGTAGCATAGTTCTCTGACGCTTTCAGTTTTGCAAAGTTCATAGTGTGCCCTGTGCTGTGCATCTTATCTGTGTTTTAATAAAATGTCTTCTCTATTTTAATATGCTGCGATTTCACATTCAGTTTTAGAGAGACTTTCTCAAACACGCGGTCCTGGGCCCATAACCTGTTGGCAGAGTGTTGTGGTGTTTGGGTTAATCCACACAACAGAATTATGAGAACATTGTTTTATTGAGTATTCATATGATAGCAGTGCTAAAAGATGTAAGATGTTCTGCAGCAGCACTATGGTCTGCACATACACAGCAAGACAGAGACAGGGACTATGCAGCAGCTGGTGTTAAGTGTAATGTGCTGGGTATATGACAGTGACTCACACTTGTGGTGGTAACAGACTGCACAGCCATGCAGTCTGATACTCTTCCTACATGGATCTGTCACTAGAGGACTCACTAGAGCATGCACATTGTTGCCTAGTGGACACAGGTGATTTCAGCGTGAAGAGCAGTGGCATAACTAGAAATTTTGCTCCCCTCAGCCAAGAGTTTCTGCCCCCCCCCCCCCGTGTTACAAATGGGGCAGGGTAGCTTGTGTGGGGGAGGGGGGTTGAGGGTGCCGCGAATGGGGGGGAGGGATTGTAGCTGTAAGGGGAGAGAAGACACAGGAGAGGTTAGCCTGTGTGTGGGAGGGGGGTTGTGGGTACCATGGATGGGGGAGTTGGATCCAGTTTTTACCTAGCAGGGGGGGGGGGGGCGTGGGGTGGCTGCAACGGGCTGGGCCCATAGGAATGCCCAGGAATGCCCAGCGTTTCATGGGCGTTCCCATCAAAATGCTGGGCGTTCCCATGCTAATGCCGCCATGACATGGATGCGGGGGTGGGCAGCTGACGTCACTGGATGTCAGCTGCCTGCCCTCTTCCTGTACAGGGAGCCCGCAGATCTAAAACACCAGAGAGTGTCTTAGAGACCAGAATGATTTCCTCCCGACGCGCAAGTGGCCCGCGAACAGCTCCTGACTGGCCCGCCACTGATGTATGTGTGTCCAATGATGGCTGTGTGTGCACGCCGCTTAGTGCTGTGTAGCCGACGCACAGCCTGTGCGTAGCAGGCACCATGCACGACCCAGCGCATGCTTGAAAGGCCGCAGGATTATGCCGCGTGCACACACAGCCGCCATCGGACACACATACAGCAGTGCCAAGCCGCCTGCACCCTGCATTTCACTACAGCCGCAGCACCGCCGCCGAGGATGGCTGAGTCACCGTGACTGCATAGGGCTGCAATTGGCGCCATTTTTTCAAGGCTGGCATGCAGGTGTTTGTAATATCTAAAGAGGAGCATGTGTATGGCATTACTAATGGGGGCAGGTGTGTGGAATTACTAAGTGGGAGCTGGTGTGTGCTTCCCGGGTGTAGGTGTTGGTGGTGGCCAAGTGCCCGGGGGGTCAATGGGCGCTGACGGAGGTGGCGGTGGGGGGACGGTTGCTGGCTGCTGCTGGGGGGGTAGCAAGTGTCGGCGGCAGCCAGGTGCAGGGGGAGAAGGGGGTGCGGTGGTGGCTGTGACAGTGCCTCTCCATTCACAGCCACCACCGCATGTCACTGAGCCATAGGTATCATTAGGGTAGATGTATTAAGCCTGGTCAAGTAATAAAGGAGGTTATTCTGGTTGGTGCGTAATTTTCCGAATTCTTTCTGAGCGGTCCGCGCACTACGCTGTGCGGACATGGTACGAAGAAACGCCCACCGGTCCTCCGCATTCGGACGGACTCACACTTTAAGAAGAGGGCGTGTTTACAAACGACATCCAAACCTTGCGTGTGTGGTGGACACACACATATTCTGCACGGTCTTACCGCGTCAGAACGGACGGGAACATGGCCGTACGCACCGATGTGGTGTATTTCCGCAAAACATACTACTATCTTTTAAAAGTGTGCTATTATTGGTAAATGTAAAAGTGACATGTATATTTATATTAGTGAAAGCAAGTTCTGTCCATTGCTTGCAGTGTAAATGTGTGTAACAAATGCAGCCGTGCTTTCAGCATAGATTTGTGTGTTTAGTAATGGTCCATTTAAGCTGCAAGGTTTCTAATTGAAGCAATGAAAAGAGTGTAATTAATGAGTAATGAGTAGAGGAGTGGATTGTATTGTGTTCAGGTGACATTGGTTCAGGTGCGGGAATACTAATTGGGCGATCCGAATGCCTAGCGCATGACCGAGTGGTGTCCGCAAAGAAATACTTGCTTATGGACACCGCATATTTCTTGCCTTTTGGTTCGTTTGCAGTCGGTGTTCAGTCCGAATGCACGCCTACCAGAATTAGTGCACTCCCTCGTGTACGCCCATGTTTACGCCCAGTTTAGCCCATTTTGAAACTACGCCCCTGTGTACTTCCGAATGACGCCCATAATACGCCCATATCTCCCGAGTGAATGCGGTGCACATTTCTGTCCGGTATTAGTGAGAACAAGTACGGAGACCTTGCGTGGCACGTGCGCATAGCGTTGCCCACGCATGTGCAGACGGCTAGAAAACGCCATCCGAAAGAATTCGGAAATTTACACATCGACCAGAATAAGGCCCAAAGTGGTGACAACACACCAGCCAATCAGCTCTGTTATGTTATAGACTGTGTTTGAAAAGTTAGGAGCTAACTTGCTGGTTCACTATCACTGTGCACTTTATCACTTCACAAGGCTTTAATACAGCAGCACCATTGTGCTTTATAACCAATGCAGGGAAACTGCAGTATACTGTATCTCTGATTTCTTTATTTTCCCAAAAATGTATCAGCTGCCTAATATGGGTTAGGTGAAATCAAGGAGAGTGCCAGTCTCTTCAGGAAGGACTTATGGAGATTTCTACTATTTTTGGGCTGGGGCTAAATTGCCGTTAGGGTTAGGTGTAGAGTTAGTTAACATGTTGCTGGAAAACTGCACGGTTGAAATGTCGAATAATGTTGACATTCTGAAAATATTGGCATTCTGTCAATTTTGACATTGCGAATGTTAACAATTGACTCCTATCCATGTCAACATTCTGAATACAACATTCCAAACATGTTAACATTCTGGTTTTGACATTCTGAATGGAAACTTTTCATAACACTCCCTTGTAAACAGATTGCATAACATATTTACCATTTGTAACAGTGGTATTGAGCATGTTAAATAAAACACCAAAATATATTAAATGTAACTTCTGTGTACAACCTTTCATATAAATCATACCTCCCAACCGTCCCGCTTATCACGGGAACGTCCCGGTTTTTTTTGGGACGTTCCCGCATTCCTCCCAAAAACCCATGTCTACCTGTCTAGGTGTCGACCATTTTAATGTTGATATTTTGCTTGTGTCAACCTATTTCTTACGTCAACCTTGTACATGTCAAAACTATGATGCATTAGGAATAGGATCATTGGGTCAACCTAAAGATGGACGACAGTCATTAGGTCGACACCGTTGGGTCGACATACAGCAAGGTCGACATGTGTCTAGGTTGACATGGGACAAGGTCAACAGGTGCTTAGGTCGACAGTCAAAAGGTAAACATGGGGCTTTTCACTGTTTTTTTAACCCAAATGTCAGGTTAAAGTGCACTGTGTCCCCTCGCTTCGGGCACATGTCAGCTCAAAAAACAGTGAAAAATACCATGTCGACCTTTTGACTGTCGACCTAGACCATGTCGACCTAATGCTTGTGTCAACCTAAGCATCTGTCGACCTTGTCCCATGTCGACCTAGACACATGATGACCTAATGACTGTCGACCATCTTTAGGTTGACCAACCGACCATATCTCATGCATTATTATTATGCATGCACTGACGCAACAGAGGCATAGTCTCGCTGGATCCGATTTGCGTCACATCCGGAGCATGCCCAACATCACCGGTTATGGTGCTGTGTTCAGTGTGGCCACTTTGGTGCCTCCACCTTTTGAGGGTGACACCTGGGTGCGGGCCACACCTCCAGCAAGCAGGTACAGAGAAGCCACAGCATACACCATAAAAGCAGCAGAGTCTCTGAATTAGGGATAGACATAAGAAACCAATAGTTGGCAACCATAGAGGTTCCTGATCAGATAGAACATATTTTTTTTCTTGAAATTGTCGGTTTCTGATGGTTGCTAGCCATCAGCTGCAGCTTTCCCTATACCCTTCTAACAACTGACAGCCTTCTATGCAGCTGCGGACACCCGTGAGCTGGTGTCATTAGCTCTTCTTACTAGTGCCCGTAAGAAGCTCTGACTGCTTATGCACATGTGAACATAGTAAGATTCATCAATGGGCATGATATTAATGCTGATCATATTGGGTGTATGTAGCAGTCAGCACAGACAGAGACACATGCTTCAAAAGAGCCTGTGCCTGTAAAGTGCTGAGTGCACACCCAGGGCTTCTGCACATGTGAGGCTGGTCTGACCTTCATACACAGGGGCCCTTTCCAGTGCAGGGTTACTGGGGAACACTGCTGGAACTACATTCCACCAAGTGTAGCCCATAGGCAGTAGCTGTGAAGGCCAACATTGTGAATGCTTTGCAATATTGGTATACTGTATTCCGGATATTGGTATATTAGGCAGCATTGCATATACCAAAGAAACCTAGGGGTCATCTGTCTGCGGTCAGCAATGGAGGGATTACAGCAGGTATAGGAGACACCTGCTGCAATCCCTCCTTGCAGGGATATATAATACTTGCAGCTAGCCACTGAAAATGGGTGTTTTGGGGGATAAAGCAGCAATTATTGTTTGATAAACAGGCCCCAGAGATGGTTATAACATCTAATGGTTTTGAATTTAATGAAAGGGATGCAGTGGGCAATGTCTTCTTCAGATTGGTGCTGCTCAAACAAACCTGTGATCTTCTGTCACACTGCTCCACCTGTGGGGGAACCTACCGGATCCCTCCCAGCATGATCCCCATGGGGGGCACTTCAGGAGTGCGGATGTGGGCGGACGTGGGGGCAGCAGCATCACAGAGGTCGTTCTGAGAGTTTGTTCCGCTCTCCGACTCCAGGGCCTGCAACATGACTTTGGAGTTTACCGTGGCTCAGCAAAAGGAGGATACTTAGAGTAGGTAGTCCCTGGGTGCTGGGAGAAACTGGGTCAGAGAGAGGCCACCTCCCGAGGGAGTACCACCCACTCTGCAGAATCCAGCCCGCCCTGCTCCCCACATTCCCATCCCAGCCGCCACCAGCAGCAGCAGGTGCCATGTCTCCAGCTAAGCAGTCGCTGACCGGGTTCCCCACCTATGTCCAGGTCACTGTGTAATAAGGTGGAAAGTGGATGGCTGGTTGCTCTGTGTCTGCTACCTTCCGGCATGCTGCTGGGGCTGAGATACAACTCTGGAAGTCAGCATGTAACCCCTGGCAGAGCACATACTGTAGCTTCATGACAACGAGCATGTTAACCCCTGGCAAAAGCATGTAACCCATGGCAGAGCATGTAAATCCATGGCAACAAGCATGTTAATCCCCTAATATGCAATGAACATTACGGTGTGTGGAATAATGTGTAATGGGCATTATGGCATGTGGTAAAATATGTAATAGGTATTACAGTGTATGGCATAATGTGTACATCCCACTACGGTGTGTGGCATAACATGTAATGAGCATTATGGCATGTTGTATAATATGTAATGGGTGTGTGACATGTGTAATAGGCATTACGGTGTAAATTTTTGTCCCTGTATCCACCTTGGAAGCAGTGGCGTAACAACAGGTCCGCAGATGAGCTCCATCTGTGGGGGCCCCAGGAAGTTGTTGTACCGGGGCCCAGGATTTCTTTTGGCGGCCCTGCATTCAGGAGCTTGTAGTGTCTGGTCCAGGGGTTGTCCTGCGGGGGGGGGGGGGGGGGGGCTGCCAGTGACAGCTGTCACCAGGGAGAGAAAGAGCATAAAGCCTCCCTGTATGATCCGGGCATGTAGCAAAAACCAGAGTGGTACAGACCAAACGGGGAGGCTGTAGTCTTCCCTTCTCCATGTCCCTGGTGAAAGCTATCACAGGCATCCCCCCCCCCCCGCACAAGACAACCCCCAGACTGGACACTCACCCGGACCTGACAATGCAGAGTTTGATGTCCGCTCCGGCGTTCCATGGGCTTGTCCGGGTCCGGTTTTTACTTAGTCCCGTTTCTATGCATTTTGCAGTTTGTTATATTGACCCAACTTCACAGTCCCCATAGTAGACTAGAAGAATGCAATACTATGTGATATTGGGGGATCTTTGGAGAAATCTGTTATTTTGATGCAGGTTCACTCCTGATAAATAGGGAAAAGCAGTAAAGCCCTTTCTTTCTGGAGAGGGTTAGGGGATGGGGGTCAGTTGAACACTGAAAAATTGGTTATTGCTGCTTGATAACTACACCCCAACATTAGCAACAAATTCTAATCTAGTCAGTTTTCATAGAAACATGTCTGTATTATGAGATAATAAATCTCTACAAGAACCCAAAAAGAGGGCAGTGTTACCAGGTTTGAAAAAATGTAGATGAATGCAAAAGTTAACTACTATGTAAAAAGCATATGATCAATCAGTTACAGAGTAATAAAGCAATGTTATATATTATTTTTGGCCCCTGTGCGGAAACGCTGGGTGATGCAAGTAGTGGGGGGGACTGCGAGCTGATGACGATAGTCCCTGCTGTGCGCACCGCGATCTGCACGGATCAGCCACATGGTTACACTATATAAGTACGAGGCAGAGAATCAGGAGAGGAGCCCGGGGATTGTGAGCAGGAGCTGGCAGCAAGGATTTCCTCACTTCTCATCTTCTACTAGTCAGGGAAAACTGCGCTCTAACGTCATGCTGACTTCCAGTAGCTGCAAGAGGCAGCATCCAATTCAGCACCATGCCAGTGAGGACAGCGCCCAGAGCAGGCACCACCAACACAACTTCAGGGGGCAGACTCCGTGTGGGCTGCTGCTTCTCGTTATTCTAGTGTCCTGGACTGGCATCTGCCAAGGTAAGAGAAAGCTTTCCCTCCCTATGCATTCACTTCTCAGCTCTCATCAGCAAAAGCAACAGGTACCTGCAGTCAGCTTACCATTATAATCACCTTACATGTAGTAAATATTTCTTACATGCAATGCTGCCTGTGGCTGTTAGCTGAAATCTAACGTAATATGATGTAGTCCATCCTCAAATTGTTTCCTAATATTCTCCTTCTGTCCTGGTGTTCTTCATGCTTGTATTACCCTACTATAGTTTTGTGTGTGTTATTATTGTGCTTATTAGTACTTAAACTCTCCTGCCAACACCTGCAAATATGTGTGATTTATCATTTACAGTAGATGTAACATCTAAATGGTAAATCAGAGTCTCTGGTTCTGCGAATCTCTTCTTTCATGCCATGTTTGAGAAGCCCTGCACATGGCTGCATGTCTGTCTGCCTTTCCTTACTCCTCACCTACTGACCTCTACACACATACACACATATGGAGAAATCCTCTTTCCTGTCTGTTCTCATAATTTGGTTTTCTCCAAATACTGCTCATTAAAATGCCATGCATTAGAGATTGTAGGAACTGACAGCTGGGTAAAATGAGATTATTCCTGGGCATTGTGTGTGAACCTATGCAGGATTGTGGTGAGGAAGTTTCAGATAGGCATTCGTCCACCTGAATAGTGATCTGCTGGTTTTTGTCTGACACTGTTGTGTTAAATGAAAGATTTTGGAAGTACGGTGTTGTGGGTGTTGGAGCTGCTTTGTGAAAGATGTGGAAGTCTGTGCCCTCAATAACCCGGCATGATTATGTACAGGTTTAGATTGGAACGTCTACCCTTTACAGTGGCAAACGCAGGATTTTTAGAGGGGGGTTTCCAAATGTAATCCACAATCTCCCATTCTGCAGCACTTTGGAGTAAGTATGTGAGTCTGGGAGAGCGGTAACAGCCCTAAAAATTGGTCTTTTTATACACTGGATACTGTTTGGAGTACAGTATTAATATTTAACAGTACAGATGGTCTATATTATAGGCTGTTTAAAACAATTAAAGTGGTCAGGAAATGTTTAAACATATAATAAATAAATTCAAAAACATAATAGAACCAGTACTGCACTTTCTAAGCTCACAATCTCCCACTTCATGGTAAGGCTCCTGTCCCTTCCTCTTGGCAGCTACTCTCTGGTCCATTGCGATGGTTGAGGGCTCAGATCCACACATACAGTAAATGTGGTAGAAGAAGCTGGTACACTGGGCATGTGCAGCAGCTCTGCTCTGTCCCTTACACTGCATGATGTGGTGGCAGCTCTATTGATCATATTACAGTATATACCAGCGCTATTGTTGTCATCATTTAAGGCACTTGTACAGAGGAGGGTTTTTTCGAGCTTTGCTTTTAACATGAACTACTGAGATTAGCCCAGAATGTCCTGAGTGCAATTTTTTTAGGCTATGCTGTATTTATAGCATGTGGCATGAACTATCTTACCCAGTATATGCCCAATAAGTGCATTTAATATACATGACTCCATAGAGTCCAGGTTTATTCCATTATTTCAGTTTGGTCAAGGAAATAAGTAGTAAGCAGTGGCAGAGCTGTGCTGTGTCTGGCATGAAAGCTGTTGGTATCTTCACATCAGAAGTTGTGCTGTAGGTGTGTGTTAGATTGCATACACAATGACAGATTTCGTGCCCAACAGGCACACTATGTGACCGCTGGGTAGAGTACTGAGGTAGCAGGCACTTACAGGTACCTCTAGTGTCCAGCTTTCAGTACAGAATAGTAGGTAGTTGTATGAACAGTTGGGGCTCTGTCATTAAGGATCAGTGATCCCATTCTGATGCATACATACTAAAAAGCCCATGTGGGCTTTGGGAAGTTGAGGACCTGCGGAATTCAATTATAATAATAAATTATAGAGTATGAGTCACCATGTTGACATACAGGATGCCAACATAGTCTGAATGTCGACATTCACAATGTTGACACTGACATAATGTTGATATTATCAGAATTTTGGCATTATTAATGTTGACAGCCAGAATGTGGACACAAATGTAGGGTTTGAGTTATGCATGTTAGGGTTAGTCTTAGATTAGTGTTAGGTTAGGACTAGGATTATGGTCAGGCTCAGAATGAGATTTAACACTAAATACCATTGTTGACATTCTGATACAGCACACTTAGTGACGGAATTAGTTATTTTTAGGTGGGTCTACAATTTATAGGAGCCAAAATCCCAACAATTGTGTATCCATAGCATCACCAGCTAGCATCCAGTACCAACAATACCCCTGATACCTGCAGTAGTTCACTAAGGAACTGGAAATCGACCTTACTGTAAATCAGTGTGCTCAGAATGTATTACATGGTACAATGGGCCTGATTCTGGTTCACTCATAAAAGCAAATTATCTCTCTAATAGACAAAACCATGTGCACTGCAGGAGCGGCAGATGTAACATGTACAGAGAGAGTTAGATTTGGGTGTTATTTTGTTTCTGCACAGAGTAAATAATGGGCACTTTATTTTTACACTGCAATTTAGATTTCAGTTTGAAGTACAAACCCCACCTAAATCTAACTCTCTGCCAAGATTATCCAATTTTAGACGTTTAGTACATAACATTTTACAGTATATGTATGCACATTTCCAAAAGAGATTTTTATTTAATGGTTTATAATGGTGTACTATATTACTCTGCTTACTTTAAATTATGATTAAAGAGTAATATTAAGGCCCATACACACTGGGCGACTATGAGCTGAAAGTCGCTCAAAACACCCAGTTTGAGCGGCTTTCAGCTGAAAGACGCCCAATGTGTATGGCCCGGCGATCAGCACTGCTGCGCACTCCTGCAACATCGCCGGGAAAGCCATTCATCTGCTGGTTATACCAGCAGATGAGCGGCTTTCAGGACGGCTTTGCAACGCCGTCCCCCCCAACCTCCATCGGCGCTGGGCAGGGGGAAAGCCGCTCAGTTTGTATGCACTGAGCGGCTTTCCCCGCAGCGATGATTGGCATCTTCGCTGTCCATACACGCTGGGCATAGTCGCCCAGTGTGTATGGACCTTTACTCTGTTTGCTTTAAATGTCAATTTAAATGATCCTAAACATTAATGTGTTCCTCCTCCCATTATACTACATATATTTCCTTTAGGCTATAAGAATGGCTAGACATATTTATATGAAATGGATTTAAAAGGGTCCAATATTTCCGATTCTATAGTAAGGAAGAAATGATCTATTGAAGCAGTGGTCAGTTATCATGGAATTCAGAAGAGAATTTTCTAACTGTACACATATAATAATGAGCTTTACAATACAATATAACAATCCTTACTGTGTATGAAGTTCTTGGCACAACCTTTTTTAATGAGACTTGGATCTTTTTCAGTGTGACCTGTAAGGTTTGTGCAGAGATTTGCTGAAGTAATAGACAGACTTACCTGTAGTGTGACAGATAATGTCTGTTCATCATTACTAGCAAGCTGGAAAAGTCTTCAATTGCCATAATGTACTAATGGTCATAGGCAATAACCCTTTGAGTTCCAACATCTCTGTGAGAGATGTGCAAAATATCCACTAAATATGCCAGCGTCACTCACATTTGTTATAGAAATTCAAATAAAAATGTGTAAAAAAAAAAAAATTTGAGGGTGAAATTTAATAGGATGAGAGATTCAGAAAGTGAGAGATTTGCTAAGAAATCTCCAGTTTTTTTTAAACAGCAATCATTTACACTGCAAAATCAGTTTGATTTTGCAGTGTAAATGATTGCCACTTTAAAAAACCCTGGAGATTTCTTAGCAAATCTCTCACTTTCTGAATCTCTCATCCTATTAAGTTTCACCTTATAGTTCCTATATAAGGTAAATATTACAGGTCATTATGATAAATAAAAATGTTTGCTTGGCAATTTTCACCCCTATTTTGACAAATTCACTTGGCACTCAAAGGGTTAAGTGCTGGGTCTCACCTATTTGCATATTTGTTTTGCATTATTCTCATCGGAATAAATGTATAATAAAAATTAGGACAAGTAAGAGCCAGCGATGTTCATTTCCCTGTGGTTTTAGTTATTTACTCAGTGCACATGTATTAAAAAGTCCTAGGGGTGAAATTTAATAGGATGAGAGATTCAGAAAATGAGAGATTTGCTAAGAAATCTCCAGTTTTTTTTTAAAGCGGCAATCATTTACACTGCAAAATCAATCTGGTTTTGCCGTGTAAATGATTGCTGCTTTAAAAAAAACTGGAGATTTCTTACCAAATCTCTAACTTTCTGAATCTCTCATCCTATTACATTTCACCCCTAGTATTTACTTGGTAGCTTGTGGCAAAATTATATCTGTCTGTCAACATCCAAACAGTCACGGTACAGAAAATGAATATTGTGACATGTATCAAAACATTCAGACAGAGCAGTGTGGGTGGTGATGTAGCAGCATAATCCATAGAGCAATATTACGTATGTGTGACATCAGAGGGGATGCATCAAGCAATGAATGTCATATTGTTTGTTACCACATCCCACGTTCTAGTGAGCAATATAATGCTATTATTGTGATAACGCCAGTATTGTATGTCTATCAATCAATTAGGATTATCATAGATAATATGAAAAGAAATTGTTAGGCATATTTTTTTAAAAACATCATACACCTATACATTAAGTGTACAAAACCGTTCTTCTTTGTGGAGAATTTTATATTGATTTCACTAGGGAGACATTTTGAATTTAACTCATTTCAGAAGTCGTATTTGCAACTCTCTCTGCACATGTTACATCTGCCCCACCTGAGGTGCACATGGTTTTGTCCATTTTGAGAACAAATTTGTAGTGCGATCAGTTCTGAATTAGGCCCAAAAGGTGAAAGGCTTCATCCTTCTATCACTTGTATATCTTCATTGAATTAAATTATTTATCATTCTCTCAAAATGAGTTCTACCAATGATAAAGGGCCTATCTCCATGACTGTATCCCATTCTTTCCTGAAGTTTGTACTGGCTATTGAGAATTACATTGTTTTATTTCATTATAAAATGTTAGGGATGATGCTACTAGCCTGACACTTTACCGATGTGATGACCTCCAACCAGAATGTATTCTCTTTCAGAAGTGATCTTTCTAACTTTTAAACATCAAATTGCAATAGTTCAGATTTGTAAAACTTAAAGTTCTCCCTTAAGCTTCAGGGACCTCGTCATCTCCTTTGGTCCCCAATACCACCTACTGTATATGCTGATGACATTCAACTGTCTCTCACTAAAGTCCCCTCTTGCTTTGCTATATCTGAGTGTTATTCTCCACTCTGCCTTCATTCATTCCCTTATAATCTGTTATATAGACTATTGTAACCTACTCCTCACTGGCCTGCCAAACTCTCACCTATACCCTCGGAAGTCCATCCTCAACACTGCTGTCCACCCAGGGCTGTAACTAGAACTCTGAGGGCCTTATAGCAAAATGTATAAAGGGCCCCCCAACTCATGTCTCCACCAGTGGTTATGCCCAGTGGCATAACTAGGGTCACTATGGCTGCAGCCACATCATGCAGGGAGGAGGAGAGAGCGAGAGATTTGCTCACAGTGCTGATGTGCTGCTGCCCGTAGGTGAGTGCAGGCTCGGACGGGAAGCCCTCCACTGGATGGAGGAGGGGGGCCAACAGTGCATCCTCTTACCCCCGGCCCGGTCTTTGAGCTTCTGCACTCGGTACAGTTAGCACTACTGATGGCAGCAGTGGTCCAGCAGGGGAGTGATGGACAGCTGATCTGTCGCCCGGGCAAACTGTACCCGTCCCCCCCTCTCGGCAGCCCATTAGGAGGTGCTGCAATCATGTGGGGGGTGCTGGTTATTAGGAGGTGCCTGTGCACCCCCAGCACTCCCCGTGCTCACACCTATGCCCCCGGGACTTCAGGCGCTGGCTCCTTCATTCCCCCTCTGCTGTTTCTGCCTACCCCACCGGCGCTGGCTCCTCCAAGTCCTGGCGGGGGCTGACGCACCTATGTTACGCTACTGGTTATGCCTATCAGTTTACTCCACCCCCCCAAGGCATGCACATTTGCAGCCGGTCTATATCATACCAGCCCCCGAGGGTCATAGGTGATGTAAAGGCTACAAAAAATTTCAATAATCCATGTAATAATTATGGCTGACCTGTCTGCCATGAGCAGCGGGAGTAGGGGCATTCCCAGTAGCATGGAAGACAGCAGCACAGACCAGTAGATGAGAAGCACAGGCTAAGTACAGTTGGCAGGGGTAGGGTTGATCTCGTTAGATGTCTGGTCCATATTACTAGTAAAATAATAATGTAGTCACGCGGTACTGCTTGTCATTTGCTATAAGAACTTTATACACAATGGAGCTGATTCTGAGTCTGACAGATCAGGGTGCATGGATGCACATGGCGAGTTTATAATACAATTGTTTGCATCACTGTTTATATCCGTCCAATTCTGAGTCGGACCGAACTGGGCCAGATCTGTCTTGCTGTGAATTTGCAAATTAGGTGGGAACTGGGCAGCAAGTGCACTCACAGGTAACCACCCTTACACCATTGTGAGAGTGTCATAGCAGTGTTGTTTGGGTGTAACAGAAGTTTTGTGTTTTGTACTAAGCCTTGGCGTAAGATAAAGTAGACAGACAACAAGCTCCTAACATTCATTTTCAAAATGCAGTTAGGAGCTGATTGGCTAGTACTTTATCTCCATCCACTTCTCTGGCTAAGGTTTAGTACATAGACCCCTGAGTCATGCATACAGGGAAGAGAGGCCTATTTCTGACTGATCTCTAGCATCTAGCTAGTTCCCGGTAGACTCGCCCACTCTACCAGGGGGCCTGGAGCTCCACACAATTGTTGGGAGAATCCTAGCCATTCTGGGAGAGTAGGCAAGTATGGGGCAAGTGCTTTTACTAATGTTGATGGTTTCAGCTGATGGCAGCGCACCTTTCCACTTGCATGGACCCTGGTATTAGCTGAATTAAATTTCTCCTTAGTATAATAAGGTAGTAAATCAGGGCTCCGCAGCTGTCCCCAACTACAGTCACTGTGCATGCAGCTCAGAATCAGCCTCAGCAACCAGAGATAGTTTTCTGCACTACGGCTTATGCATTTGCGAGAAGTTCCAGATGTCCAGTCCGGCCCTGTCCTTAACCCTCCTAGTGCCTAACCCTAACCTCCACTCCTACAGCTTAACCCTAACCCTCCCACTGGTGCCTAACCCTAAACATCCCCTCCTGCAGGCTAACCATGCCCCTAGTGCCTATCCCTTATGTGTCCCCTCCTGCAGCCTAACCATCCCCCTAGAACCAGGGCCACTGGAGGGCGGCATTCTGGAGCAGCTCCCTTGGATCCAGGTAAGCCACATCACCCCCTCCCCCCGGGACTCTGCGGTGGTGGGCGCATTCCCTAAACCCCCCACTCCCCGGGTTCGGCGGAGGCCACAGCACCAACCAGACTCGGCGGCGGTGGTCACCCCCTCCTCCCCCCTGGACGCAGTGGCGACCCACCCATCCCCCTGGCGCATCACACACACACACACCCTGGTGCATCTCTCAACCCTGCCCTGCCTAGAACCCATATCTAACCCTCCCCTTCCTCAGTCTTATGCTGGTCACACATCAGACCAACTTTCCTCCAACCATCCAACTAGTTGGTTGGATGGAATAAAAACCTGATAATAGATAGGAGCAAATGTAATTTGTAATTAACCCATTTGTTTCCCCAAATCAGAAAATGGACAACAACTGTCACTCAGACAATGTACTGTAGTTGAACCTATTTGATTTAAACAATTTCACCGAATCTTTTTGTCCATTCACCTGAGTTTGTGAGCAAATTGCTTATTGACATTTGCCCCCATACAGTGCCAGATTTTCAGTCCAACCAACCAACTAGTTGGATGGTTGGAGGAAAGTTGGTCTGATGTGTGGCCAGCATAACCCTTCTCCTCCCCCTAGAACCTATCTCTAACCCTCCCAGCGGCAGCCTAACCCTTTAACTATGGTCCATACAAAATGGCAAAATTTTATGTCAGCATTTCATATGTTGACATTTTGAAAATGGCAACATTCTGTAGATTCTGACATGTTCAATTCAACAATGACAATAAAATATCTGTCTACATTGTGTTAGCATTATGAATGTTGACCCAAAGTATCAACATCATTACTGCATCCCCTTTCATTTAAACATTTTTTTCCTTTAAATCTTTTTACTAATTTTACAGCTATGACCGAGCAATGCTGGATACACATTAGAGGATATGTGTACCTAGTGAGGTCTTGCACGATGGGACTCTTGCTGATGCCGTCCACAACGAGCAATAGTAGATGTGGAGAGCGGGAGCCATGCTCGCTAACAATGTCCTCTGTTGACCCTGGATGCGTACACAATAGATGAAAATGTTGCTATGACTGGTCATTATTGTGCATATAATTTACGGTATCATCTAATCACGTGACCTAGAATCCTGCCAATAAATTCACAGCCATTGCGCTCTACACACACTCCTTAGTAGGGAGTACTAGGGGTGGATAGATTTCCATAGCGTAACGTGGAAAGCTGTCCACCACTGGGACAAGACGGGCAAAAATTGCTCAGTGATTATGCACTGAGTGATTTTTATCTCAGCGATTTTCCCCATCATCTCTCTGCATACACGCTGGGCAAAAACGCCCAGTGTGTATGGACCTTTAGAAAGACTGGAGAACCTGACAAATATCTTCACTGGTGAGGGCTTCCGCCAGTAATTGCACATTGCTAGCCTTGATAGGGAAAACACCCATTTTTTACAGAGATATGGCTTTTACGGTTTAATAAATAAAGACCAATTTCATTAGGATAAGAAGTTTATCAAACATTCAAAAGATGACAAATGGATAGCAAACAATGAGATTCTAGCTATCATTTTATAAAATGTACTAACAAAATGATAACTAGAATGTTGTGTTGCTATGCGAAACCTCCACTTGTCCTCTTAAGAAGTTTTGATAAATGTCCCCTTGAGTATTACTTACACACCTGTAGCACTTAGTAATATCATACTGTACTTATACCATAGCCCAATGATAGACCATCTTCATTTTCCAACCCCATGAAAGTGTTAAACTTCCATCAAAGAACACAGAAAGAAACATGTTAAACTCTGACTTCTCCAAATAAATCACACATTAGCATTAACCAGTCATTGTATTTAACTCCTTATTAATATGCACCTATTTGCTGGTGATGCCCCCATGTTAATACGCTATTACTTTATCATACAGGGAATTTGACATTATGGTAATTATAGAGGCTCAGGAAAGTTAAGACTTTTTTTATATTCTGTCAGATGTATGTATTTAGAAAGGATCAGAATGTATCAACATGTTAATTAATTGCTGCATATTTATACTGTCACCAAATTCAAATATCGGATGACGTTAATGTATAAGAGTTCTGGAGCTATATTGGGAAAAATTAGATGAATGAATGACACTGTTCCCAGGTGATCGGGTTTACCCCAGGCCTGGTCCTGGCTACAGTAGCGTATGATAGAAGACACATTCTGGCTGCTAGAGATAAATATGTATTGGAAAGACATGTATATGCATTAGCAATGTTTTATTTTACATACCATATATACTTGAGTATAAGCCTACTTTTTCAGAACATTTTTTATGCTGAAAACGCCCCCCTCGGCTTATACTCGAGTGAGGGTCCCACTTGAGTCAATACGTTTTCCCAGTTTTTTGTTGTAAAATTAGGTGCCTCGGCTTATATTCGGGTCGACTTATACTCGAGTATATACAGTATACATTCATATTTCTAACAATATCTTACCTTGATCGCAGGTGATAGGCTCTTCCAGGGCTATCTCGTTTTCCGTGATAAGCCGGCCATGCCCGGGTCTCTCAGGAATATTTGGGGTGATTCTGATTTGTTCAGTAAACTGTGAATCTCGCAGCTTACCCAGCATTTGTGTGGCCGCCACTGTATGCCCCCCACCACCACCATTTCCCCTCGCAACTATAAGAGGGGATGTGTAATGAAGACACATCGCCTCCAGGCCGCCGGTGCAGGAGAAATCATTTGATTATCACCGACCATCGAAGGATTTCTCCTGCCTTCGCAAATAAAAGTCAGTCTGAACTGACTTTTATTTGGGGCGCCGGGATGAAGACAGGATGGGCGGCTGATGTCATGTGATGTCGGCCGAAAACACACAGGATTCACTGAACCGGTGTCTTTTCGGGAGAACTTGTGCTTATTATCATACAATCTAAATTGGATATCACTATATAAATTATCAGTAAAACCTTGGGAAAAAAATGCAAAAAAGTTTTTTTGCACCCAGTGTTTTATTGGATTTCAAAACAGGAAGTCTTTTGATATCGCTATCTAACTTCAGTTACTTCCTTCATGCACCGATGTGCCATTTTTACATACAATAAAACGTAATTGTAATACTGTACCCCCGAGTGTCCTTCCAGTTGGGTGGCTATGCTGCAGTCGTGTCCTTTGATGTTGAGGCCCTGTCATAAGGACCTCTGTTTTATCAGGATTCTGTCTCAGTATCAGTGAACTTACACTCATCCATTCAGTGGTCGAAGTGGAAATTTTGAAGTGGGGGTATGGAAAAGTAAAGAGTGAATATAGTGCGCACCTTCGGACACCCCCCTGTCCATCAACGTCCCCATCCAGACTGCTCCGTTGTACAGGGGTATTACAAAAGCACAATATGTGCTGCTGAGTGATCAGATTAAAGTGGGGGTATGCCATACCCCCGTATACCGCCCCACTTCGACCACTGCATCCATTGTTATTGGGTTCTCATTGCCCGGAGCAAAGGACAAGTACAGTTGTGTATCATCTGCATAGCAGTGGTAGCCCAGGCCATGGTGCCTAATTATTTCACCCAGTGGCAGCATGTACACTGCAAAAAGCATGGGGTATAGTATAGAACCTTGTCGGACACCACATGGCAGTGGCACTGATGTGGATGAGTATACTTCAGATGACACACTCTGTGACCTGCCAGTGAGAAATTATTTGAACCAGCTTAGTACTGTGCCATCCACTCCACAGAAATAATTCAGGCACTCAATCAGAAGCCCATGGTCCACATTAGCGAATGCTGCAGAGAGATCCAGAAGGATTAAGATTGAACAATCACCTCGTCTCTTGCCGTCAGAAGATCATTTAGCACATATATGTGTGCTATGTCTTCTCCTGAATCCTGATTGGAATGGATCATACATATCATGAGTTGTCAAGTGGGTTTCCAGTTGATTCGCAAACAGTTGATTCCCAATTGTGTCCTTATTGGTCATCCCAGTACGGACTCTCACCACTACAATCTATCATGAAAGCAGCTGTGAGGCTAATCTTCCTCGCCAGACAAATCCGCTCTGTCGTTCCCTCCATTGCTGTATTCTAAAATATTCACTCTAAAATACTTTTACTTAAGGCCATAAACCAAACTCCACCAACATGCATCTCTTCTCTTATCTCAAAGTATCTCCCAACCTGACCACTTCGCTCCTCACAAGATGTGCTTCTCCCATCCACACACATTGGGGGTTATTCTGGCCCATTTGCACAGACCAGAACATTCTCACAGGGACCAATGGTGGGCGTATGCCCATGTGCAGGGTCATTTCTGTGCATGTGGATATGCCAGGTGCGGGCAGCCACACCGAACAGACTGTTTGCCGGTTGCACACACCCAAGGCTGTGGCCGGGGGGGCGTGGGGCGGTGGCGGATAATCGCGCCCATGGTAACACCCAGTGTTTCATGGGCTTTCCCATGTAAATATGGATAGGTAATTTGTGACACCTTCGTTAGGCCCTCCACTTGTTAGAGCCGCCCCGGTATCCTACTTGGTGTCCCTCACACCAAAAGAATTTTAGTGGCAAAAGAAATGTTGTAGGGACCACAGGCGCTCTTCAAGCTCACATTTAATAAAAACAATGTATTGGTTGAAAGGCTGCCTTGAGGAAGAGCTAGCAAGCTCGGAACACGTCGGCACTACTGCAGTTTGATTTGGATCAGTAACCTTCACATCCTCAATCCTCTGGAGCCAAGCAGGGTGCACCCGGAGACATTGTCCTGTCTGATATTTTTTTAACCAATAAATTGTTTTTACTATATGTGAGCTTGAAGAGCGCCTGCGGTCCTTACAACATTTCTTTTTGCCACTAAAATTTCCCACGTAAATGTCGGGCGTTCCCATGGTAATCGGGGCGTGACATCAGTGCTGGGGGGCAGGCAGCTGACATCACCGGATGTCAGCTGCCCGCCCACTTCCTCCTGAGGGTGCACGCAAATCTAAGTAACCCGAGAGTCACTTAGATATACGTGCATGTTCCACATCATTCAATAGTCGTAGACCATTGAATGATGTGGGTGTTCACCCGCAGGCTGCGAATGGATGTTTATGTTAACTATCCAATTGCAGGCCCTGCAGTCAAACACACGCTGCAAGGAGGGGGGGGGGAGGGGGCCTGGCATTCCCTGGGCGAGGTGTGATGGACTCGCAAAGCTGTGAATTCACAGCCTTGCGAATCAACCAGAATAACCCCCATTGTTTGATCCCATTTATGATTGCAGGACTTTCTGCAGGCTGCACCCACACTGGTGGGTCAGTCGCCAGCCGCCCGTCCCATGCTCGGACCAGACGCTGCAAATAAAGATCAGTCAAATATTTGCGAACAGGGGAAAAGTCATTCCATTGTCGGCGACCATCAAATAATTTTGCCCCCCTACAGTCCCCAGTGAATGGATGTTTATGCAAAGCGGTGAGGATGTTCGGACGGCGGTGGGGGGGGGGCATTTGCATACCCATTTGCTAAAAATATTAGCTTTACAACCAGGTCTGAATTAGGCCCATTGGTATGAGTGGTGGGTAAAAGCGCTACGGCCACCAATCTGTATAGCTCTTCTGGTCACATGGCCCACTTATGTGACAGGGCCCTTAAGAAAAGCAATCTAACTATAACACTTCAAATAAAAATAAAAAGTTGTCAGAAGTGATTTAATTGTGGGCAATTTCTGAATACATTATCTGATCTGGTTTCTCAGTAGCTGCGGCACTTTAGCCTATTTAGTCAATAAATAGGAAGTAAATGAACACATAACACTGATGTTATAAGCTCGATTTTTACACAGTTCAAAGATTATCGGCCAAATGCGCATACAGTTAGACAGCACTGCGCACCTGCTGTGCTGGTCTTGTAATGGGGGTAGCAGTGAGGTTTTATTCGCAGAGTGACTGAAAGGCACCATTTGTGGGCAGTTACGGGAGTGATAGCAAAAACTCAGGTGTGCTGTGGTGACTGCGATCTCATACGTAGCTGCAGTGGCTCCAGCTTCTTACTTCCTGCGGCCATAGGGCCTAATTCAGTGTAGATCGCTAAAGTGCAAAAAAAGCAATTGCTGCAATCCGATAGTTGCTGCCCAGAAAGAAACCAAAAAAATGCCCAAATTGCATCTGCAGAACCATTCGCAGAAACCAGGACATTGAAGAGCACTTTTCATCTGCACCGGTCTAATGCTTCCACAATTCTGCTAAAGCAACAGGCTGGAAGTGATCATACCCACAAAACTCAATGTTTCCTCCCCTTAAACAATGGCTTCCTGTCAATCAAAATGTGATTGAAGCAGAATTAACGGGCTTGCATGCGCAAACCAGGCGATAATCGACTGGATTGCGTATTTTCTATTTAGCAATCCATGCCGAATAAGGCCCATGGTGTGTGACCTTAGGGCTTCTCAGAAGTATGATAATCTCTTCACTAAACCTTGCGCCCAATTGAATTCCCTTGATATTTCAGAGGCTGTAAGTATATTTCTGGGTAATGTCCACTTTACAAACTGTATGCCTCCCAAAAGTCCCGCTAACTTGACATGCCGCAGTGTCCCACAGGCAGGGGGACAGTTGGGAGAGCCAGTGAACCCCGCTGCTCTACAGTAAGGGGAGTCAGGGGCTTACCAGCTATATAGAGAGCGCTGAGCATGTCCCCAAAATGCTGAAAACTAGGGGGAAGTGGCGCTCGACCATGCTCCCTTGCCCAAGGCACCACTCCTTCCACCCGAGGCTCCGTCCCTTTTTGGGCAGGTCCCGCATTCCGAACTAAAAAATGTTGGAAGCTATAAAACTGTTATACCAGTGGTTCCCCAGACTTTTTTGAATCAAGGAACCCTGAGTATCAGATTTGTAATTTGTGTTTATATTTCATCCTTAGTATTAGTTGTGTGCTAATGGTCAGGATTCACTTCTGTTTGCCTACAATTTGCCTTTTAAATTGGTCATAATTTTTTCATGGACATGAAACACCAGTCTGGGGAACCCCAGCAAGTTCCCCAAGGCACACTATGGTGCCACGGCACACAGTTTGGGAACCACTGTGTTATACAATTATTTTTATTCCCAGTGAATTGTTATGATTTCCTAATGAGTTAATATACCGTGCTCTCAAATTGAATCTAAATATATAAATCTAAATAGATATTAGAACTTGTTGACTTTACAATTAATATACATGGTGTAATACATTTACAATAGCTTTGCACCTACCGTATGTAACATATGATTCATGATTTGTTCTTTTCTACATTTGGCTGGTAGAACCTGGAGTTGGTGTAAGACATTGATTCCAGGAACAGAACTAATTACCACAGTAATAAAATCAGTGTGCGCTTATGTAATTATGTTGAAAATAATCTAGGCAATAAGCTGTAACCCAATCAAATAATTAATTAAGAATAACTGTGGAGGATTTATACCTCCGCTTTAGTTTACATAATTATCCTATTATCCTATTAAGTGTAGCATTGTGCAGCACAGGAGTGTATTGCAAGTTCCCTCAGGTATAGAGACAGGAGAATTAGTTATAGTCACTATATAAATTGGAATCTGGACAGTGCTGATTGTCCAGACAAGTGGTGAAAGTAATAATACACAATGCTCCTCTTGTTACATTGATAACTACATTTATATGTCAGCTTTCATTTGTAATAACTCTTTTATAACAATTGAATTGCCATACTCATACATGGAATTTAGGATGTGAGAGTCCAGGAAAAGCTGGAAAAGAAGCAGAAAGTGCGTTTGAAACAGGTTTATACACCAAGTAAAAAGTCAGGTGATGATCACTAGGGGTCTACTGAATAATTGGTGATTGTGGTAAATTGTGTTATTTTATATTGATTTTTCCCGCTGTGTTAATAGTCTGATGTTGCATTCATAGGGGTATAATTATTTCAGTTTTCAGCTGATTTTCCGTGGGTTTGCCATCCACCGATTCGCCACATCCTATCGGAATCCCCAAAACTGCAGACATTAGAACACAATAGAACTTCTGTTCAGTATAGTTTAGAACCTGTTGCAATCCTGCCTCTGGAAGGCAAGTTGGTGTGATGCAAAGGACCACTATTGTTTTAATTAATATTACGGTACTTGTGAGTTATCCGGGCTGCCGATTTTGTCCTTAACTTAAGGACACCCGACCGACGCGATGCCCGCGATTTAGCCGAAATCGGGGGCATCGCGTCGGTCGTGGCCGTTATAAGGAGCCGCGACGCGATGCCCGCGATTTCCCATAGACAGTAATGTTAAAAGACACGATGGACACGATTTCCGACGCGATTTCCCATAGACAGTAATGTTAAAAGACGCGATGGACCCGATTTCCCATAGACAACAATGTTAAAATAAAATGACAATGTGTAATTGGCCAATATGGGCATTTCACATTGGATATGTTTAAAAAAAAAATGTTTCATGGCCCCCCACCACCGTTAACGCCACCCCGCTATTGACGCCAACCCGGAGCGCGGCGAGCGCAGCGAGCCCGCGAGGGGCGGCGGTACGCGTCCTCCGACCTTTTCATACCCCTACTATCCACTAGGGCGTGGAGTGAGAATAGAATAGTGTGGCGAGCGCAGCGAGCCACCGAGCCCGAAGCGTGGCGAGCGCAGCGAGCCCCGCGAGGGGACGCGGATACCTTCACAGGTATCCGCATGCCCTTGCGGGCTTCACAGGTGTCCGCGTCCCCTCGCGGGGCTCGCTGCGCTCGCCACGTTTCGGGCTCGGTGGCTCGCTGCGCTCGCCACACTATTCTATTCTCACTCCACGCCCTAGTGGATAGTAGGGGTATGAAAAGGTCGGAGGACGCGTACCGCCGCCCCTCGCGGGCTCGCTGCGCTCGCCACGCTTCGGGTTGGCGTCAATAGCGGGGTGGCGTTAACGGTGGTGGGGGGCCATGAAACATTTTTTTTTAAAACATATCCAATGTGAAATGCCCATATTGGCCAATTACACATTGTCATTTTATTTTAACATTGTTGTCTATGGGAAATCGGGTCCATCGCGTCTTTTAACATTACTGTCTATGGGAAATCGTGTCGGAAATCGTGTCCATCGTGTCTTTTAACATTACTGTCTATGGGAAATCGCGGGCATCGCGTCGCGGCTCCTTATAACGGCCACGACCGACGCGATGCCCACGATTTCGGGCGCGATGAAAAAATCGGCAGCCCGGATAACTCACAAGTACCAATATTACTAACAAGTTAGTACTTACTAATAAGTACTAATATACTAATTTTGGCTCAGTCCGGGTGGCATGGCGTGAATTTTGGTTCAGTTTGGGTGGCATGACGTGAATTTTGGCTCAGTCTGGGTGGCATGACGTGAATTTTGGCTCATTCCGGATACCAGGATGGGAATTTTGGCTCAGTCTGGGTACCAGGATGGGTATTTTGGCACTTTCATTTTTGCATAAGGTGCCCAAACACAGAGCAATCCTGTTTTTGCGAGGCGATGGGCGGTCCCCCACATCGCAAAGCACAAAAAGCATGTGCTGCACATACTTTTTGAACTAGATCGCATTGCATTTAGTTCAAAACAACGCTGCTTTAGCACATCGCATACATTTTTAACTAGATGTGATGCAATCTAGTTCAAAACACACAGAGCACATTGCTCCATGTATGGGCACCTTAATGTGAATTTTTTGCTCCATCCGGGTAGTATAATGTGATTTTTGGCAAATTCTATTAGAATTTTGGCTCATTGTGTGTCGCATAATGTTTAAGGCATGGGTCTTCAAACTGTGGCCCTCCAGATGTTGTGAAACTACAAATCCCAGCATGCCTTGCCACAGTTTTAACACTCCCTTATAGCACAACTGTGGCAAGGCATGCTGGGATTTGTACTTTCACAACATCTGGAGGGCCACAGTTTGAAGACCCATGGTTTAAGGGGCAAGTATAAGGGGGTCTACTATTGTGTTGCATAATGTGTATAAGAGGTATATGGCGTGGCACACTACACTCAAGGACACGCCAACTTTAAAGTGGCCATGGCCCTTTTTCTGGAGCGTGCGCGCCTTCAGCGCGCACTTAGCAACAACCTTCACTTTTCCATACCCGCACTTTAAAATTTACACTTCAAGCACTGGAGGTATCACATAGACATTTGGTATTTTTTTAAAAGATTTTAAAAACAATCAGGGAATGCCCACAGAAGGAGACATAGCAGCATCTACTATAATTCTGTTACACCCCCAGTGTGTCCCCTGTCCTTATTACTAACTCCTCAATGCACACTATAGTAGTCTGCCGTGCAAAGGCTGGTAGTCTGGAGAACTGACTTATGCTGCTTTCCCACTGCAGAAACGAGTAAAGACCCGTTATTCTTAAATGAGACTTTAAAACGGGTCTGAGCCTGAAACCCCTTTCCCACTGCATGTTGTAAACTGTATATTACTGGTGAATTACAGTTTTTGTACCTTTCACATTGAACCCGTTTTGAAAGGTACAAAAAACGGTAATTCACCAGTAATATACCACCCATTCCCGGGTACCTGTCCTGCCCCCCCCCCCTCCCCTGGTACCTGGCCTGAAAGGTACCCCCCCTGTCCCCCCTCCCCTGGTACCTCCACTACCTTCGCTGCCTCCCCCATCTTCCTCTGGTACCTCTGCTCGCTCCCCCCCCCCCCCCTCCGGTACCCCCGCTCGCCCCCCCCCCCCCCTTTCCTGGTACCTGGCAGCCTTGGATCCAGGCAGCGCGGTCCGTGCTGTCCTCATCTTCACTGGGCACAGGAGCGCAGACAGGAAGAGGATAGTGAGGTGGTCTGTAGGCGCATGGTGGCTGGGTGGCCGTGCAGTGCTTGTTGACTTGTTGATGTCCTGAGCCAGTACATAAAGGGGATCCGGGCAGCGCTGTCTGTGCAGGAGGAAGCGGGTCCATTAGGAGAATGTGAAATCATTGGTGAGGTCCCAGCTTGGCGAGGTCCCTGCTTGTTACATATGCTCATATGTAATGAGCCGCTCATTACATATGCACATATGAATGACCCGCTCATTACATATGTGCATATGTAATGAGCGGCCCGTTAGTTCCCATTTGCAGCAGGGACCCCGCCAATGAAGTCACACTCTCCTAATGGACCTGCTTCCTCCGCCTGAGCACAGTCCGCGCTGCCTGGATCCCCAGGATTGCTGCCAGGTACCAGGGGAGGGGGGGAGCGGGGGTACCAGCTGCAAGGTACCACGGGAGGGGGGGCAGGACAGCCACCAGGGGAGGGGGGAGACCAGTGTGGGATACCGTTTAAGACCCTTTCCCACTGCCAAAAAAAGGGTCTTAAACGGGTAAAACACTGCTTTTTACCCGTTTAACAAATACAGGTATTTGTTAAATGGGTCAAGCAACCTGGAGCTTTCCCACTGCAGCTCTATTCATTTAAAAGGGCTAAAAAAAACTACAATTACCGTTTAAGAGCTGCAGTGGGAAAGGGGTATAATACTGCTTTCACATCGCAAAACCTGCTTAGACCCAGTATTTGAAACGTTTCTTAAAACGGGAGCGCATCATCCCTGCATCCCACTTACAGTCACACATGAGCATGCAGGGATGATGCGCTCCAGTTTAGGTATAGTCGTTTTACAATATCACAATGGTTGGCATGCTGGCGGTCAAAATAACAACACCAGCATCCCAATACGGAGAATCTTGAAGTTAGTAAGCGAACCCTCTCCCCCTACCCCCTTGCCCTAACCCTCCCTTGCTGATTGCAACAGCCTTAGCCTTCTCTCCACAGACTGACCCTTACCCTCCCCACAAGTGCCTAATCCCTGTGTCCCACTGCCTAACCCTAATCCCCCCCTTTCCCAGCAGCCTAACCCAACCCCCCCCCCCAACAGTGTTATACACCCCCCTACTAGTGCCTAAACCTACCCCCTTTCCCATACAGCCACCCGCTTATTCACCTATCGCAGGGCGGGGCAACACCGGCCCTCCAGATGTTGATGAACTACACATCCCAGCATGCCTTGAATCAGTTTCAGGATGGCCACATAGCAAAACGAATGCAAAGCATCCTGGGAAGTGTAGTTCACTAACATCTGGAGGGCCGGTGTTGCCCAGCCCTGACCTATCGGGATGCCAACTGTAGGTGTTCCGGCGTCAGCATCCTGATCCTTTTGGAGTTCCTGGCGTCGATCTTCTGACAGTGGTGGTGGTGATGCCGTCGGTATACTGAATGCTGGCATTTAACTGCATTCATAACTCACTGTAACACAGTATACTTCACTACTATTGTTTTCGCTCTTAAGAGTAGTTCTTTATACTGTATGTCCTATAGATGTCCACATATAGGCACCTTATTCTGTTTGACCCGCAGTCAAATTCGCAGCTTTCGGGTCATCTAAACGCCACTCGCCTCCCTCACAAATGTCCATCTGCTGCACGTGCCGCGAATATCCCCACACGCATCCTAATCGACGTTTCGCATAAACACCCGTTCGCAGATTGCGTGCGGGGCAGAAATCATTCAATGGTTGCCGACCATGAAATTATTTCTCTAGCACTCATAGATCTCTCTGGTGTCTTAGATCTGCGGCGCCCCTGTACATACGCCCCTGTATGTCTCTTGGCCGCATTACCATGGGAACGCCCAGCGTTTTCATGGAGATACCCATGAAACGCTGTCCGTTTCCATGGGTGCTACCCGTCCACGCTGCCCCCCGCCCCCCGTGCACACTTCTCCGTGCGAATGTGCTGGTGAATAATCAATTCGCCGCACCAGCTCGCAAACGTAGCCTGTACATGCGAATGTGCAGTCTCAAACCATCGCTCCACTGGGCAGGGGAGCGCATGGATCAGCTGTGGGCCATAAACTCATTTTTCAATTTCAGTCTAATGACAATTGGTCACTAGCTACAATACAGCATCTGTATAATATCCTTTAATGGGATACTAACATAAAATACAGATAAAATACAGATGTCACTTAGACAATTACCGCACTTCTCATTATTTGTGTGTATAAATCACACTATTATTACATAGCATCGTGTTCACATATAAGTAAGGGCTGTTGCGTTGGCTTATTCTGTCTTGGCCTACATCTATTCTATCAGTCATCAACAAGTGGCAGAGACAAGTTGTTTGTGTAATGACGAACCCTCTTGCAGATATTAAACGTAATATATAATAATAAATGTCAGCAATTGTCTAAACATAGGAAGAATATGTATTTGAATTGCCAGTGTAAATAATTACATTACGGCCATAAATTGTTTATCTCTTCTACAGAATTGCTATAACCAAAGGAAACTTAGCACTATTGTTTTATCATGTTATTTAAAATGTTCAATAAATAAAGTTATATATATAGATAAAAAAAAAGTCTTATCCATCTGTTCACACGTGTTCCTGCTGCGGATTTCCGTATAGCATTTTTACATAATAAAACAGTTCTTTGCAATATTTTATTGCCAATAGATTGTTTGTTCCTATGCTGTGAGTATTAATCATGCATATAATATTGTCTGAATCATGAGCGGTGATTTTAGTTCAGTGTTTACAGCTAAATAATTTTGCAGTACATCCTGGTAATACGCACAAATGGAGGCTGCTGCGGAGATGCTGTTCATTGGGATGTATGCTTCTGTTTTCTTGGGCCCTTTGCAATACCAATTTTACTTTATATTCGATTCGTATTGGGGCAGGAAGTGGCAGGATGTACCACTGTAGGTTAGTTTGAAGAAACTCAGGAGCCCGAGGTGTGCTCCCTACCACCAGTGCTGTGCCTAAACACGTGCAAAGGGGGCCGTGCGATCGAAGTGGGCCATCTCCCGAAGGAGACGGGCCCCGTTTTTCCCCTAACCCCTCTCAAACATAAGGCCGAAGAGGGGAAAATAGGGAACGGTGGGTCCTCTTCGCCGAAGCTTAGAGAGACCCTCATTCCTCAACCCCAAGGGTTAGGGCGGTGGGTCCTACGCACCCGAAGGTTTGGAGAGACCCGCAGTAGACTTCCCTCCGCCTTGCGGCTCGGGGTCGTCCTCGGGGGGCACGAAGCTCTCCCCAAAAGGCGAGAGCTTCGGCACATTGGGGAAATGGAAGGCCCGAAAGGGTCGACCACACTGCCCAAAAAAACCGTGACAAAACTACAAAAAACAAGTAACGTGAAAAGTGACGAACGTGAGAGGGGAAGAGAAATAAATAATAAAGATACCCTAGCCAGAAGGCCAGGGTGGGGGTGTGAAAAATTGTCCTACCCCATCCAAAAGGACGGGGTAAGGACATGCAGCGCTACCTGAAGGGAAGTGCGCAGTGCAAGTGCCATACTAGTGCATGGTGATTTTGGGATCACCCGTGCATGTTCAGCACCCCCGAGTTTCCCCGGGGGCACAGTGCAGCCTCGGACTCCAAGCAACCGACCGATCAGCGTCCGACCAAGGTTTCTCTGTTCCCATCGTATGGCATTTTCCAGCCCCTGGCATGGGAATGGGTACTCCACTGGGCTTTTCGACTGACTCCCTTAGGGGCTGCGACCCCCTCGGAAGAGCAATCTACTCAGTCTCAGTGTTTCTCCGATCCCAAGGTTAAGGTACTAAGCTGGGCCTTTCGCGGTCTCCCCATCAGAGGCTACGAACCTCTGGAACAGGAGCCATCTACTCAGTCCCAGCCTTTCTCCGCTCCTTGGGAATGGATACTAGACTGAGCCTTTCGCTGTCTCATCCTTCGGGAGCTACGAACCCCGTCAAGAGATTCAAACTACTAGGCCCAGTGTTTCTCCCCCCCTCTTACCAGTGGATTTACAGAAACAACACCTCCTACCAAAGGCAGAGGTGAAGGTACTCAGCCAGACTTTTCACCACTCCCAGGCAAAAAAGAGGGGTCCCACACCCTCCGCCCATCAGAGCAGTTACTCAGTCCAGCCTTTCTCTATTCTCTGCCAGAGGCCAGTCCATACCCACTGATAAGAACAGATACTACACTTGATCTTAGCCTGTAGGTTAGTTCAGGGAGATTATAGTTGGTAGTAGAATCTTGCACAGTGACCCACTGAGGGGGCGTGTTATGCTCCACCCAAATGGTGTGTCTAGTTCCATATATGGAGGTATTGTGAAAAGAGATTGGAACGCGGCACCTAGAAGCATGGGTGTGCACTTTGACATCTGAGAGGAATCTTTTAAAATGACTTATATCAAAATGTAGATAAGCCCCAAAGCAGTTAGTAAGAGTTACTATACTTGGTAAAGTGCTGGGAAATGGTGCTGATGATTCAATGTAAATGTATCTATCTCTCATTCCTTTTTTTCCCCAAAAATGTAACAGTGTAATGTGGGCTAGGTGAAATGAGGGAGATTGCTAGACTAATGAGGGAAAGAGGGAGATTGCTGCTAAGTCTACTGCAGAATGCAGGATGGTAGGCAACTATGATCTATACATAGGTTGGTATCTTCTCTTAAAAATGCATCACCATTTACTGTATCTAAATAGAGACAAATACAACCACATGTAATGTAAAACTGGGCAACCTTTTACGGTACTTATGTAGTTTCACGGCGCCGCCGCGCGCACAGTCTGTTTGAAACTTGGCAGCCTGCCAGAGGCTCTGTTTAATTGTGCAAATGCCGCTCTAGCTCTGTCTGGCTGTGCGCGTGCCGCTCTAGCTTGTAAGCTACGTATTGTCAGCTTACGTTATCAGCGTAGCGGCCGGGCAGCAGCAGCAGCGTGCTGCCCAGGCGATGACAGGTCACTGTGGTACTTGTAGTTCCACAGTGAAATAGGCAGCCTTGCGCACCGCTGACAACGGGGCCATGTAAAAGTGGACACCCCGGGCACCCCCCGGCACACCGCTATCAAAGGGGGAGTCCCCCATGCAGAGGCTAAATTTAGACGCAAAAGCGTCTGAAAACCGGACTACCTGCAAGCCGCTAAGAAGGGGGAGTCAGGATTCAGACGATAAAGCGTCTGAAACCCAACTACCTGCTAGCCACTACGAAGGGGTCGTGTCCCCCATGCAGACGCTAAAACTTAGATGCTTTAGCGTCTGAAAACCGGACTACCTGCTAGCCGCTAAGAAGCCGGGGTTTCTGGACTTAGGCGCTAAAGCGTCTGAAACCCGACTACCTGCTAGCCGATAAGAAGCCGGGGTTTCTGGACTTAGACGCTAAAGCCTCTGAATTTAGTTGGGAATAGGGGTACATCTAAATTTAGATGCTAAAGCATCTAAATTTGGTTGGGTCTAGGGGTACACTATTAAAACCTGTCAACAGTGGCACTAGTCGATGCAACAGCTGTCGACCTTGTAAATTCCACTATCCACGCCAACCCGAAGCGTGGCGAGCGGCGGCGGTACGCGTCCTACAACCTTTTCATACCCCCACTATCCACGTCGGCGTGGAGTTCAGAATAGAAAGTGCGACGAGCGCAGAGAGCCACCGAGCCCGAAGCGTGGCGAGCGCAGCTCTGAGAACAGCTAGAGCGGCACGCGCCCAGAGTCTGGCAGGCTGCCAAGTTTCAAACAGACTGTGCGCGCGGCGGCGCCGTGAAACTACACAAGTACCCCTTTTACTTAAAATTTACAAAAATATAATAGATGGTAAAGAAAGAACAATAACATGTCAGTGAACATGGGGTCATGGGGTATGTACTAAGCCTTGGAGAGAGATAAAGTGCACATAGATTAAGTACCAGCCAGTCAACTGCCATCTTGCAGCCTGTGGGTGAGATGTAGTAACCCTTGAAAAAGTTATTAAATGGAGAGTGAGAAACCGCCAACCAATCAGCTCCTACCTGTAATTTTTCAAACACAGGCTGTGACACTGCGAGCTTAGTAAATCTGGTCCTGTGTTTGATAAATTACAGTTAGTGGCTGATTGATTGGTACTTTATGCCTTTATCTCCATCCACTTTATCTCTTTCCAAAGCTTTGTCTGCTGGCTTATAAGGGTCATTTGTTGGAGACTGGTGGTACGATGGTATACCAGAGTTATCTGGAGGAGTCAGATCATATATAAGGCTCTTATGGAAGAGCCTACTGGCTTGTAAGGGTCATTTGGAGACATCTTATGGTACATTGAATTATATACGGGTCTGAGGCATATAATGGGCATTTGGCATATAATATTTACTCCAGCTTCTCTAAGTAATGCGTCAGGGATCGCTGTTACAGTACACCCACTCCCTAACAAGAATATTGGATCACAGTCCAGACCGACCCTACAGGATTCCCCATTTATACCGACTTTGCAGGCATCGGCACCAGGGGAAAACTGATACAAGCTGTTATCGCCCCTCAGGCCATTCCTCTGGCTTGCAACTTACAGATTTAACAACATACTGTCCCCAACTACATTTAATGTAGATATTCATTAATATTCCGGGATTGGACCGACCACATGGACATTGAGCAGACATTTTTTTTCTGCCAGCACATCCAGGGGCGGTAACTATACACTCACTTGCTATCCATATAGTGTAAAACTAGGAACGGACTCTCCAATTCATTGCATACTCATTGATTATGAGTGGACATTTCAGGTTATTAAGCTGTGATTGTTATCATGGTTTTTATATATAGTAATGTTTTACCATATGTCTTATTACATTTTGTAAAGATCATCCAATTTTTTTTCCTATTTATTTTAAATTTATTTTCAGTATTGTTCTTTTGAATTGATATAGCGCTGCTTTTTTCTTTTTTCCCTTTAGCTTCTCAAGTATATCTAAAAAAACTCTTTCTCCATAATGTTCCTTTTTCATGGGGAAAACTGGCTATGAGTTATCTCTGTGAAGATCTTGTGTATATATGGTGGCAGATTTTCCAGATCTTGTGCATGACAGGAACATGTTGTTATGTACTTACATCATAATTGCACTTATACAGTAAAACTGGGATGGGGAACCTTCGGCCCTCCAGCTACACATCCCAGCATGCCTTGCTACAGATTTGCTAATTAGCCATGCTAAAACTGTTGCAGGGCATGCTGGGATGTGTAGTTCAACAATAGCTGAATAGCATCTGTATCTGTGTCCATATGGGTTATTGCCTTATGCCAGGGGTTCCCAAACTTTTTTTTGAATCATGGCGCCCTAAAGCATCAAAATATTTTCATGGCACCCCTAGGCCAAATGCTTCTTATTGAGAAATTCAGGAAAAAAAATTAATTAAGTGCATTGTGTTTGTATGTCACAGTTATGTGGTGAGTGACAGGATTTGCTTCTGTTTGTCCACATATGTTATGATTGGCAGCCACCAGCACTGGTTTTGCCTGGTACATTGACCATAAAGAATATGAATTGATCCTGGTCCACCAACCCAAGCAGGGCCGTTTCTAGACAATTTAGCTCCCAGGGCGAAGGAAAAAAAATGCGCCCCCTCCCCCAACCAATTACATAACATGGTATCGAGGAAACTGCGCGCGCCGGAGGCGTGCGCCGAAATAGGGGGTGTGGCTTAATTTTAAAAAGGGTGTGGCTTAATATAAGGGCGTGGTCTAGCAGGAAAACAATTACCTTACATCACACATTTGCATCATGCATGACCAGACATTGGTTACCGCAGGAATTGTCATTGTCCTCCCGCACTTAAGTTGGCCGGCTGAAGGCCACACAGGGACTTAGTACGCCTCACAGATCAAGGCCAAACAATGACAGGCTACTTAAATCATTATACACTATTTATCTGTGATGACAATTACACATTACGCCGCACACCGTGATGACAATTACACATTATGTCGCACACACCGTGATGACAATTACACATTATGTCACACACCGTGATGCCCATTAGACCCCACACCGTAATGGCCATTACAAATTATGCCCCACACGCCGCTGACGCACAACTGATGCCGTTTACTAATATGCCCCCACAGTGACAGCTATGCCCCCACAGTGACAGCTATGCCCCCACAGTGCCACACATATGCCACCAGTGCCAAATATGCCCCCACAGTGCCAGATATGCCCCCACAGTGCCACAAATATATACCCCACAGTGCCACACATATGCCCCCACAGCGCCACATATGCCCCCACAGTGCCACACTTATGCCCCCACAGTGCCAAACATATGCCCCCACAGTGCCAAACATAAGCCCCCACAGTGCCACAGATATATGCCCCCACAGTGCCAAATATGCCCCCACAGTGCCACAGATATATGCCCCCACAGTGCCAAATATGCCCCCACAGTGCCAAAGATCTATGCCCCCACAGTGCCAAACTCACTGTGTCTGTGTCTCCCCCTGTGCCATCGCCTCTGCCGCTGCTTCCTTGGGGAGTGCTGCTGCAGCGCTGCTTCCTTGGGGAGGGGAGCGCATCGCGCTTCTTTCATTCCCCTTCACTGTGCAGTGTGTACCTGTCTGTCCTGAGCCGTCGCCCATCAGCCATTCATACCCCGCGGGCTGGCTCCTTAGTGGCTGCCAGCCCGCGAGCTCTGATAGGCTGACAGCCCAGTGACACACTGAGTGAGGGGGAAGGAGACACGCGCGATGCGTTCCCCTCCCCTCTCTCTGCTTGTTGTGTGTGAATGCCGGGGAGGAGGCTGCGGTGGCCGCGGCATTGGGGGAGCTGCAGGCAGTGGCGTAACTATAAATTTTGCTCCCCCCTGCCAAAAAATTGTTGAGCCCCCACCCCCATGGCATTGTAAGACAAAAACATGAAAAACAGTGAAAAACCCCATGTCGAACTTTTGACTGTCGACCTAATGCTTGTGTTGACCTAAACCCAAGTCGACCTTTCCCCATGTTGACCTAATGGTGTCAACCTAATAACTGTCGACCAACTTGTTGTAGACCAAGGGATCCCAACCCCCACACACAGATATATATCTATATATATATCTATATATATATATATATATATATAGATATATATATACACACACAGATAGACTGCGAGATGTACAGATGGAGCGACTCTCAGCCAGTGCTGGGACTTGCCAGAACGCTCCCACTGGCGAGCTGGCGCTCCGTCTGACTGGGACGCACGTGTCAGTTTCCTGGCGGCGGGGGACGGGAAGGGTTAGGGGGGGAGCGGGGAGGTGGGATCAGGCGGTGGAGAGCACCGTAGTAAGGGGACGCACGTGCAGCGGGGGCTGGCGAATCTACCGCCAGCCCCTGCAAGAATGACAGTGCTCCATCTTTGTGTGTGTGTGTATATGTGTGTGTATATGTATATATATATACAGTATATATATATATATATATATATATATACTTCTTGTAGCGGCCCGGCACTCTCCTAACTTCACAACTGCCCCGGTGCCTTCTGGAGGCTAGATATAGAGTATAAGGAAACAAACAGCGGCACTCGCAGGGAACTTTTCAAAACGTGTAATAAAGCATAAAAACCAATCCAACGTTTCGGGGCTACAGAGGCCCCTTTGTCAAGGTGTGTGTAGCCCCGAAACGTTGGATTGGTTTTATGCTTTATTACACGTTTTGAAAAGTTCCCTGCGAGTGCCGCTGTTTGTTTCCTTATACTCTATATATATATATATATATATATATATATATACTGTGAGATCTATATATATATATATATATATATATATATATATATGTGTGTACATACATATACAGTATATATACATATGCATATGCTTATTTAAAATATGTTTCTTATACTGACTTATACTGGGTGGGACACTGTTTCTGCTGCTGGACTCAGCGCTGCCTCCCTACTGGCTTCCCGGCTCCTCTCTGCCTCTCCAGCATGTGACGTTGTGAGAAGCTGAAGGAGAAGGACCAGCAGACACTGCTGCTTCCCCTCTCTCACACTCCATCCCAGGCCGCGCCTCCACCCGCCCTCCCATTGGACAGCCCATCCGTCCGCCCGCCCATTAGACAGCCCACCCGTCTGTGACTGTGTCAGACAGTGTGACTGACTGTCATGGCCGCGCCCGCGCTGACTCGCCTGTGCTCAGCGAGCGCACGGGCAGCGGCACACCCAGCATCTCATCTTTTGTGACAGATGGTCTGTCACACGCAGCCGGCGCCCACGCAGCCCCCACTCCCCAAAGCAGCAGCGGGGGGCTGCCTTACGCTATCTACGCCGCTGGCTGCAGGGCGCCCCGGCTGTTAAACAGAGGCGGACAAGCCGTGCGGCGCCCCGGGCTGCTGCACGGCTTGTCCGCCTCTAGAAACGGCCCTGAACCCAAGGCACCCCTGCAAGTGTCCTGAGGCACCCCAGGGAGCCTAGGCACACAGTTTGGGAACCACTGCCTTATGCTCTTGTTCATTTATTGTGTATAAAAAAATATATATATATCCGTAACTGTAATGTCCTATTGCTGTTCATGCAACAGTAACATTTCATTGTTGTAGTTTTTGAGGATGTGTTTGGCATTTGCACCTGCTGAGTTGTACAATATGTGATAAGTGTCTCTGTATCTGTATGACCCTATAAACCGAAGGCTGAGGTCTTGTCTGTGAGGATTTAGGACTAGATGTGTGGAGGATCCTCAGTGTGCTCCTTTTACACCAAAATAATGGATCCGACCCAGTATTTTTGACAGTTCCAAATGATACTCCCAGGTTGGTACCTTTCACACTGCACAGGGGTGCAGTGTCTTTATGGCCGGTGCATGGAGATAACATCATCTCTAAGCGCTGGGAAATCCAGGCTCTTACATTATGCTGGGGGTAAGCCCAGCACTCTGGAAGCTGCTGCTGGGCTTCCATCAGCCTCCATTGCTGTGTGTTAAATTGGCCCTGCACACATGCGCATCTATTCACCTTCACCCTGGCACCAATGCTGTCTGCATAGCAGGGCAGACAGCAGAGGAGACTGCATGCAACCTGTCCCCCAACCTCTATACTGACCGTTGGATGCTGTGGTTGGGAGGTATGGGCTCTCCCACTGCTGTAAACGGGATGACCGGGCCTATCAAACTCTGAAATTAACCCTAAGAAAAGGGTTGAATGTTTTAAATAACATACAGTACCTGCTATAGCGCATTCATGTGGAGATGTCTACGAAGAAATGATGGCTCCTTAGATGACAGCTTAGTTTTTTGTCATGCTTTATTAAAAGAGCTAATGGTATCAGCCGCATCCTTAGCAGATCTTCCTTCCAGCTACAAAAGGTGGGGAGTAGTTCTGAATGCATCTAGCTTCTACATTTACATCCAGAGCTGGCATGGGGAGCCTACTAAAATGGCCGCTTTTCTCCCAAGTTACACCACCTCTAGTTTTTGCTTACTCTTTCATTCTCCCCTGATGAACGAAAATTCCTTTCTTTCTGGGTAACCCAAAAGCCCAAATGGAATCTTAAACTTGTATGCAAACCCCCAGCAAGTGAACCATATGCTTGTTAATTTGATGACCAAGCTACAGCTTCATCATCTAAATCTGCACCCGCATCTGCTGGAAAACGTGAACCCCATAGGTCAAATGTTCATTGCATCCAGGGGTTAAATTTGTGTGTGTGTGGGTGACAGGGTGGAACTGAGTTATTATTATTATATTATTATGGTATGTGGAAATAGTGGTCATTATGTGTATGCTACTGTTAGCATTATGTGAATAAGCGGTAATACTGTGGGCATTATGTGTATAAGGGGCACTACTGTTGGCATGTGTATAAGTGGTAATACTGTGGGCATTAAGTGTAAGGGGCACTACTGCTGTGGGCCTTATGTGTATAAGAAGCATTACTATTGTGGGTATAATGTGTAAGGGGTAATACAATGTGGAAATTTTGTATAAGGGGCACTAATGTGGGCCACGTGAATACGGAACACTATTAAGGTTATTAAGGTGGCACAATATGCATAAGACGTACTACTGTGTACTGTAATGCAAATAAGGAGCACTACTGAGTGAGGTAATGTGAATTAGGGACACTACTGTTTGTTGCAATGTGAATAAGGGGAACTACTATGTGGTGTAATATTAATCATGGACACTACATGAGGTGTAATGTGAATAAGACTGTGCTGCTGTGTGGTGTAATTTGAATTAGAGGAACTATTTTGTATTCAATCCCCTTCCTTGTGAGACCACTGTCCTTTTATAAAGTACAGGAGGTAGGGAACAAGGGAGTACTGAAAGACCTAGCACTGGCTCTTCCTAATAGAGAGGGGAGGGGGGTAGGTGGCTGGGAAAGTGAGTTCCTGCACCACACCAGGACCACTTTAGGCCCTGACTTATTAAACTCTTACATTGCTCCTCAGTGGCGTAACTATAGCCCCGCAGCACCCGCGGTGGAGGAGAGGAGCTGAGAAGGTGTGGGCGCCGGGAAGTCTGCAGGGCTATTGTAACCACTGCCATCTGCCCCTTCCGCCGGCGCTTCTGTCTGCAGGTCCCGGCTCTCCCGACTCCTGCTGCTAACAAAACATGTGACACTGAGAAAATGGCTGCCTCCATACTGCAGACAGTTTTTGAGGATGCTAGAGGAGGTGGTGGCCTCTAGCAACCTTAAAAACGGTCTGCTGTATGGGGGCAGCCATTTTCTGAGTGTCACTTTTCATTAGCAGCAGGAGCCGCAAGAACTGTGACCCACAGACAGATTCGGCAGGAGGTACTGGCCGCACGGGGGGGGGGGGGGCGGGGTGCTGCCAAAATCTGCGGAAGGGGGGCGCATAATTAATAGTTACGCCACTGTTGCTCCTTGTTGCCACACCAGTCTGCCTATTTGTCAGGTGCATAAAGCCAATGAGAGATAGCTTTGTATCTTTATATACCTTATATATCTTTATATATATTACAACCGCATGGTATGAATTATTCATCTTCCTCTGTCTAAAACATTGGTCTTCAACCTGTGGCCCAGATGTTGTGAAACTACATGTTCCAACATGCATTGCCACATTTTTTCCTATGAGAGCATGCCAAAACTGTCAGGGCATGCTGGGACATGTAGTTCTACAACATCTGGAGGGCCACAGGTGGAAGACATGTGGTCTAAAAGCTTCACCATAACTTTACAGCATGATTGTTGTAAGAATATGCTTATATAATGAGGGTCTGTATTTTAGGTTTATCTCACCAATAACACTGCTCTTTGCATAAATGTCTGTAACCTATTCCCAGAAGCCTTCAGCACTTCACTTCTTGCATATTATGCGGGGTACACACCAGGACGACCCGCTCACGATGCACATCGTGAGCGGGTCGTCAGTGTCTCGTCCGACCCGCTCACGATGACGCGGGGGGGCACAACCCGCTCACGATGTGCACCGTGAGCGGGTCCGATCAGATGGCGACCCGCACCCGGCTGTATGGTCGTCATTGAGATCCTACCTGCAGCAGGTAGGATCTCAATAACGACCGACCGACCCGCGGGGACGCGCATCGGATCGGTATCGGGCCACACCAGGTCAGAAAAGGGCCCAATCAGCACACAATCTACATCCAATTGATCGGAATTGGATCTAGATTGTGGGGATCGGGCCCTAGTCGTCCTGGTGTGTACCCAGCATTACTCTCTTCTTTCTAGCAGATTTTCTTTTAACGTTAGCAACAATATACACTGTAATAGTGACATCCATCTACCTAACTTCCCCAGCTATTGTTATAACAGACTGCTTTTGTCCTGCATTGCAGACACAACTGTCCATATATTAATCATACTTGCCTACTTTTGAAAACGAGCTTTAGGGAGATTATCGTTGGTAATAGAATTTTGCACCGTGCCCCATTGAGGGGGCGGGGCATGTTCCACCCAAAGGGCGTGTCTAGTTCCATATATGGAGAGATTGTGAAAAGAGATTGTGAACGTGGCACCTAGAAGCGTGGTTGTGTACTGCTACATCTTAGAGGAATCTTTTAAAATGACTTGTATCCAAATCTACTTGGTAAAGTGCTGGGAAATGGTGCTGATTATTCAATGTAAATGTATCTATTTCTCATTCCTTATTCCCCCAAAATGTAACAGTGTAATGTGGCTAGGTGACATGAGGGAGATTGTTAGACTAATGAGGGAGAGAGGGAGATTGCTGCTATTTCAGGGAGTCTCCTGCAGAATGCAGGAGGGTAGGCAACTATGATATTAATCAACCAATCAACATGTTTTCATTTCTAATTTTGTATATTTTATGGTATTTATCAAATGGTAAAATTCATGTCTTTCAGGTGCTCCATTTTCATCTAACATGCTTAGAGCAGAGCAAGAGCTGCAGTTGTGGAATGGGGTAAGTCCACGTGTCTTCTTCATCCTATATTTGTAACTGCAGCGCCAGACAGTGGGTATAAGGCAAATCATACATAAAAATATCAAATTATTCCATAAAAAAATCAACTACATTTGATGATGACACAGAAGAGAAATGTTCTTGCTCATGAGAGCTTAATGTACAATCTACCAGGAGCTGCAGAGAAATGTGGGCCAATAATGGATGCTTCATTACTAGCAGCTGGTTATGCTGCTGTCTTACAATAGCCACACTCCACCTGGTGCGGATTATTAGATAGACAGGGAAATTTACTAAGCAAAAATGAATACGAATATGCCTATTTGTAGCCATTTCTGTCCGTATACGGATGTATATTTAGAATTTACTATGGCCGATATACAGGCCATTTGTATTCGTATTCCAGGATACGCATATTCCTATTTTTAAAATATGAATGCATACGCCATCAAAAGAATACAAATAGGAATTACTATTCATTTGAATGGTGATTCCTAATTTACTCATTTACTTTACTTACGGCTGGTATCATCTTAAAAATACACCTGGAAAATACTCCTCAGTTTCCAGGCGTATATGGGTGATCCGTGCAGGCTTCTGTGCGTAAAAAAAAATAAAAAAATATATTTATAAATAAATAACCAAAAAAAAAACGCTGTGTGGACGGTCCCCCTCCCGGCAGTTACCAGCTCCTGGTGCCAGAAATTCAGGGGGGAAAATATGTCATGATGATCAGGGTCCCCCTGAATTTCTGAAACCAGCAGTGGGCTCTTGGTCCAGATCTGATTCTCAAAAGGGGAACAAAAGGAGTCGCTCATTAGATATTCATATATTCACTTCACCCCGTCATTTAGGGTTACCACCTAGTCCCTTTAATTCCGGACACATATTAATTACACAGGTTCTGTGGCTGGCTGACTTCAAGACTCCACTTTACCTGATTTTAAACTGCCACAGAACCTGTGTAATTAACATGTGTCCGGAATTAAAGGTCCTAGGTGGTAACCCTACCGTCATTACATATGCATGATCGGGTGTAATGAATGTACCCGGTCCCCTGCTGGCACCCCCGGGGGGCAGCCTATGCTGCCTGGCTCCCGGGGAGCCCACCTCCCCCCCACAAACGTTCTGGGGCAGGCAGGGAGACTTCCATCTCCCTGCCTGCCACCATCCTCAGGCTCCCTGCGGCGTCCGCCACAGGAGCTCAAATTCGCCAGTCAGGGGCAGCGAGCCCCTGACTCGTTGAATACCGGAGCCGGCGAGGCTCCGGAACGCAGCGAGCAGTGGCGAATGTGCAGCGAATCCTAAACAGGATTCGCTGCACGTCACCAGTATTCACATTGAATACCGCCCATAGTGATGGTGATGCACAGTAATGCGTATCGCTAGCGCGGGCTCAGATCTTGTGTGCGTATTTATAATGGGTGCAATGTGCATGGTGCACATGGGCCCACACCACAAACATTGCACCTATTTTTTAATACTTACCCCTCCAGTGTCCCGCCATGAAGGCAGCAGAGCTGGCAGAATTGCTGGAAAAATGTCCTGAATGGAGGGGGCTGCACCCGGGCCTCCTCCTCTCGTAAAGCTACTCATGAATGCTCTAATTTGCAACGGCATTTATTATCTTTGCAAGGAAGACCTCTGCGATTCATGATAATTATTTGGTGCAGACAGGGAGGTGGCTTAAAGTTTTCACAAAAAGAGGCTGATTTAAGGCCACTTAACATTTAACACTTGCTCTGAAAAAGGGGGTGTGGCCACTGAAAAGGAGGGTGTCCTTGAGTGTAGTATACAACCCAATAGTAAACCCGCTTATACTTGCCCCTTACACATTATGCCACATGGATTGAGATAAATTCAGATTATGCCACATGGAATGAGCCAAACTTCACATTAAGCCACATGGATATGCCACAATTTACACGGAATGAGTTACAATTTACATTATGCCACATGAAATGAGCCAAAAGTCACATTGTGCCGCACAGTATGATCCAAAATTCACTTTATGCCACACAGAATGATCCAAAAAAATCATATTATGCCACATAGAATGAGCCAAAATTCACATTATGCCAGACCGAATGATGCAAAATACTGTTATGTGGTGGGAGGAGAGGGGGTTCCTTTACAAGCGTAACGGCCACCATCCACTAGTGCAGTTTTCACCATTTTATCTGATTACAGGGTGAGATGCTTTACAGATAAACATTTTTGCAGTTAAACCTCAGAAAATGAAATTTTTGAGGATCGAGCAGATTTCACATGTACATGCACCATACACCAAGTGTACAAAATATCAGAGCTTGGGCCCGATAGGCGAGTATAAAAGCATATGGTCTTCCTTTCACAATGTGCACTGAGAAGTGTCCCATTAGGAGCTCAAGTCATCAGACGCATGCGCAGAAGAAATACCCAATCCTTGTACCCTTATTGGCATAGCTTTTATTCAAGCATTCGGTGTATCTAAGTGACACTGGGCTTGCGGTGAGAGGCTTTACGCATAGCATGCACAATGCAAAGATTAATGCAACCTGCCCACAGTCTCTCTACTGCCTAAAATAGGTTTCATTTTGGCAGCTGCCAGGGAACCTGACAGCAGGTTTATGGACATGTAGCAAACTGGATTACCCATAGGAGTGCCATTATGCGGCTGCCATCTATACACCGTTCAACACAAATATGAATGACATCCCTGGATACAAACCCTTCAGCGACTCAGTAACCAGCCATGTACTGTTGCTTGATACAGTGATTAAATGTGGTATAACCTGGATTCGTGTACAGTATCCCCCAGGGTCTCCTATTATATACACTGTATTTCTAAAAGCATCCCATCCTTCAGCTTGTGAGCATAACATACATATTGTCCATTCCACTAAAGTATTAGTACTATATTACTGCATAAAGAGAATCTATTCAGTTTTTATATAATAAAGGTAAATATTTCCCAGGCTGTGCACCGAACTGCTGACAACCAGCGTGTTGCATTTATACACTGATTTTGTGATTTCCTTTTGTCTACAGATAGATGATGTGTGCTCTGCAGTGCTGTCAGATTCCCAGCCCGCGGTGAGTCCATAGTCATTATCTTTTCCATTTCCTACAGCGTAAAAATTGAGATGTGTCTACAACATTTGCTTTTTGTGTGCAGGTGTCCAGCGGTTTAGAAGAAATTTGCTTTTTGGTTATGGGAATTCTGGAAAAAAATCAGGTAGGCACAGTATTTAATATTACTAAGACTTAGTAACTTTCTCATTGCAGATGATTCACATTGGTCATTTACTAACTTGGTGCAAAAGTCCAGCTGCGCCAAAATCTGTAATGTCTGGTCCCACGCAGGGCCGACAACAGGGGGGTGCTGTGGGTACAGCTGTCCCGGCCCCGGCCTCTGGAATGGCCCAGGCAGCTCATTTTGCCCACAGCCCGCCCTTCCCCAACTGCCTATGCTGTGCTGCCTGCTTCTTCAATGCAGGGTGCCAATTAAAATGCTGTACCGGCTTTTGAGACAATCAGAGCTTGTGTATCGTTAGCCAATCAGAGCGGCTGCCGGCACACGAGCCCTGATTGGCTCACCAGCCAGCGCTGCATTTTAATTGGCCGCCAGCCTCCTGCATTGAAGAAGCCTGTGCTTCGGAACCTTGAAGTCGGGTGGTAAGGGAAGGGAGGGGGGGGGGGGCGCGATGGTTGATGCTGATAGCAGAGGCCATGCTCCCCTGCCGATACTGGCAGCAACTTAGCTGCTTAACACAGTTCCTATATTATAGCATCCACACTATGGGGTTTATTCTAGTTCATTCTTTCTGACAAAATCCTTCTTAGATGGACAAAACCATGTGCACTGCAGGGGGGCAGATGTAACATGTGCAGAGAGAATTAGATTTGGGTGAGTTATTTTGTTTCTGTGCAGGGAAAATACTGACTGCATGATTTTACACTTCAATATAGATCTCACTTTGAAGAAAAACCCCACCCAAATCTAATTCTCTCTGCACAAGTTACATCTGCCCCACCCGCAGTGCACATGGTTTTGTTCATCTAAGAAGGATTTTGTCAGAAAGAATGAACTAGAATAAACCCCTATGTTCTAGCACCCACCATGTGTTATAGCACAGTGTCCCTCTTCTCCAGGTAGACTTGGGTGTAAGTTCCAGAATCACGGAACTCTCCATAGCCGTTTATGCCTGTGGATCGTTTTCTGGGAGTTTTCAGAGCGATTTTAAGCTACTTACACTAAGCAAAGTTGTGTATTATTCATTGTGTATCAGCCCCCAACATTAATATGATTACCCCCTGCATGCTGGGCTGTAAGTATTGCCCAGCTCCCTGCCATTGTGCCCTGCAAATGCGTCCGCAGCCATGCACAACGGGGGGGGGGGGGGAATAACTCACCAACAAATGATTTCCCCCCCCTTACTCAGCTTTACAAAGGCCGTGGGGAGAAGGAGGCCTCTGCTGACATCAGCGTCACTCCCTCCCAATGCCTGGGAAATGCCTGTGTTTTCCATGCCAGCGTTACCCCCTAACGCGGCCAGGGAAGGTTAGTCTTTGCATGATCCAGTTGCAAAGGAGACCCTACGTATGGGCACAGCGTATCGTGCGTATGCACGGTCTTTCAATAATTGCAGGGCCCCAAATTCGTAGCCCAGCGTATTAGGCCCAATGTGCAGTATCAGAATCTGTGCAATGTTATACAGTTATGCTCTTAAATATTTTTCAAGTATGGATCACTATTGGAAAATAAGGTGATCTATTGTACATTGAACTCTGTGACTTCTAGAACACAAGCTTGGCACCTTCTGTGGGGAGAGAAAGTTACTGAACTCATTTATATGATCTGTTCTGTAACAGTAAATTAAATGGGATGAAAACCATAATGTATATTTATGTATGTGAGCCTCATGTGATTAATGAGAACGATGCGACACTCACATAAGCCTATTGATAAACTAGATGAATATTGGGACATATGTACAGTATTGTCAGCGTCATATACATTTATTAATCAGCACCAGAGTCATAGTAGTGCTACTGTGACTCTGGCTACTCAAATGAGTCTGCCGCTAATAAGCCTTTGTTAATAATAGGTTATAGGTCATGATCTTTCTGGGGAAGCTGCTGACTGTAATTTAAGGCAGAGAAACACATTAAGCAATTGCACGGACCTGGTGCTGTTTCTTCATTCACTCAAATAACTTTTCCTGTGGCCATGGGGACCACATTGTGGCAGCTGGATTTTCATTGCTTACAAGTAAGACAAGCTGCATTTAAAGGACTTTACCAGCAGCTGAGGAAAGGGGACTAAGCTTGCCATTTAGGATATATGTAAAAGTACAGTATGGCAGGACTTGCCCTGAATGGTGCCGGGAAACAACTGATTGCTAGAAATAGTAGCAACTACAGTTGGATTTATTCCATTGAGGTGTGGTGAGGTCAATGGCTGGGGAGGCACTGGCCAGTATCAGATATACACACACACGTGATCTGGCATGAGTTTTGCCTATAAAATCGATCTGAATAATACAATGATATGAATAATACAATGGTCAGGGGTTAGAGTGAGGGGGCAATGAGGGTTTGCTCGATGCAAACATTGCAGCTTACCGAGCACCTGAGACACCGAACCTCTGAATACCCCCCCCCCCCCCGCCACCGATTCCCCTTGGTACCATATGAGGGATGTGCCTCTGCTGCAGGAGAAATCATTCGATGGTTGCCGACCATTTCTCATGCCTTTGCAGGACGAAGACAGAGCGGACGCCTCATGGCCTGTGACATCAGTTGCTCGCCCCCAGCATGCATTGGCCCATACCCATGGGAACGCCAAGCATTTTTATGGGGACGCCCGTAAAATGTTGGGCATTCCCATGTACAATCCCTATCTGCCCCCATCCCTCGCATCCCGCAACAAACAGCCCGGCGAGTGTTTAACTTGACGAGGCCGTTTGCCACCAGGGTGTGCACATACGCGCTTGTGCATGCTCACACCACCAAACATCGGAACAGGGTCGTATTCGCCCCATTCCAATTGAACCTGAATGAGGGCCTGAGTTCTATCACCTGTATTGATGAGGTGGAGCTAGTTCAGCCTCCACCTTGGTCCTGCACAATAATTCTAACAAAAAGTCATCATAGTTTGCGGGGTGGTGCCAAAAACCCTACCACTGTCCCTTGCTCTGCCATACCTCTGGGGGAGGGGGAGAATTAGGTGGCAGAGGGAAATGAGGGGCTCGCAGCGATCCGAATTCAGCCCCAGCCCAATGGTTGGGTTTGGCGAATATCACTAGGTCGACATGAAGGCTGGCTGAAATTAGGTTGACCACTATAGATCAACAGGACTAAGGTCGACATGAGTTTTTCAAATTTTCAGGAAAAAACTAGGGCATGTAGGGAGAACAGGATAGTGTGCCGAGCGCAGCGAGCCATGCAAGGTGACGCGGTACACTGATACGGCATCCATGTCTACCATCATCGAAATAGACACGAAAAATGGGAAAACAACATGTCGACCTAATGCCTGTGTCAGCCTTCCGACCTTGTTGACCTTAGTGGTTGACCTTATGTATGTCAACCTAAATATTGTCGACCCTATGACCTACACCTGTGTCATACTTACCTACTCTCCCGGCATGTCCTCAGTTTTCGGGTAATCCCTCCGGAGTCCTGGTAGTGCAGAGAGCATAATGCATCTCCGTGGTAAGGAGTCGGGGACAATACAACCCTGCCCCCATCAAGGATCGGCTGCCTCTCCAGTCTGGGCCTCTCTCTTACAATTCATCTGGTTCCTTTTGAGCACTATGATGAGGAACGAGACTGTTCGTAATAATGGGGGACATTTCTGATGGACTGTTCCAGACATATCTGTAGAATAAAATTGGTGTTGTCTATAGATACTAATTAGATATTTGTTTATTTATAACAACATAAAACATGAACCAAATAACCATTGTACTAAACAGCAACTGCTTTCTCCTCACAGGCTTCCGAGGAAAAGGACGACTCTAAGAGGGTGAGTGTCCCTGACCACACAAGTAATGTGAATGTTTCCCCGCCTCGTGAACTGTTTGTGAAGTAAACTAGCGTCTTAATTTCTTTTCTGCACAGTTCTTATTTCATTATTCTAAGAGTCATGACTCAGGAAAATCAGACATCACGGTAAGTTGCAGTTTGAGAGAGCGACAACCAAACTAGAGTTCATATTAGCCCCGCAGCTAGGAAGCCTCCATTGCAGAGTACTCATTGATATCAGTAGTGTCACCATTCTGCATACATCTATGGAACAGAGTGCAATGCGGCCTTGCACCGCTTATGTTTCAGCTCTGCGGGATCATCATTGCCAATGGGGGATTTATATGTATGCCTATGACTGTATTCAGACACACAGCTTGAACTGTGATTTCAAATCTGGAAAAACAGTCAGTGGTATACTGGTGTGAGAAACTGATTAAATGTTAGATTGGGAATACATAAGGAAACAACCACGATGTGTGCTGGTTAAGGTGTTAGTACTTCTTCCTGTGTATAGGACTGATGGAGTAGTGTTTTACAAAGTATACTGGTATTTTGTGCATAGCACTGGCTGATGATGCTATTTAGCGTGTGTTTTAGGGCAAGGAGAAAGGCATATTAGATCCGATAAATTAATCTAATGATGAACCTTCATGGGAGACATTTAAAAAAAATAAACATTTTGGGCTGCACAGTGGTTAGCTTTGCTACCTCAGAGTGCTGGGGCCCATAGACTGCAGGGGCTGGCACTTCCCACACTGAAGAGGAGAGCCCTTTGTCCCTGGTCCTGGCATCTGCACAATGTGGCTGACAGCCCCAGCCTTGGAGCTGTTAGCCCTATTGCGCACAAGCAGAGGCTTGAGTACACATGTGCAAACTCCCAACTTCTTTGGACTGCACGGAATACAGCCCATAGAAGCCAGCTAGGGCAGCACGGTAAGGCAGGGAATGGCTCCCTACAGGAAGCCAGCTCTTTACTTATCACAGCCCGGACTGGCAGTTCCAGGAATACCTCCCAATGAGATTGCCTGTAGTTTCTGTGATTGACATGATTGACATGTAGGACTTCCAATAGGAAGTCACAGCCGGTCACAGTGTAGCCAGTGCAGTCACGGACTGCTTCTGGCTTCACTGACACTAAGTGGGTGGCAGATTTTACCTTGACTGATCGTTAACCAAGACACTGTAAGCCAGGTGTAAGGAACCTTCGGCCCTCCAGCTGCTGTTGAACTACACATCCTTGCAACAGTTTTAGCAGGGCCAAAAGTCTAGCAGGGCATGCCTGCTGAAGGGCAACCTAGGCACGCATTTGGCGTCCAGCAGGTCCCAAGTGGCCCCATAAAGATATCCTTGCCGTACAATATGTTCTCAGAGAAGCATTGCACGACTACCGCGTGACTTCATGACATCACATGGACCTACCCACACTCCCAAAATCCCTTTGCTGTTCTGTAATAGGGTAAAAAAAATTGGATGTACAAAATTGTTTCATCCACTGTATGTGGGCAGTCAGTTTACTTTACATGTCACACAGGTATTACGCCTTATTCCAAAAGACCTACAAACTCTTTCAGATTAATATGCAGTGCTGAGCATTTATCGGTAGTGTTATGGATTGTTTGACGACAGACCCAAACCAGTACCTTGCATGTGATTTATCGCATGTAACTCCAGGGGCACTGCAGGTGGAGGGAGCCAGGAGCTGGGTGGGGGGACGAAGAGAGCCGGGCAGAGGAAGCTGGGAGCCGGGCAGTGGGAGCCGGGCTGCAGGAGAATACAGAAAAACCCATACAAATAAATGGGCAGCCCTTTGTCCCCCTGCCTGGCCCTCAGCATCCCTCCGCATGGCCAGGCAGAGGGAGCCATGATGTTCTGCTAATGGCTGCACATAACATTTATCTTATTGATTTGGACCGATTTCTCTGCCCAATCTGCCGGAATTTGGTGAAATCTGGCCCAAATTGCATAGTGCCTGGGGGCCTTAAGTGTGGCGTTTGCAAGTTCACTCTGTATCCAACTAGGTGTCTTCAAGATGCATCCGCTTTAACCATCAGCTCATTATGATCATTTTCTTTCTTTTCTTTTGAATCTCGGACTACACTACATCCCACCCAATGGGTTGACCAGTGACCCCCATTGGTACCCATCTGAGGTTATCAGTTGAGCAGTAAGGTCTAGCAGTAGAAGCAAAACTATGATCTCTCCATTTGCAGGTACTGGATCCAGTAGTTATAAAAGCTTTACCAAGCCAACCCAGAGCCCTTACTATTTTGGTATCTCTGTGCCATCAGCACATAGGCATATAAGATATCTGCACTAATTCAGTACAGACAGTACTCTTACAAAGCTACCAGTGCCTGCTGGTACTTTAGGACAACCTTACAGATGGAGCAGCTCTCAATGGAGCTGCTCCTGGCGATTCTATCGATACCAGCTGCCAGAGGGGTGCACACGCGCACACGCTTGCGTGCCCTGTTCTGTCGGAGCCCTCCACCGCCCTCCCCACTGCCTCAGCAGCTCCCCTAGCCTGCCCGCACTCCCTGCCTATCTCCCGAAAGTGGAGACGGACAGGGAAGCCGCCTTGCTGACGGGGATGTGTGAGCGAGTGAGAAGCTAGAGCGTCACTTTCAGATGGAGCTCCTGTCCGCCAGCCTGTAGGCTGGCTGACAGGCGCTACATCTGTACTTTGCTGTTTCATTCAATGTACATCATGTCAGCAAATGCCCCTAGGTTAAATGTCGAAAGAGTCAATCTGGGTGGAATTTTTTCTGTGATACAGGTTCGGAATAGACATTATGACATGAGATAAATAGAGGTGTACAGTAAATTCAACTTTTTGTGACCTTTAGAGGGGATAGGAGCTCTGGAAACATACATGATTTATGTGATGGATAGGAAATTACTGTCTATACCATATAATAACATTATTTTTGCAATTAAGTGCAGTTTTTGCCTGTCACTGTCTATTTTGCACTACAAGATAAATGTTGTGTAGTCTGAATAAGACAGCACTGCCAGCAGCTTTCTGAATATATGCCTGTTTGTTGTCCTATTGTAGGCACCTTCTGGGTACAAACACTATTAATTATTAATACAGCTGGGAATCAATAAGTAATGTCTGGATTTCTAGTAGGTTTTGATTTTTACTATGCTCTGTGTATAATTTTTACTTCTGTGGCTGAAACTTTACAGAGTGACATACAGCAGGCAGTGTTACAGCAATGTACAAGATCATTAAAATGATAAAAGTTGTCCTTATAAATACTGTATAAAGTTTCTGTGATGAATTGGCTGAGGAACTACTCTACTTTCCCACACCAAAATTGTTCTTCAGTTTCTTAACCATTTTATTGGCAAAGCCTGATAATACCCCTTTTACATCAAAATCCCGGATCTGACCCGGTGTTTGAAACATGGTTCCAATCCGAGTCGGATCTGAGATTTTTCCCGTGTACACTGCAGTACCGACCCGCATTGTAAACGGGGCAGCGCTTGGAGATTACATCATCTCCAAGTGTTGGGACCTCCGATTGCCCCGCCGAGACTGCCAATCGCCACACTGGGGGCAAACCCAGCCCGCAGCCTCTGTGCTCCACTAGCCCCCCATCTGCGAGGCATATATTCACCTCCTTCCTGCCTCCGCTGCTGTCAGCAGTCATCATCGTGTTTTGGTTTTGGCAAAACCACCCTGTTTTGGTTCAGATTCAGATTTTGGTTCTGTTATTCAAGGAAAACGATAATCATTGATAAAAAAAAAGAATTCAAATCTATAACTACAGGTGAATTCATGTAATTTTTGAACTCCAAACCCCGAAATTGAGATTTAAGATCCAAATTCTGAACAAGAGAGGGTGGAGAGATCTAGACTGCATTCTGGTTCCGTTAGGACCAGAGCAGAATTCTAGTGGATTCAGAATTCTGGAGAACCAAACCACAATTATTTATAATGGTAGTACTGTTACCTGGCTTTGGGTACACGTGTTGTGATGCCAGAGCTGTTAGTACATTTTAAGGGCCCCTTACACTTGTAAGATGTTGTGAGATTTGATCCAATTCAGGTGGATTGAGTCAATTTATCTGACAAAATCTGATGTGCCTGTCTGACAAAATCTGATGTGCCTGATGTGTAGGACACAATCCACAATCCTGTGCCATTGGGTATAACGAAGAGATTGTAAGGGATTGATCCTCCTGCACATAGGATAAATCTTGAGTCAATCAGGTCCAATTTGTTGATCGATAAGTTGAACAAGTGTAACGGGGCTTCTGTTTGCTTTTATTATTTTTTTTTTTTATTCAATGTTTATTTTTTTATACATAGTTTACATAGTAGTTCAGGTTGAAAAAAGATGTACGTCTATCAAGTTAAACCATTTTTAGGACCATTTAGAGGGTATGGCACATTAGGAATTTTTTATTTTCTGGGTAAAGTTTTTGCAAATTATGCATATTTCTTGTACTCCTCAATTTTTTTCCCCAAATATTCGTTGTCCAACCATACTTTAAAGGTATTTATTGTGTCTGCTGACACCACCTCTTCTGGAATAAAGTTCCATACTTTTATTGCCCTAACCGTAGAAAAGCCTTCAAACTAACAAAAGTATAATAAACAATATCATGCCAGAGTGCGTCAGTACGATATATGTTCAAAAACAGAAACAGCAATACAGGTTGAGTATCCCTTATCCAAATATCCGTTATCTAAATTATTCCAAAAACCATATATTTCAGAAAGTGAAAAAAACATGTTCTTGCTAAAAGCACTACCGGGGTCATCTGTAACAGCACTACTGGGGACATGATATGTAACTGCCACTAAATATGTGCAAGAAAATGATTGCTTGGCATTCAAATTCAGTACCTGAGATAGGACACAAACTTTGTTTCATGTTTTATGCACAAATAAAATATATCTGTGTGTATTTCATGTGTTTGATGTGTTTGTACAACATAAATGCAAGATACCTCAAGATACATCACTGAAATATAAAAATGTTCTGAAATAAGGAATAATCTGTTATCCAAAATTCTTCTGGTCCCAAGCATTTTGGAAAAGGGATATTCAACCTGTATAACCAACAGTTAAAAAAATAGATAAACAACAAATTCTTCAAAGGATACATATAACAGTTATATTTTTGCAAGCATAAACAAACCTACAGTAACTAGGAACAAATAATAAAGCATGATATCACATAATATACAGTGTAGACTATATACAGTGTAAGAGATGTAATGTGGGGATATTCTGCTTTTAAAGCAATTTATGTCTAATAACTTAAGCAATCTGTCTCCTGGTTTACATGGTACATTTCATGTCTTACGTACATTGAAGGTTATTGGAGGTCTCTGGATTGCGTCAATATGCAAATACAGTACATCATCACAGCTACATGTGACCTACTACTGCTTATAGCTAAACATCTATTTAAACCTTTCCCTTTTTCTCTTTAGTTTGGTAATATTGCAGTCATTTAGGTTTCATATAACTCCTGAAAAGGGTACATTTGGTTCTTCATGTATTTCAAGTGGAAAATATTTAAATTGACTTTATTAAATACATTGATTTATGCATTGATGCTGATTTATGCTTGTAGCACAGTATTTCAACCCATATGAAGTGTAGTTTTAATAGTCAAGCCTGTTCGTGCAGCTTAAAAGTAATTTGGCTCAGTATTAAACAACTCCATGGAGATACGTGAATTAGGCTATTTTACATCCTGGGGGTGGGGCTTAATGATGGCACGCTCAAGCCCCGCCCCCGAACAGCTGCTGAAAGTCTCCTCTCCGGGCTCTTTGGTGAGAAAAAAAAGTATTTTTATATTCCAATAAGAGTAAAACATCAGGACAATCCATGCAGGTAAATGATAGTGCAGTCAAACAGAGTAAGTTCCATCAAACAATACTTAGGATCAGCGAAGGCACATCATGGACGTCCACAGGTAGCTTATTATATATATATATATATATACATATATATATATATATATATATATATATATATACACACACACACACACACACACACACATATATATATATATATATATATATATATATATATACAGGGCTATTTTTCTGCAGGCTTCAGCAGGAACTGTGGCCCTTATTCTAGTTCACTCTTTCTGACAAAATATTTCTTAGATGGACAAAACCATGTGCACTGCAGGTGAGGCAAGTGTAAAACCCCACTCAAATCGAATTATCTCTGCACAAGTAACACCTGCCTTACCTGCAGTGCACATGGTTTTGTCCATCTAAGAAATATTTTGTCAGAAAGAGTGAACTAGAATAAGGGCCACAGTTCCTGCTGGACCCTGCAGAAAAATAGCCCTGTATATATATATATATATATATATATATATATATATATATATATATATATATATATACTGTATATAGAAAGGACCACACACTGCACTAAATATAATGAGAGTGGAAGCAGCTACCCTGAAGGGATCCCCTGTTAGTTGAGACCAGTTTTTAGAAATGGAAAGGAAGGGGGGGGGGGGGTTCAGGGTGCGCTGGACCTTCTCTTTTTGTACAGAATAAATTCAAATAACAGTAAAAAAATTAGCCCATTAGCCCAACGCGTCTCGTCTTGAGCAAGACTTCATCAGGGGCACGGTATAACAATTGAATGAGATGATCACATGATCTTAGGTTAAGACTGGGGTTCTTCGAGGTAGTGGAATGAACCAAAGATGTTGGGTACTGTAGATCAATAATATATTGATCAAAAAAATTCCACCAGCTGGAGTTTTTTTTATATAATCTGGGAACTACCAGGGTTCTTCAGGCGGGATAGCAGCCTTTAAATTTTGGTGAAGGCGAGAAATGGCACTTGTGCTCTAAAAGAAGAGGTGTGTGCTGCTCAGCTCCACTTTTGGAGCTGAGCAGTACACACCTCTTCTTTTAGAGCACAAGTGCCATTTCTCGCCTTCACCAAAGTTTAAAGGCCGCTATCCCGCCTGAAGAACCCCGGTAGTTCTCTGATTATATAAAAAAAAAAAACTCCAGCTGGTGGAATTGGTTTTCAATGCTACTGCTAATCCCTGTGGCCAGTTTTACTAAATTTTTTTTTTTTTACTGTTTTTGAATTTATTCTGTACAATAAGAGAAGGACGAGCGCACCCTGAAACCCCCCTTTTCTTTCTTTCCTTATATATATATATATATATATATATATATATATATATATATATATATATATATATATATATATATAGGTAACTTGCGTCCGGCACTCCCGTTCTTACTTGTTGCAAACGTTGCCGGGTGCCTCCAAAGGTATTGTATATGTCTGGGGATGCTGCGGCACTCTCGGTCTTCAATGAAATAATCACACTGTAAACTAGTGTTGCTTCAACGTTTCGGTCTTTATTTTACAAGACCTTCATCCTGATGAAGGTCTTGTAAAATAAAGACCGAAACGTTGAAGCAACACTAGTTTACAGTGTGATTATTTCATTGAAGACCGAGAGTGCCGCAGCATCCCCAGACATATATATATATATATATATATATATATATATATATATATATATATACACCCAACCTATGTATACTGCCCATAAATCATCTACATTTCCTGTCCTGCCAAACAATCACATGTTTGTGGTGCGGTTGCATTTTTGTGTCTGCAAATATTATCACTTTCCACAAAATCTGTGCACAGTCTAGCTAGTAAATATAGGTTTATAGATGCTTATGCAGACTTACACATGAATATTATCACTGCACATGCTCCGTAGCTGAGCATGTCCATGTATAGGCAATGCGTCATACACCTTACAGTCCTGTAGGCTGTGCTGAGTGAGGGAGTGTTAAGGGCGGGTAGAAGGATTAGCAGGCTATGCAGACATCTATCTGATTGTACACAGATCTTTTGCACCATTTATAGGGTTGGTAGCAAGTGCGTTACTTATCTTTCCCCAAGATAATAGGGTGAGTAGATTAGTGTAACTCTGAATATAGGTGAATTTGTCTCATGTAAAGAGTACTTGGTAGCTGAACCCAACTAAGTTTCAGATATATAGGGCCAGATGTATCATGCTTCAAAAAGTGATAAAGTGGAAAGTGATAAAGAACCAGCCAATGAGCTCCTACCTATCATTGTTCAACCCAGCCTGCAGGGCAGCCATAAGGGGGGCACTGCGGGGACTCCAGTCCTGGGCCCAGATCGAAAGATGGCCCAGGACTGGACTTTATAAAGTATAATTTGTCATACATAAAAATCACATTTCCCATAAAGCAATGTAGAGGTTGAGTAGTACGGCCAGTGCTGCAGACACCGGAGGTCTCACCAGGCCTTCCACGTGCTCAAGAAAGGGAAGGGGGACCCTACCTATTTTGTCAGCTCCGGGCCCCACAATTTCTGATGACAGCCCTGCCAGCCTGTAACATGGCAGTTAAGAGCTGATTGGCTGGTTGTTTATCACTCGCCATTTTACCACTTTTTGAAGCTTGATACATCTGGCCCATAGTGTTTTATTATTACTCAGCCCTATTAACTGGAGGGTATTTACTGCTGTATGATCATCGTAAATCATGACAACATACTAGAATTGAAACCGCATTGCATTAAGTACCTGCAGTGAAATAATGGAGGCATCAGTGATAGCATGGCACAAGAATTATGTGATCAATTGAAATCCACCATTTATCTTGAAAGACCAATTTATTGCAACCCTAGCTGGTAGATAATCATACGAACATTTCATATCTCTTCTTTAGTCTCTAGGTCAGGGATGGGGAACCTTCGGCCCTCCAACTGTTGTGGAACTACATATCCCAGCATGCCCTGTTACAGTTTTGCTATGTGGCCATGCTACAACTGTTGCAGGGCATGCTGGGATGTGTAGTTAAACAACAGCTGGAGGGCCGAAGGTTCCCTATCCCTGCTCTAGGTTATGTCTTGTGTAAGGGGACATGTTCCGTGTTCTGTTTGACATGCTCTGTCCATGTAACAGTGATGAAAACATTCTGTGCATTCAAAAGTCCATGTTGCTCATTTGTCTGTCTTCATGTCCTCTCAGTCGTCTGTCGTGCACCCTTTGCTGCAACTCGTTCCCCAGCTTTATGACAGAAGGATGAAGAGATTCAATACTGAAGTATGTAACTTTTTAATTTGCATTTATACAATGATTGCCATGAGCTGTTTCTACTTTTACTTTAAAGGTCTTGAAAGGATGAAAATGATCAGATAACAAAACTGATAGAAATGTTATTTACTGTGAGCTGATTGTATTGGTTTTCATCATAAATTCTTATTTATCAAATATGGGGTCATTTAGTTGCCAACACGTTATGTGCCATTCCAGAATGGCAATTGCACCTGCCAGCATCACAAGTTTTCCCTCACACTCCACCAGACGCACAAGGGAAAACTGTGAGGTTGACACTACCGTAAGTAGCTGAAATAGAGAGGAATATATCTGGTACCGGAGTAACCTTAGTTGTAACCTGATAAAATGTGTCTGTGACACAGTGCTGTGACTGGACAGTCCCTTAAAGCCCCCATACACTATGCCAAGGGATCTCATGTGGTCCTTTTGCATATGATGTATGGAATGCAATACAATTAACTGCCCCAGGTTACGATGTATCCTTGTGGCAGCCATGATGATCTCCGGATCCAATCTGATGTGCAACCTTTTACTCAAATGATGAGCTAAGCTGCTAAGGTAGAATGACCAAACAGAGTGAACGCCAAGAAACATACAATGATAGCCATGGATAAACAAATTACACAATAAAGCATTTTCTCTAGTACAGACAATAATTGATGAAAATAAATAAATGTAAAACAGTATATTATTATAAAATAGGATGCAAATAGGATGTAATCATTGATATCCCTAAAATATTCCTAAAATAAAGCATAAAATGAAAAAATCGCAGTATACAGGCAACTGAACTACTATAACTAGCTGATACTGTAAGTACACTTCCCACTTAATTGAAAAGTTAGTTTATGGGGATAATGTACAAAAGTAAATACATAAATCATGTGTTTTTTTGGTTTTGACTGATATCAATACATTTATGATCACATGCAAGGTGAACAACTGCTAATGATCTTACAGCCCTGTCTGCAGGGCCGGCGCCACCACTAGGCAGCTCTAGGCATTTGCCTAGGGCGCCGGCACCTGGAGGGCGGCAGTTCGCCCCTCACCCCCTGCACTGTGGTACCTGCGTAAAAAAAACTTCTGTCCCCGGCGTCCCTGCTGAGTGCTGGTGTAGGGGTGTCCGTGCCGCCGGGGGAGCCTGCGGCGCTGTTATCGTGTATACGCTTGTCGCGCCCGGCGGGGTCCCTACAGAGCATAGAAAATAACGCCGCGCGCATAGCGCTAGTTATTTTCTATGCTCTGTAGGGACCCCGCCGGGCGCGACAAGCGTATACACGATAACAGCGCCGCAGGCTCCCCCGGCGGCACGGACACCCCTACACCAGCACTCAGCAGGGACGCCGGGGACAGAAGTTTTTTTTACGCAGGTACCAACCAAGACCCCCCCAGACCCCCGACCCCCCCCCCCCCCCCCCCCCCGCCCGGCACCGGGGCGCCCCCACCCCGACTCGCCTGGGGCGCTCCGGTGCCTTGCACCGGCCCTGCCTGTCTGTATACAATCTATGTTATAACTGTGCATCTTGTAACCAAGTTACTATAGCTTGTGTAAATTAGACTGTGGTATAATACAGTAGGTTGCCATTAATCACGTCACAGTTCATTATGTGGACTAAACTGTCCACATGATAACATGTCAACAAGCCATCCCTGGTAGTCTAATGGCAACTTACCTGGTGCTGACAGCAGCAGCAGCTTCCGATTCTTGACGGTTGTGTGCTGATGGAGATATGTGACAAGTGGCATACTGTTGAGTATTCTCCGCATAACTCTACTCCCTTCCCTTAACCCCACCCCTAGCACCTAACCATTATCTCCCCTGCTCTGTATCTTAACCCTAACCTCCCCTTTGTGCTTCACTATAACCTTTCGCTCCAGCAGTCTAACCCTATAATTGACATTCTCAGTTTGCCAGAATTTTTACATCAACATTTCAGTTGAACTTTAATCAACATTTTGAGGATGTTCACATGATGCCTTTCAATATTTTAACAGTGTCGGCAATGGCATCATAATTAACGACACTGTGGTGTTGACAATGACATGACTGCATCCTCTTAGTTTGTGCTTTAGGCAGTTTTCCCAAATTTCCACTGTATTGCTGCTTGGCCCTCAGGCTCTTATTTTAAACACATTTGGTAAATGTAAAAGATGAAAGTAAATGTGTGTTTTTCCCCATCCAGTTTTTTTACATTACATAATTACGCCTTTAAAATGAGTTCTGCAGGATGGATACATAATAAAGTACACAAAGGCCTTAGAACCCTGAATATCTACTATATATATGTGCAAGAAATAGGAGCGTAGAGGGCGCTGTTAAAAGTACCACCACCTTCAATTATTAGGTTGAGGTGAACAATGATACAAGGATATACAAATCAATAACATTTATTAAAAATGAGAAGACATCTGTTTGATTCCAATTCAATTGATGGATAACCGCAAGGACAGAGGTTCTGTCCTTGCGGTTATCCATCAATTGAATTGAATTGGAATCAAACAAATGTCTCTCATTTTTAATAAATATTATTGATTTGTATATCCTTGTATCATTGTTCACCTCAAACTAATAATTGAAGGTGGTGGTACTTTTAACAGCGCCCTCTACGCTCCTATTTCTTGTTTCTATTTCGTCTCCCACTAACAGGGGAGATTCTGTAGAGGTAGCAGCTCTTAACTATTGGAAGCGCAATCAGGGTCAACCCCTTTTTTGTATATATATATATATATATATATGCTATGGATAAAAGGCGCCACTTGTGCTATTTGCGTATAAAAAACAATAATATTCCCTTTGGTTATATAGGGTGTCTGCCAATCTTTAAATAAAAGTAAGGGTATGTTACTCAAAAATGAAATTAAAAGTAATGTATAAAGATATCGGCGACTAATTATTGTAAAAGAGCTAGAATATATATATATATATATAAAAGGCTGGTTTATAGATATAAAAAATTTTTATTAGTTGACAAATTCGATATAAAAGAGAAACAAGTAAACAATGATCGCTAAAAGAAAAAACAATTTTTAAAAAAAAACTTTTTGGTATAAAAAATTTTTTTAGTAAAAAGACAGGATTCTAAAATAAAATAGAGAAAGGTGCTTATCTTTGGAGTAGGAAGGATTGCCCAACGCGTTTCGTCTTATGTGACTTCTTCAAGGGGTAGGAGACAAGTGAGACCGGGCTGATATTTATACCTATGTACCTGCTCAGATACTTGGTGACATCACTTCCTGTAATTAACTAATCTAAACTGGCTATTACTGTTATAACCTAACCTGGGGATATATCTAGAGTTTATTTAGATACATATAGGGACTGAGAGCATAAACGCTATATTTACAACGAAAATAGAGTTCTCAAAATGCTTTAAAAACATTTATATATACAAAACGCGGCACTTCCGCCACGTTTCCGGCATCCGTTTCGCGCTACTGCGCATGTCCGGCTGCAGGAGCTTCAGAGAGGAGAGGAGGCGACCTTCTATGTTACTGCGCATGCGTCGGCCGGAGATGGTCAGACGGGGCTTCAGTATGCAGCTCTTGTGAGCGAGTCTCTGAATTCTTTCTTTGCTTGCGGCCATTTTCTTGGAGATTAGGCTGATCTCTGCCGATTCTCAGTGTGCCGTTTATTAAATACATAGGGAACAAAGAGGCAAATTAATAGATTGTTTGTGGACATGTAAACCACTAAATAAACGGGTTGACTTAGTATAATGTTTATGGACATATAAACAATTAAATGGACAGGTTGACTTATTTAAATGAGAATCGTTACGTTAGGTGATTCTGATGCTAATTAACAGTGAGCGAGAATGTAAATAATAAGAAGTTGATTAGTGCACCCAGTTATGATATAGCATACATTGGTGTGCAGAATAGTATACGAGTGCAAAGGGGGATCATTTAATTTGTGTCAGTTCAAACTAGTATGTTCAAGGTGCTGGTGTGTTAAAGTGCTACAGTTGGAGTGCTAAAGTGCCTTTTGAAAAAAGGCAGTATTGATTAACCTTAATTAGTTAATAATAATAATAAATATTTGAATAAATAAATAAATAATTAATTAAATAATTAGAGTGCTACAATTAGAGTGCTAAAGTGCATTTTATTAGTAGTAAAGTGCATAATACAATCAATAGGTAATTTATATAAGATATATAAGATTTAGGTATATCATTCCCTCCATTGGTTGTCTGTCTTTAAATTATTACTACAGCACCAGGTTTTCCCAAGGGGTCTCCCATCTTGGTACTAGCCTGGCCCAACACTGCTTAGCTTCCAAGATCGGACGAGATTGGGCGTATCAACGTGTGGTTTGACTGTAGGTTATTATGACGACAATTGGAGTTTGGATATTGGTTGCCAGATATCAGTTTTAAAACAATTTGAATAGTATTACGCACTTCATGAATAAAAGAAAGATTGTGTGGAAGAAAGATAAAAATTCAGTACATTCAAGATTGACCTTATAAAAACGGTGCTATTTCATAGCTGTCATTAAAACCCAGGGGATGTAGTGTGTTCAATTCAAAGATCCAGTACATCTCCCTCTGGGAAAGCTTGTTAGCTAGATCGCCACCTCTTGGTCCCAATTTGACCCATTCGATGGCTTTAAATGTCATTCCTTCTGGATTCGCATTGTGCTGGGTTTCGAAGTGTTTATATAGAGCATGATTGTCAATCTTGTTTTTAATGTTCCGGCTATGTTCTTGAATTCGCAGTTTCAGAGGTCTTTTAGTCTTGCCCACGTATTTCAGGTGACATGGACATTCCAGAAGATATATTACCGATGAGGTGTTGCAGTTCATAAAGTCTTTTATAATGTATTCCTTACTGTCATTGTGGTTAGTGAATTTTTTCCTGTTCGGATGAACATACCTACAAATGTTGCATTTTCCGCACTTGTAGGCACCTGTGCATTTTATTCCGGGATTCGTTTGTGTTCGCTTTGATGTAATTAGACTGGGTGCCAGGATGTCCTTCAGATTCTTTGATTTTTTAAAAATAATCTCAGGGTTGGGTGGGAGTATTTCTTTCAAGATAGGGTCCATCAGCAGCAGGTTCCAATGTTTCTTCAAACTTTGTTTGATCTTATTTTCATGTTGGTTGTATGTAGTAATGAAAGCTACTGACTCCTTTCTCTCATTTTTTCTCTTGTATTCCAGCAAATCTTCTCTTTTGACCTTATTGACTTTGGTTCTTGCTTTCTGTATGATCTCGTTAGGGTATTCTTTCTCTTCAAATCTTTTTCTATACATCTCCAGTTGCATCTCACAGTCCTCAGCCTGGTTGCAATTTCTTTTGATGCGATTGAATTGAGAGTAGGGGATGTTCTCTTTCCATTTACGGAGGTGGTTGCTCTTGAAATGCAAATAGCTGTTAGTGTCCACCTTCTTAATGAAGTTTTTTGTTATTACTTCTGACTCATCTCCTATCAGAACCAAATCTAGGAACTCAATCTTTGTTTTATCAATGCTGGATGTGAAGCGTAGATTCATGTTGTTATCTTCTATATATTTGAGGAACTCTAAAAATGAATTTTCATTACCTTCCCATACAATTAAAATGTCATCAATATATCTTTTGTAAAATCTGATGTTGTCCTTAAAAGTATGGTCCGTGTAAATAAAACGTTTCTCCCAACTTCCCATAAAAAGATTCGCGAAACTGGGCGCAAAAGTAGTCCCCATTGCAGTACCACATCTTTGGAGATAAAACTGGTCCAGGAATTTAAAATAGTTATGGCTTAAAATGAATTTCATTGTATCACATATGAACGTCTTATGTTGTGGAGTCAAGGTGTCGTCCTCTTCCAGAAATTCTTCACAGGCTTCAATTCCCAGTTTGTGGTCAATGCAAGTATATAGTGACTGAACGTCTATCGTGGCCCAATAAAAGGATTCTTTCCATTTAAAATCTTTTAAAAGGTTTAAAACAGTGGTGGTATCTTTCAAGTATGCTGGCAATTTCTTTACGTATTTGCTCAAGAAGATATCAACGTATTCCGACAGGTTCGAAGTTAAGGAATCTATCCCCGCTACTATCGGGCGTCCAGGTGGATTTTCCAAAGACTTATGAATCTTCGGCAGGAAGTAGAAGATGGGGGTAATCGGACTTGACCTCATTAGGTATTGGTACTCCTCTTTAGTTAGAACTTTCTCACGTAGTCCTTGTAATAAGAGGGTTCTGAGTTCCTCAATGTATTCATCCTTTGGATCTTGACTAAGGGCTGAGTATGAAACTGTATCTCCCAGTAGTCTGTTGGCCTCTGTTATGTATGCTTCACGATCCATAATAACGAGTCCTCCCCCTTTATCTGCTTGTTTCAAGATTATCTCTGTGTTGTTTTTAAGGTGCTTCAGTGCTTCTCTTTCCGTATTGGTTAAATTCTTTTTTATAATTGGTTCCATTGCTTCTTCACACAGGTCTTTCTTCACTAGGTCATGAAAGATCCCAATGTTGTTGCCCTTGGATTCGATGGGATAATATTTAGATACAGGTTTTAGGCCCGAATTCGATCTGTTTTCATAGTTTTGTATACTAGCATTTTCTTTCCTCGCAAAATGTCTTTTCAGCGTCAGTTTTCTTACGAACTTATTCAAGTCAATATATGTTTCAAATTTATTCATGCCTCCCGTAGGGGCGAAGGATAGACCTCTATTGAGAAGGGTGGTTTCTGCTTCGGTTAAAACATGCTTTGAGAGATTAAAAATTCCTTTTGGTTGTGTCCTTATTGGAGTGTTCTTTTTTTGGGGTCTCTCCCTCCTACCGCCCCTCTTTCCTCTTCCTCTAAAAATCTTCTTTTTAGAGGGGATGCTATTCTTATGTCTTCCTTCACTGTCTGTCTCATTGTTTCCCGGACCCTTGTTGCTGTGTCCGAAGATAAAAAATCCTCCTGTTCTCCTGTGGATTTGAGTCTCTGTAGAGGTGTAAATCTGTTGAAGGTCCTCCAATGTGGGGTTTTTGGAGATTCGGTATTCCTAGTGTTGAATTTTCGATTCGTGTTCTTGGTTAGCTGGTAAGTAGGTCTTTGATAATTTCTCTGCTGGTTAGGTGCATTAGCAAATCTGCTCCAATTCTTAACTTTGCCTTGATCGTAATCATGCTTGTCTCTTTGGAATTTCTTCTCCTTATTTTTAATTACTTCCTCCTCCATTCTTTCCAATTTTTTGTTCAGCACTTTCTCATTGATTTTGTAGTCCTCATTGTCTTTGTGTGTTTCTAGTGTACTTTCTTTGTTTTTAATCTCTTCTTCAAGTAGAATTAAGGATTTCTTTTTTTCGGTTACTATTAATCTCATTAAGTCCATTGAGCAATTGTGCAAAATTGCATCCCATTTATTTATAAATTCTGGGTCTGTATTGCCAAAAGTTGGTTGCTTATTTACTCTAAGACCCCTTGGGATTCTGTTTACTGAGAGGTATTGCTCTAGTCCTTTAATGTCCCACCAAGTTTTCATTTCCTTGGCTAGCAATCTTTCCATTGACCAGAATTTGTCATCTAAATCCTCTGTATTTATAGATTCAGTTATCACTTCAGTTTCACAAAAGATTTTTTGGCACCAATCATTCCTCTTGTTGGTGCGTTCATTAGCTCTGAACATGGTCCGAAGTACTTGGCACCAGGCAGCCTTTCAAAAAATACCTGGAAAGTGTCTATATGCTATGGATAAAAGGCGCCACTTGTGCTATTTGCGTATAAAAAACAATAATATTCCCTTCGGACCATGTTCAGAGCTAATGAACGCACCAACAAGAGGAATGATTGGTGCCAAAAAATCTTTTGTGAAACTGAAGTGATAACTGAATCTATAAATACAGAGGATTTAGATGACAAATTCTGGTCAATGGAAAGATTGCTAGCCAAGGAAATGAAAACTTGGTGGGACATTAAAGGACTAGAGCAATACCTCTCAGTAAACAGAATCCCAAGGGGTCTTAGAGTAAATAAGCAACCAACTTTTGGCAATACAGACCCAGAATTTATAAATAAATGGGATGCAATTTTGCACAATTGCTCAATGGACTTAATGAGATTAATAGTAACCGAAAAAAAGAAATCCTTAATTCTACTTGAAGAAGAGATTAAAAACAAAGAAAGTACACTAGAAACACACAAAGACAATGAGGACTACAAAATCAATGAGAAAGTGCTGAACAAAAAATTGGAAAGAATGGAGGAGGAAGTAATTAAAAATAAGGAGAAGAAATTCCAAAGAGACAAGCATGATTACGATCAAGGCAAAGTTAAGAATTGGAGCAGATTTGCTAATGCACCTAACCAGCAGAGAAATTATCAAAGACCTACTTACCAGCTAACCAAGAACACGAATCGAAAATTCAACACTAGGAATACCGAATCTCCAAAAACCCCACATTGGAGGACCTTCAACAGATTTACACCTCTACAGAGACTCAAATCCACAGGAGAACAGGAGGATTTTTTATCTTCGGACACAGCAACAAGGGTCCGGGAAACAATGAGACAGACAGTGAAGGAAGACATAAGAATAGCATCCCCTCTAAAAAGAAGATTTTTAGAGGAAGAGGAAAGAGGGGCGGTAGGAGGGAGAGACCCCAAAAAAAGAACACTCCAATAAGGACACAACCAAAAGGAATTTTTAATCTCTCAAAGCATGTTTTAACCGAAGCAGAAACCACCCTTCTCAATAGAGGTCTATCCTTCGCCCCTACGGGAGGCATGAATAAATTTGAAACATATATTGACTTGAATAAGTTCGTAAGAAAACTGACGCTGAAAAGACATTTTGCGAGGAAAGAAAATGCTAGTATACAAAACTATGAAAACAGATCGAATTCGGGCCTAAAACCTGTATCTAAATATTATCCCATCGAATCCAAGGGCAACAACATTGGGATCTTTCATGACCTAGTGAAGAAAGACCTGTGTGAAGAAGCAATGGAACCAATTATAAAAAAGAATTTAACCAATACGGAAAGAGAAGCACTGAAGCACCTTAAAAACAACACAGAGATAATCTTGAAACAAGCAGATAAAGGGGGAGGACTCGTTATTATGGATCGTGAAGCATACATAACAGAGGCCAACAGACTACTGGGAGATACAGTTTCATACTCAGCCCTTAGTCAAGATCCAAAGGATGAATACATTGAGGAACTCAGAACCCTCTTATTACAAGGACTACGTGAGAAAGTTCTAACTAAAGAGGAGTACCAATACCTAATGAGGTCAAGTCCGATTACCCCCATCTTCTACTTCCTGCCGAAGATTCATAAGTCTTTGGAAAATCCACCTGGACGCCCGATAGTAGCGGGGATAGATTCCTTAACTTCGAACCTGTCGGAATACGTTGATATCTTCTTGAGCAAATACGTAAAGAAATTGCCAGCATACTTGAAAGATACCACCACTGTTTTAAACCTTTTAAAAGATTTTAAATGGAAAGAATCCTTTTATTGGGCCACGATAGACGTTCAGTCACTATATACTTGCATTGACCACAAACTGGGAATTGAAGCCTGTGAAGAATTTCTGGAAGAGGACGACACCTTGACTCCACAACATAAGACGTTCATATGTGATACAATGAAATTAATTTTAAGCCATAACTATTTTAAATTCCTGGACCAGTTTTATCTCCAAAGATGTGGTACTGCAATGGGGACTACTTTTGCGCCCAGTTTCGCGAATCTTTTTATGGGAAGTTGGGAGAAACGTTTTATTTACACGGACCATACTTTTAAGGACAACATCAGATTTTACAAAAGATATATTGATGACATTTTAATTGTATGGGAAGGTAATGAAAATTCATTTTTAGAGTTCCTCAAATATATAGAAGATAACAACATGAATCTACGCTTCACATCCAGCATTGATAAAACAAAGATTGAGTTCCTAGATTTGGTTCTGATAGGAGATGAGTCAGAAGTAATAACAAAAAACTTCATTAAGAAGGTGGACACTAACAGCTATTTGCATTTCAAGAGCAACCACCTCCGTAAATGGAAAGAGAACATCCCCTACTCTCAATTCAATCGCATCAAAAGAAATTGCAACCAGGCTGAGGACTGTGAGATGCAACTGGAGATGTATAGAAAAAGATTTGAAGAGAAAGAATACCCTAACGAGATCATACAGAAAGCAAGAACCAAAGTCAATAAGGTCAAAAGAGAAGATTTGCTGGAATACAAGAGAAAAAATGAGAGAAAGGAGTCAGTAGCTTTCATTACTACATACAACCAACATGAAAATAAGATCAAACAAAGTTTGAAGAAACATTGGAACCTGCTGCTGATGGACCCTATCTTGAAAGAAATACTCCCACCCAACCCTGAGATTATTTTTAAAAAATCAAAGAATCTGAAGGACATCCTGGCACCCAGTCTAATTACATCAAAGCGAACACAAACGAATCCCGGAATAAAATGCACAGGTGCCTACAAGTGCGGAAAATGCAACATTTGTAGGTATGTTCATCCGAACAGGAAAAAATTCACTAACCACAATGACAGTAAGGAATACATTATAAAAGACTTTATGAACTGCAACACCTCATCGGTAATATATCTTCTGGAATGTCCATGTCACCTGAAATACGTGGGCAAGACTAAAAGACCTCTGAAACTGCGAATTCAAGAACATAGCCGGAACATTAAAAACAAGATTGACAATCATGCTCTATATAAACACTTCGAAACCCAGCACAATGCGAATCCAGAAGGAATGACATTTAAAGCCATCGAATGGGTCAAATTGGGACCAAGAGGTGGCGATCTAGCTAACAAGCTTTCCCAGAGGGAGATGTACTGGATCTTTGAATTGAACACACTACATCCCCTGGGTTTTAATGACAGCTATGAAATAGCACCGTTTTTATAAGGTCAATCTTGAATGTACTGAATTTTTATCTTTCTTCCACACAATCTTTCTTTTATTCATGAAGTGCGTAATACTATTCAAATTGTTTTAAAACTGATATCTGGCAACCAATATCCAAACTCCAATTGTCGTCATAATAACCTACAGTCAAACCACACGTTGATACGCCCAATCTCGTCCGATCTTGGAAGCTAAGCAGTGTTGGGCCAGGCTAGTACCAAGATGGGAGACCCCTTGGGAAAACCTGGTGCTGTAGTAATAATTTAAAGACAGACAACCAATGGAGGGAATGATATACCTAAATCTTATATATCTTATATAAATTACCTATTGATTGTATTATGCACTTTACTACTAATAAAATGCACTTTAGCACTCTAATTGTAGCACTCTAATTATTTAATTAATTATTTATTTATTTATTCAAATATTTATTATTATTATTAACTAATTAAGGTTAATCAATACTGCCTTTTTTCAAAAGGCACTTTAGCACTCCAACTGTAGCACTTTAACACACCAGCACCTTGAACATACTAGTTTGAACTGACACAAATTAAATGATCCCCCTTTGCACTCGTATACTATTCTGCACACCAATGTATGCTATATCATAACTGGGTGCACTAATCAACTTCTTATTATTTACATTCTCGCTCACTGTTAATTAGCATCAGAATCACCTAACGTAACGATTCTCATTTAAATAAGTCAACCTGTCCATTTAATTGTTTATATGTCCATAAACATTATACTAAGTCAACCCGTTTATTTAGTGGTTTACATGTCCACAAACAATCTATTAATTTGCCTCTTTGTTCCCTATGTATTTAATAAACGGCACACTGAGAATCGGCAGAGATCAGCCTAATCTCCAAGAAAATGGCCGCAAGCAAAGAAAGAATTCAGAGACTCGCTCACAAGAGCTGCATACTGAAGCCCCGTCTGACCATCTCCGGCCGACGCATGCGCAGTAACATAGAAGGTCGCCTCCTCTCCTCTCTGAAGCTCCTGCAGCCGGACATGCGCAGTAGCGCGAAACGGATGCCGGAAACGTGGCGGAAGTGCCGCGTTTTGTATATATAAATGTTTTTAAAGCATTTTGAGAACTCTATTTTCGTTGTAAATATAGCGTTTATGCTCTCAGTCCCTATATGTATCTAAATAAACTCTAGATATATCCCCAGGTTAGGTTATAACAGTAATAGCCAGTTTAGATTAGTTAATTACAGGAAGTGATGTCACCAAGTATCTGAGCAGGTACATAGGTATAAATATCAGCCCGGTCTCACTTGTCTCCTACCCTTTGAAGAAGTCACATAAGACGAAACGCGTTGGGCAATCCTTCCTACTCCAAAGATAAGCACCTTTCTCTATTTTATTTTAGAATCCTGTCTTTTTACTAAAAAATTTTTTTATACCAAAAAGTTTTTTTTAAAAAATTGTTTTTTCTTTTAGCGATCATTGTTTACTTGTTTCTCTTTTATATCGAATTTGTCAACTAATAAAATTTTTTTATATCTATAAACCAGCCTTTTATATATATATATTCTAGCTCTTTTACAATAATTAGTCGCCGATATCTTTATACATTACTTTTAATATATATATATATATATATATATATATATATATATATATATATATATATATATATATATATATAGTAAATAACAGCAGGCTGGCACTCTGGGGTCTTGTCAAAAACGAGTTGTATTCACAGCAACAGAAACCAACGTTTCGGGGGTGGTCCCCCTTTGTCAAGGTGTGTGGGTGATATATATATATTTTTTATATATATATATATATGTCACAAACCAAATGTCACGGACCCACCAGTCGCTATATGAGGTATGCCGCCACGAGCAAAGCCTGATTTAGCGCTTTCAAATTGCGCAAGGGGCGTCTTGCCGTACCTGACCACACAATACAATCTATACAAAAAAGTTTTAGCGTTAACCGCCCTTCCGGCTTAAGTACAAAGAACACAAATTCAGAACTGGAATTATGAATGATTTATTCCAAGAAAATACTGATAAAAATGGTTACAAAGGTGATTACAAAGATTTTAAAAGTACACACAATAATAAAACTCCACAAAATAAAAGGGAATTAAAAATGACAGAACTGTATCTTACACCCAAGTACTGATTCTGTAGTGGATGGGGGTTCTCTTTCTCTTCATTTGAGCTCACAAATGAAAAGGAAGTGTCCACTAGCTTCTTATCCTCCTACTCTACTACCTCTCCTCTTGATCCTATACCTGCACAAGTCATTAAAACTCTGTCTCCTGTTCTTATCCCAACTTTAACTAAAATCTGCAATCTCTCTCTTGCTACTGGTACTTTTCCCTCTTTGCTCAAACATGCAGTGATTACTTTCATTCTGAAAAAACACAATTCTGACCCTAACTCTCTCTAACTATCGTCGTTTCTCTCAGCTTCCATGCCTCTCCAAGCTACTGAAGAGACTTGTCTACTCTCGCCTCACACACTTTCTTAACTCTCACACCCTATTAGGCCCACTTCAGTCAGGATTTCATTCTCAACACTCCACTGAGACAGCACTGACTAAAGTGGTGAATGATCTGGTAATTGCCAAGTCTAAAGGCCAGTACTCACTACTTATTCTTCTTGATCTCTCTGCTGCATTTGACACTGTTGATCATACTCTTCTCATACAAACACTGCACTCCCTAGGTCTTAATGATACAGCCCTTTCCTGGTTCACATCTTACCTATTTGATCGCTCTTTCAGTGTTCGCTTATCTGACTCTACTTCCTCTTCGCTACCTCTGTCAGTCGGAGTTCCACAAGGCTCAGTCTTAGATCCTCTGCTTTTCTCAATTTATACCTCCTATCTTGGCAAACTCATCAGCTCTTTTGGATTTCCGTATCATTTCTATGCGGATGATACTCAAATCTATCTATCAACCCCATAGTTGTCACCAGTGGTTTTGGGCCGAGTCTCTGAATGCCTCTCTGCCATTTCATCTTGGATGTCTTCTCGCCATCTCAAACTCAATATTTCCAAAACAGAATTACTTATATTCCCACCAGCTAAGAACAGTTACCATCCTGATATCTCCATCACTGTTGACAACTTGACAATCTACCCTACCCCACAAGCTCGTTGCCTAGGTGTCACCCTTGACTCTGAACTGTCCTTTGTTCCCCACATTCAATCTGTCACCAAATCATGTTACATGTATCTAAAAAACATATCCAAAATATGACACAATCTCATTCAAGACACTACTAAATCTCTAATCCATGCACTCATTGTATCCCGCATTGATTATTGCAAAAGTCTCCTAACCGGTCTTCTCAAGAACAGACTCTTGCCACTGCTAGGCTGATCTTCCTAGCAAGAGGCTCATTGTCTACTGATTCGCTCTGCCAGTCCCTCCATTGGTTAACTGTGTTTTACCATATTCAATATATAACCCTTCTGCTAGCATATAAAGCTATTAACCATTCTGCACCAGCATATATATCTCTTTACTTATTTCACAATATCTCCCATCTTGACCACTCCGCTCTGCAAAAGATCTGTGTCTCTCTTCTGCGTCTCTCTTCACCAGCTCCCATTCACTATTACAGGACATTCATCGGGCTGCTCTAACCCTATGGAATGCCCTTCCATGTACAATAAGACTCTCCACTAGCCTCCAAACTTTCACGCATTCCCTGAAAACTCACCTCTTCAGGCAAGCCTATCATATTTACATAGCACACACATGCACTTATGTATCACATAGCTTCCCTTATGGACCTACAAGCAAAGCTATTACTGGTGCCTGTCCTTGTGTTTCCCTCCTATATCCCTAGAGATTGCAGGGCCCTCTTACCTCCAAGTCTGTCTGTTGACTTGTTACCCATTTTGTTTTAACTCTGTTTACAATTGTAAAGCGCAACGGAATCTGCTGCGTTATATAAGAAACTGTAAATATATATATATATATATATATATATATATATGTGTATGCATAGATGCCGATTTATGTTTTTGCTGGTGGGTGCTCAAGCCAAAAATATAGAGGAGTGGCTTCATGGGGAAGGGGTGTGGCCACAAAATAATACCAATTTATATTACGGAACAGAGTTGTCTCCAATATTCAAATTACGGCAACAGAGTTCCACATACATATATGCCCCCACAGTGCAGGTATATAAATGCCCCCACAGTGCAGGTACATAAATTTCCCCCACAGTGTAGGTACTCCGCGGACAGAATATACTCTTCCCAGCATATTGTTTCCCAGGTGGCGGGTCCGGCGATGTGGGTGCTGCAGCCGCAAATCAGCAAGTTAATATGGCGGCTAAGCAGCGAGACTCGGGCCCGTGGGTGCTCATCAATTTCCATGGGTGCTCAGGCCCTTGAGCACCCACAGAATCGGCACCTATGTGTGTATGTGTGTGTGTGTGTGTGTTCATGTGTCTCTCAAACTCTGCCATATGTTTGCAGTAAGTGAAGCTAGCTTTCGTAGTATTAGCTTCAAACGGGCTTAGTATAATAAGTCATTTTTCGAACTAGTACTGAAAGCAGGAATAATAAGAATCACCTGAACACTTATGCCAAGCATTGAGGCTACTGCTGTATAAACTATTTTTCTGAGTACTGGTAACTTTTTCATAGAAATCATTATCTTTCACATAGGACCTTATTCATGTTTGGAAGTAAAGCAAACAAAACAAGTAACTGTATCTGTGGCAAACCATGTTTCCATGCAAGGGGGCAAATACATTTACATTTTTAGTGCAGAGTAAATACTGTCTCCTTTTGCATGTAGCCCATAAATCGTACTTTCCAACAGGTTAGCATAGCAGGGGGAGTGGCGTGGGATGAGGGAATATGACTGTCTATTGGGGCAGAGCAGGGGGGCATGACCACAAGATCACATCATTGTGGTCCCACCCCAATTTATAAAAAGCAACTGAAGTCCATACAAAACAACCAAACCTGGAAAATATCTATACTGCCATAAAGCCACTTCAATAGGAAAGACATCACAAGTAACTTAAAAAATGGGGTTGTTTTAGAGACGAGCGGTTCGGTTTTCCTGAAGTATGAACACACCTTATCGTATGGGTTCTGAGTTGAAAAAAGTGGCAGTTTATCAATTTTATCAATGATTATGATTTATTTTTTAGCATTTTTAAACTGAACCAAAAATAAAATTTGAACCAAAACATGTGAGAATCCAAAACATGTTGATGAATTGGAACCAAACCCTAAACAAAGGGGACATTCATATATAAAGTTTGTGTACAGTACTTAGCCATAGCTAAGGATGGGTTTTGGAATTTCACTGAAGCTATACTCTTGCTATATTAAGTTTTGATACTGCGGTTCCTTAAGAGAGGAGGAGGGCCGTGTGCAGCCTCCTCTGGCCAGGCCCCCTTCTCTCAGCCAGGAGCAGTGTCCCGCTGCCCAGCGCAATAGATTCTGAGCGCGTATGCGCAGACCTCTGGAACGATGGTGTGGCTGTCATTTTTTTAGTGATTCAGGCAGCACTGCTGCATTCATTGTGGGACTCTGGAAGGTAAGTATTAATAAATGGGAACAGTGTGTGCGATGTGGGCCCCCAAGGGACTCAGGGGCCCATGTGCATCATGTACATTGCACCCATTATAAATATGCCACAGTTGTAATAGTCTAATATCATGTAAAATATTGTCATGTCGTTTATCATCTATATTCTGAACTTTACCTGCTCTGGTCACAGTTCATTTAGTGGCCACACTAATTAAACATTAGCACTCTGGTGGTGCTAATGTTTAATTAGTGTGGCCACTAAATGAACTGTGACCAGAGCAGGTTTTTTTGGCTGAGAGAGAGAGAGAGAGAGCACTTTTCGCCAATCAACGGCAGGCCTGTCTTTACATTTTTTTAAGAAAAATCTGCCACCACTGGCGGCCGGTCCACTCGCACTTCCCGGACAGTGCCCGCCGCGGTGCTCGGTCACCCACACTCCCCGGGCTCTCAGCGCAGCCAGGATCCCGCTGCTGCTCGCCCCTGCACACACCAGCGGATCGGACCAACACATGGGTGGGTGGGTGCTAAAATTTACACGTGGGTGCTAAAATTTACCTGTGATGTGCAGCTGATGGGTCTGATCCGATGGATTGAACTTGCAGCAGGTTCAATCTTTAGGGTCAGACCCGATACACACAGGACAGCGCATCGGGTTGAGTTGGGGGAAATCATCCCAAATCAGATAAGTGTATGGGCACCTTAACACCTACTGTAGTGGATAATCCATTCAGGAGCAAATTGGGTTACCTGAGTTAAAATCAAGGTTTAAAATCCTATTCTCAATTTTTTACAGTTCAGCACCATCACATTTTTTATGTGCAATAAAATGTTACTTGTTTATTCTTTGCCATGTTAAATAAGCACAGAAAATAATTATTTGGTACTTGTGTACTTTCACGGCTCCCACGATGTGCATCGTACAGGGAAAAATCACATCGCATCGCATGCGATCGCATGAGATCGCATGCGATCTGATGCGATGTCATTTTTCACAGAAATTATGGACATGAGTTGACATCATGTAAAATGCACCCCAAATGTAATTTTTCACACTGTACCACCCCCACTATCAATGCCAACCCGAAGCGTGGCGAGCGCAGCGAGCCCGCGAGTGGCGGCGGTACGCGTCCTACGACCTTTTCATACCCACACTATCCACGTCGGCGTGGAGTTGAGAATAGAAAGTGTGGCAAGCGCAGCGCGCCACCGAGCCCGAAGCGTGGCGAGCGCAGCGAGCCCCGCGAGGGGACACGGATACCTGTGAAGCCCGCGAGGGGACACGGATACCTGTGAAGGTATCCGCGTCCCCTCGGGGGGCTCGCTGCGCTCGCAACGCTTCGGGCTCGGTGGCTCGCTGCGCTCGCCACACTTTCTATCCTCAACTCCACGCCGACGTAGATAGTGGGGGTATGAAAAGGTCGTAAGACGCGTACCGCCGCCCCTCGCGGGCTCGCTGCCCTCGCCACGCTTCGGGTTGGCGTTGATAGTGGGGGTGGTACAGTGTAAAAAATTACATTTGGGGTGCATTTTACATGATGTCAACTCATGTCCATTATTTCTGTGAAAAATGACATCGCATCGCATCAGATCGCATGCGATCTCATGCGATCGCATGCGATTTTATAAAAATGCACAAAAACACGGGAAAATCGCATTGCATGCCATCGCATGCCACTACATATGGCATGCGATGGCATGCGATGGGAGCCGTGAAAGTACACAAGTACCAATTATTTTATTCTAATTACATATGTCTGTTTATTTACATACCTCCAACGTTTAGCTCCACCAGATCGGACACACAACCCGTAAGGTGGGCATGATTTTGGATGAAAGGGGAGAGACCTAGAGTGGGTGGGTGTGTCCTTGTGGCAAGGACCTGTGTCTGGCACTTTTTTTTTTTGGGGGGGGGGGGGGGTAGCTCACCCTGAGCAGCTGGACAGTCCCTGAACTGTATAGATGCCGTGTGCGATTGATCCCTATTCAGGGATCATTCAGTGCTTTGCAGAGCTGCTGGTGATTACAGTCTCTACGAACTCTCCCTCCTTCCTCCTGGACACAGCAGCCTGTCATTTAGACAGCGGGACAGGGTCTGAATAGTAGGACTGCCCTGCTGGAATTGGGACATTTGGGAGGTATGAATTGTGACCATGTTACATGGCAGGTATATAAAACAGCAGGGAGTGGTTGTACTGAATCCAGGCCAGATACTAGGTGTGGTCAAGTCTAACACAAGTTTGAATGAAAACTCCTATCAGTTGGTTTTAAATCGCTTTCAGAGACAAGAAACTTTCTTTTCCCCTGATGCTGAACAAGCTGGCCAGGTGATAGGCCTAAAAGTGGTTCGTGTTAGGTGTCCTAGACCTCACTGGTCTCTGAAGGAAATCACACTCTGTTTGTAAAAGTCCGGCTGTGACCTGTGGTATGTCCTGTAACTCGCTTATGAACTGGTGACATTCTAACATCTGCCTTTCTGTGAAATCTTCACTTTACGGTATAGGCAAGATTTTGATTGTTGTTGTTTTTTTTTTTCCAGGGGTTGTTTAAGGGACCAGGATTTTTTTCCAGCAGAAGTGCAAACTATCAGTACAAGGTATGGCAGAAATATAATCCTGTATAATAAAAGGCTAACACTGATCCTCACCTCTATGGGGGGGAGTAAAGTATTTTGCGTTTCAGTGGCCACCTGATGGAGCAAATCAAGTGTACTGTAGCTCTGTTTGGACTGGAGGCAGTGCAGCAGCAGACTCCCAGTGCGAAGAAATAAAAATGCGCCCCCCCCCCCCCCTTATATAATGTGTTAGCAAAGAAATTGCGTGCGCCGCAAGAAGGGTGTGGCTTAATATTATGGGGTGTGGTCTAGCTATAATGGGTGTGATCTAGCTGGAAAACAATTACCTTACACCTCACTTTTGCAACCAGCATGACCATACATTGGTTACCACAGGAATGGTCGTTGTCCTCCCATGCTTTTAAATTGCCTGGCTGAAGGCCGCACAGTGACATATAAACATAAAGGTCCACACAGTGACCTAGTACGCCTTACAAATCAAGCCCAAACAATGACAGGCTACATAAATCAATATACACTGTTTAGCCATAATGGCAATTGCACATTATGCTACACACTGTGATGCCAATTACACATTACGCCTCACACTGTGATGCTAATGACACAATACGCAGCACACCATGATGCCCATTACACATTACGCCCCACCCCATGATGCCCATTACACATTATGCCACACTGTGTATCTTATTACACCGCACACCATGATGGCAATTACACAATAGTCCCCACACCGTAATGCCCATTACACATATGCTCCCCACAGTTCTAGATATGCCCCCACAGTGCCAGATACACATATGCCCCCACAGTGCCAGATACACATGTACCCCCACAGTGCCAGGTATGCCCCCACAGTCCCAGAAACACATAGGCCCCCACAGTGCCAGAATTTTCCACCAGCAGTGCAACTCACCATTGTTGCTGCTGCTGCTGCTATCACTATCTGCTGCTGAAAATACACACACACACTACATTTTTTTTTTCTTAAGGGGGTGGGGTCACCAAACTCCAACTTGTCTCCGGGAGAATGAGATGAATGTCTCTGAGAGAGGGTGTGGAAAGTCGTGCATAAAAAAATAATTTTCAACACCGATTAAATCATTTAATAATTGATATCCCAGAAGACGTTCATTAATATACATTCTCACAGGGAAAACAATTATTGTCATTAAACATCGGCGTTAAGTGAACACACTGAAGTATAATACACAAGCCCAATAAAACTCTACCTGTGCACATTCTGCAATTGATACCTGTTTTGTTGTGACAACTATTTTGCTAAATAAAGAGATAAAATCTACCAAATTCTTGATTTAGCTTCAAATCTCAATGGCTTCCGACAGTACATTGACAGTCAGTATTCAATGTACCGACTGTTCAATGCTGTCGGTAACAGCAACGTTGAATAGGTGAGTGCTGATATTTCACCTGTTGGAAAATATCACCACAGATTGAATACCCACTATAGTCTGGCAATGACAGACAATAGAGCTTAAAAGAAAATAAAATTCCTCCACATTCAACATGGTGAAACCTGCATCCCCCATTCATTATTATGGCTCACAAATCATGGGCCTAATTCAAAGAAGGCCGCTGATTAGCGAATTTGCAGATCAAGTGATTACCGAATGACGGCACATGTGTACTGTACACATCGCGCATGTGCAAGGGTGAATATCAATATAAAATACATATGGATCTTGAAGCCAATCTTGCTGTACTTTGACAGACAGGGAGCCGGCATTTGTGGGAGTCTAAAAAAAACGCAGGGAGTCTAAAAAAAACGCAGGTGTGCCCAGGTGTTTTAAGGGAGTGTATGTGATGTCATCTACGGCAGAGTTGTGGAAGGGTTAAGCTGGCCATACATCTACAGATTTATTGTCGGATCTGGCTGGTTGGAACAGAAACCTGGTAGTGGATGAGAGCAAATGACAGTTGACCATTTGCTTCAAAATACTGGAAAACTGCCCCAAACTGTCATTCAGTACCAGGTTTTTATTCCAACCAGCCAGATTTGATAATAAATCTATAGACGTACGGACAGCTTTAGACGTACTCACATTTGCACAGATTGGAAAAATCATTTGTTGGTTCATGAATTGCCTATGGATTTGCAAGTGGATAGTGATCCATTCGCAATTCACTCGCAAATTTACACAGGGTGGGTTTTATTTCTGTCAGGGTGGCAGCTATCTACTCGCAGACATCTGCAACTGCAGCTTAGCGATGAGCTCTGAATCAGGCCCTACGTTTGCCTTAAAATGCATTTTCATTTCTCACTTGCATTGGCATTCACTTTACTTTTAATGTCACAGGCACACTATATTTGAACCTTCAGTTCTTTCCATCCTAATATCAGTGGCGTAACTATAAAATGTGTGCCCCCCCCCCCCTGCCGGAAATTTTGGCAGAGCGAACCCCCTACATAAAATAAAGCCCGCCCCCCACCGGTAAAATAAAGCCCGCCCCCCCAGCCCTGCCTTACCCTGCTGCTTACCGCTGCCACGGGTCTGTGGCCAGGACCCGCAGATCTACTTGTCTGTGGTCCCGACGCTCCTCCTGGCTGGCTCCTGCTAATGAAAATGACCCTCACAAAATGGCTGCCCCTAACAGCAGACCTTTTTTAAGGATGCTAGAGGAGGCCGCCTCCGCCGCCTCCTCCTCTAGTATCTTCAAATGTGTCTACTGTAAGGGGGCGGACATTTTGTGTGAGCTATTTTGCTCAGCGCCTCCCTGTGTCCCCGGGGTCTGCGGGGCTATTGTTACGCCACTGCCAAATATATATATAATAGGACAAGTAGTGTAAACTGCTTTCTATCACTATCTCACAAGGGACATGCTACAAGATCTTGTTTGTCTGCTTTCCTGTTGTGTCTGGAAACTCATTGTCCTAATGGGATACTGTCATTAGATGGACCCTATTAAGGTCGACAGGTATTGGGTTGACCACCAAAGGTCATCAGGCCTTAGGTTGACACCTGAAATAGGTCGACATGGCTAAGGTCAACAGGGTTGAAAGGTCAACACAAGCATTTGGTCGACAATGGTAAAGTCGACAGTCAAAAGGTCGACCAAATGACCCATACCTGTCCTAACTATCAGTAAAAGTGTATATGGAAGTTTATTTACTATCGTGTGTCATTTATCACTGATCATTCAACATGTTACTTTTCAGCCACGTAATGGAAGACGATCATCATTCCGCTAACAGGTATTTAGAACATGTTATTTGATATCAGATAAAGGACAATGGGGGTCTATTTACTTAGTGTGGAAAAGAGTTAAAGTGCATGAAGATAAAGTACCAACCAGTCAGCTCCTAAATGTAAATATTCAAACACAGCATGTAACATGACTGTTAGGAGCTGATTGGTTGGTACTTTGGACCTTATTGTGGCCCACATGCAATGCTGCGAAATTCGCAGCGTTGCGTGTGGATGAAATGCCACCCGCCACTCGCATGGCCACCCACTCAGTTTTGCATGCTCCCTGTACTGGAAAAGGGTGGGCAGCTGACATTCGGTGATGTCAGCTGCCCACGTCACGGCACCATTTCCATGGGAACGCCCAGTGTTTGGATGAGATTGCCCATGAAACGCTGGGCATTTCCATGGATGCAGCCCATCGCCACCACCCCCCGCACGGCTAGGTGCGAACGGGACAACAAACTAGCACCCAGAGTCTGCCTGCGCTTAAATGCACAAAAATGTGCATGGGCAAACGCACACCATTGCTCCCCTGTGTGAATTCTCAGGGGAGCATGGGGACCGGAATAAGGCCCTGTATCTCCGTCCTCTTTATCTCCATCCAAAGCTTAATAAATGGACCTCAATATTATTATTTGTAAACCTATACTAAAGCTCCATACACACTAAGGGGACATTAAATTGGTGCCTCATTTTCTGTAAAATCTGTACTTGTCAACGTTTTTATATCAAATTTCAATTCAAACTGTTCAGTTGACGTGACAATTTTTTTGCCTAGGTGAAAAATTGGACATGATCAAAAAACACAATCGGTAAATTACTTTCTGTTTTTTTTTGCAAAATTGCTGGCGCTTTCACCTGGTTTTTAGTCAGTTTTTGCCGACCCAAAAAAGTGAAACTGCATCGGCAAAAAAGATTTAAAAATGGGGGAAAATGCCGCAACTGAATACACAGGGATCGAACACGTCCTGTTTTTTCCGTCCAGCAGCAGTTTGATATCACTGGACAAAATCGTTAATTATATCATTGGACCGGGATTACGATTGTGTGTGTGTGTGTGTGTGTGTGTATGGGGCTTTAGTCATTCATCTCAATCTAGAATGAAACACTGTATAAAGTGTATAATCACATAAATATTTAGTGGCCAAGTAATGCTCACTGGATAATACAGCATCCTGCTTATAAGGTTACTGTTTATAGGACCTTATTCAGGTCTGTTCACAACTAGCATGCGTTTGCACGGGGACCGAAGTTTTGTTAGTTCGCCTGTGCATTTCTGAGCATTTGCATAAGGAGGGTTTGTGCAGGGCGAACATTCTGTTTGCCGGGTGCATGCACCCAACACAGCGGGCGGGGGGGGGGGTAAGGGTGTGGGGCACCAGGCAGCCTCATTAGCATATGTTTCATGGGTGTTCCCTTGAGAACGCTGGGTGTTCTCATGCTAATGAGGCCGTGAGGGGGGGGGGGGCTGCTGACATCACGCATATGTAAGGTTCCTCAGAGCTACCATACATATCTTTCGATGGTCGGTGTGTAACATCAATTTGCAAGCCCCTGCGAGCGAGTCACCCTTCCAAATGGGTGACGGCAGCCAACCATTTGCAAGGCGGGATCTGGTGGACTCGCAAGGCTGCAAAATTCGCAGCCTTGCGAATCCACCAGAATAACCCCCATAGTGTGCTATAACCTGGACTGAAAAAGCATCTTTACCAGAATGATCATGTCATTGCATAAAGCCGTACTGTCAGACACTTACTGCTCCTATATCCTCACCTCCACCTGACTTTACTTGTTGTGTCCCCAGTGCTATTTTAAAATTACAATAATAACAATTGTTGGATTGGCAGATGATTTAAATTTGCAGTCTGTCTACAACCCAGGATGTAGGGTATCATTACACTTAATACAAAGGGTCACATAAACTCCTTATTTAGATTAGTGCTCAGCAGTCCATTAGCCCAGACTCTCTGTCTATAGTATTCCAGATACTGGTGCTCTGTTTGGCTATTTATCGTGAGCTGCTCGGAGCAGACTCCCAAGGTCTGTCTGCAACCCTAAGATGTTATTGCCAATATAATATAATACATGAAGCCAGTGCACTCCTCCTATTTGCCTTGAAGAGTCATAGAACTTCTTTTCCATGAAAAATAATTATTTTCATGTGACCTAGTAAATTCCATTTCTGATACAATGGGATAAAAAAATGTGCTCTATAAATGCTCCAAGATAAACTGGACTTTCTGATCTAGTAATACCGCACTTCCATGGCTACCAGTCTATCTGTGACATCATCTGAATCATTTAGTAATAACAACAACAAGTGTTTTCTTGAGATTACCATTTACAGTGTGAGTAAAAAGTTATTTTACTCATGGCCCTCGGAAGAACAGGCAAGTCTCCCAATTTGCAAAAAAAAAGAAGTACCTACAGTTTCCTTAGGCGCTGATCATAGGTATTTTCACTTATTCTCATTAGATTGGTACCCAAAATAAAGAAATGAAAAAAACCACAATAGTATAATACCGTTTTACAATATTAAAAGAGATCAACCATGTCATTTTAAAACCCTCATACATATGAGGGGACTCATACCCTGTAGATTGGTCTACTGTTTAAGGTAGACCAAAATTGCTTGTGGGGGAGCGGTCACGTCACCATCAGGTAACCCAGATATCCAATTCCAATTGCACATATGGAAAAAATAGAAAGCTGGTATGGTGTAATACCGCTTTATTCACATTAATTTAAAACACAAACAAGGAGGTGTTAAAACAGCAGACTCTCACCGAGTATAGATGTCTACACATCATATGCAGACAAATAGGCAGATGGTAAATATATCAGGTGTCCCTGCAGACTATACAGTATATAGTCTTGCCTGATTTCCATTCAGTTTCGATTCGATTTTGCTTATGTAAGCAAAGTCAAATAGAAAAATAGACCAAATCGAACCGTGTGTAGCTCACAATACACTTAGGCCCTTATTCTGGTTCACTTGCAAAGACAAATCCCTTCTCAAATGGAGAAAACCATGTGCACTGCAGGTGGGGCAGATGTAACATGTGCAGAGAGAGTTAGATTTGGGTGGGGATTTACTTCAAAGTGAGATCTATATTGCAGTGTAAAAATAAAGCAGTCAGTATTTTCCCTGCACAGAAACAAAATAAGTCACCCAAATCTAACTCTCTCTGCACGTGTTACATCTACCCCACCTGCAGTGCACATGGTTTTGTCCATTTGAGAAGGAATCTGCCTGAACCAGAATAAGGGCCTTAAATTGCATGAGCTAACAAAATAGAAATACCCTATTATTTATTTAATACATAATGCTAGTATCTAATGTCAGCATTGGCTTACTGTAGCAAATGTGTTATTGCAATTTATATTACACTTGAGTCAGAGATATGAAATACTTACAGTAAAATATTATCATTGTTCTGTTACAGGTTGACTGAGGCACTGAACATCCAACTATAAAGACTCCATTACCCTCCGTTGTACACACCTCTAACAATCTTTCACTATAGAATGTAAAGGCTACTATCATAAATTATTTTTGGCTAACACTGCTAAACTTTCCTTTATTTCTTATATATATTAAAGGCATATTAAAATGATAATATTGTTTTCCAGTGTTCTGCTGTGTATTATTATTATTGTGTACAGTGAACATGATTGGTGACAGGTACAGACTAGGATCTCTCTGCATGCAGAATACTCCTATGCTGACAGTACTGTACTGCTAGACGCGTCTGTTTCGTCTCGTGTGTTAATGCAGTCCGCTAAAGGGTTGTTTTCAACATAGATATTTATTTGTTAGGCTTTTCTTTGCTTTGATGAAATTGCTGTATAGACACATTTATGTCAGTCAGAGTTTAACACAGATGTATATTTTAGTGAAATGTGTCCCTGGAACAACTAATAGAATTTACAATTCAGCGCCTTTTTGTATCCAAAGTTGGTTTTGATTTTAATCCACATACACTTGTTCTGTGTCATATAATGCAGCGGACATGTACATAAATCTGATGTGCTGAAGTTTACAGTGGATTTGGAACACAAACAAAAAGATATATCTATATATTTTAAGAAGGCAAATATTTATATATATATATATATATATATATATATATATATATATATATATATAGTTAGACACACACACACACTCCTGCTGCTCTCTCTCTCTCATTGAAATCTCTTAGCACATCCCCATTTTTCCAGTTTTATTGAAACCGTTGCAGCGGTTCCCGCAAATGTGCTGCAGCGGTTCCCACAGATGTGCTGCAATGGTTCCCACAGATGTGCTGCATCGGTTCCCACAGATGTGCTGCAGCGGTTCCCACAGATGTGCTGCAGCGGTTCCCACAAGTGTGCTGCAGCTATCTCACAAATGCGCTGCAGCCTGCACTTATAGGTTGCTTTGTTTTCACTCTTCTCTACAGTTTACCCAAACCAAGGTTCAAGTCGAGCCTGTGCCGGCCATTCCATGGCCATTCTAAAGCCTACCAGCTTGTTCTTTTCCTCAAAGGTAGTTTTGACATAGCCTGGAGTTATATTTTTGGTAACTGGTAGTGCTTCATGGCCCCGGCAAGCCCTTCTCTTTCATTGCTGTAAAGGGGTGTACACACGGAGAACTTTTAACAGGAGATTTTGACTAGATAGAACATTAGCCAAAATCTCCCTATTTTTCTCCTGCTTAGTCAGTATTGTCTAGCAGAAATTGCTTAGCATAGATTGACTGTGCAGGCAAGACAATTATGAATAGATCATAGACTATCATTGCTTAGACAAAATCGCTTAGTCAAAATCTCAAGTGCATCCAGCCAAAATCTCTCCCAAAATTGCTTAATCAAAATTGTCCATTAGTGAAAATCTCCCCGTGTGTACAACCCTTACGTTTTGAACCCATTACATGTTCCCTGAAAAAATGACTCTTCTTATAACTTTTTATACAGCTAAGTCAGGTTATTCACTGGACTGGAATTGCTTAAAGTCAATAAAAACTGGAAACATTGGGTGTTAGTCTAATATCAGGTTCATACACTGCAATACATGTTAAGCTGACCGACTCAGTGAGAGCTATTTAACTGAATCCAGATCTGTGACACAAGCAGGATGAATGCTCATATAGCGTGTGTGGGTGAAATTTACTAAGATGTGAAATACACTTCACAGGTCATGTTGCTAGGGCAACCAATCAGAATCTACTTATTTATTTACCACCCTTTAGAAGATAGTAGACAGGATGTGATTGGTTGCCCACAGCAACATTACCTGTGTTTCACATCTTAGTAAATTTCACCCTGTGTGTGTGTAATTATATATATATATATATATATATATATATATATATATATACACACACACACACACACACACACATATTTCTCTTATACTACAAATACACTATATATTTGTTTTCTTTTTTTAGTTATGATAAATGTTTTTGTTGTCTAATAATACATTTCCAATGATCTAATTATGTTTTTGCTAATGCACCAAACATGTAATAAATATTTATTCAATTTAAATAAAATTGATAATTAAGAGTGATGTGTAAATTTTGATTTATGTATATTACCCCTTTTGTGAAAATTATTTTCATCACCACAATATGCAGATTTTGTAACATTTGTTGCATTTACTCCTTTATTAAAATCTAAAATAAAATAAAAGAAAGAAACTAGTGGACCTGCACCTTGGCAGTGTGACGTTCATTCAGGTCATGTGTACTGTGTTGGACAAGAGGTGCTCTGCATCCAGCCAGATGCTTTAATAGAATGTCCCCTGCAATGATCTGGAGAAATAAAGGTTGGATTACTATACAGGTAAAACTCCAAAAATTAGAATATTGTGCAAAAGTTCATTTATTTCAGTAATTCAACTTAAAATGTGAAACTAATATATTTTATAGGATTATTGCATGCAAAGTGAGATATCTCAAGTCTTTATTTGTTATAATGTTGATGATTACTGCTTAGTTGATGAAAACCCCAAATCCAAAATCTCAGAAAATTTGAATATTACATGAAATCAATAAAGAAAAGGATCTTAAATACAGAAATGTCAGCCCTCTGAAAAGAATAATCGTGCATATGTACTTAGTTCGGGCCCCTTTTCAGGGGCGGATCCAGGATAAAATGACAGGGGGGGCACCATGATAAAAGCGGGTTTAGGTGGGGGAGGGGCAGTGTTAGTGGTGCCAGTGTACATGCTAAGAGAGCGGCAGAGAGAGGTTGGGAATGGGATTAAAAATAGGCCCTGGCATTTAAAGTACGCAGGCCCACCATGGCGACAAAAGTGAAGGATGTAGTTGTGCACGCGCCGAAGGCGTGCTCCGGAAAAGGGGGTGTGGCCACTCAACAGGGGGCGTGTCCTTGAGTGTAGTGTACAACACCATATACAACTTCTACACATTATGCAACAAAATACTAGACCCCATTATACTTGCCCCTTACACATGATGCCAAAATTCACATAATGCCACATGGATTGAGCCAAAATTCAAATAATGCCACACAGATAGAGCCAAAATTCACATAATGCCACACGGATTGAGCCAAAATTTACATAATAACACACGAATTGAGCCAAAATTCACATAATGCCAAATGGATTGTGTCAAATTTCACATAATGCCACACGGATTGAGCCAAATTCATAAAATGCCATACGGATTGAGCCAAAATTCACATAATGCCACACGGATTGAACCAAAATTCACATAATGCGACACGGATTGAGACAAAATTCACATAATGCCACATGGATTGAGCCAAAATTCACATAATGCCACACGGATTGAGCCAGAATTCACATAATGCCACACAGATTAAGCCAAAGTTCACAATACGCTTCATAAACAGGGACATTGTCCACCAAAGGCGCGCATTTAACATTTACACCATAATGTCCATTACACATTAAGTTACACGCCATTATGTCCATTATGTATTATGCCAAACACCATAATGCCTATTAAAAATGATGCTACATAAGTGCTGCTTATCAACATGCTTATTGCCAAGGCTTCCATTCTCATTGCCAGATGTTCCATGCTCGTTGCCATGTGGGATTACATGCTCATTGCCAAGGGGGAATACATGCTCGCAGTAAATGGGGAACAGCCACCACCAGGCAGAAGTGATAGCCACTGACAGTGGCAGAGCCTGGCTGTATTCAGAGCACTGCAGGTCCCGGCTATTTGAAATAATACCCCTTTCACACCAGAAAATGCATTCCCAGGTTGGTCCCTTTTACACAGCCTAGTCCTTGCATTTTCTGGTGTGAGCGGGAGAGAAACCCCCCCCCCCCCTTAACCAGTTATCTCATTTAATCGGCTACGGCTTAATCTTCGGAACCAACTGACCCATTTACATGAGACAAGTATCATATTGAAGAACTTTTGAGTGGGCTTTGAATGATTTTGGTCAAGTAAAACTAGAACGTTTGGTTCCAGAGTAATTTTCCCCTCAAAAAACATGAACAGCCATGAAATTATATTTCAAAAATAAAAAAATCGGTTTACACGCAATATCTCTGGAACCGATTGACCGATATGGACCATCCTGGTATCATATTGAAGGCCCAGCGATTTAGAATTGAGTAAAATCAACCACAAGCATCTATGATGCCAGGGGGGGAACTGACAGCCGTCGGAATCGGGTGGGGGTCGCAATTGACGGGTCCCATATTATCCTATGGGGAAAAAACATTACAGCTTTGCCAGGCGATATCTCCGGTTCCCGGGGGGCTAGAGACACGGGGCTGGGCTCGTTGGAAAGCCCTGGTCCTCAGCTGGGGCAAGGGAAATTACACGGGGGGCACGTGCCTGGGTGCCCCCCCCCTGAATCCGCCACTGCCCCTTTTGCATGAATTACTGCCGCAATGCGGCGTGGCATGGATGCTATCAGCCTGTGGCACTGCTGAGGTGTTATGGAAGATCAGGATGCTTCATTTGCGGCCTTCAACTCTTCTGCATTGTTCGGTCTCATGTCTCTCATCTTTCTCTTGGCAATGCCCCATAGATTCTCTATCGGATTCAGGCGAGTTTGCTGGCCAATCCAGCACAGTAATCCCATGGTCATTAAACCAGGTTTTGGTACTTTTGGCAGTGTAGCAGGTGCCAACACAGGTACTGCTGGAAAATTAGGTCAGCATCATATAAAGCTTGTTTGTTGAAGGAAGCATGACGTGCTCTAAAATGTCCTGGTAGATGGTTGGGTTGACTGTGGACTTAATAAAGCACAGTGGACCAACAGCAGCAGATGACATGCCTCCACAAATCTAAATAGACTGTGGAAACTTCACAATGGACTTCAAGCATCTTGGATTGTGTGCCTCTCCATTCTTCCTCCAGACTCTGGGACCTTGGTTTCCAAAGGAGATGCAAAATCTACTCTCATCAGAAAAGAGGACTTTGGAACACTGAGTAACAGACCAGTTATTTTCTTCTTTAGCCCAGGTAAGGCGCTTCTGACATTGTTTGTTGTTCAGGAGCGTCTTCACAAGAGGAATACAACATCTTAAGCCCATGTCCAGGATCCGTCTGTGTGTGGTGGCTTTTGATGCATTAACTCCAGCCTCAGTCCACTCCTTGTGAAGCTCCCGCACACTTTTGAATGGCCTTTTCCTGACCAACCTCTCCAGGCTGCGGTCAACCATGCTTCTTGTGCACCTTCTTCTTCCACACTTTCCCTTCCACTCCTTGTGTGAGGCTTTCCCTCCTTGTGGAGGATGTCAATGATGGTTTTATGCACAACTGTCAGGGCAGCAGTCTTCCCCATGATTGTGAATTCTACTGACCCAGACTGAGAGACCATTTAAAGGCTCGGCGACCCATTGTAGGTGTTTTAGCTGATTAGAGTGTGACACTTTGAGCCTACATTATTAAACCTTTTCACAATACTCTAATTTTCTTAGATTCTGGATTTGAGGATTTGAGCTGTAAGCCTTAATCAAAATTATAACAAATAAAGGCTTGCAATATCTCACTTTGTCTCTGCCTGTAATGAGTATAAATTATACAGTATTAGTTTCACAATTTGAATTTGAATTACTGAAATAAATTAACTTTTGCATGATATTGAAATTTTTGGAGATTCACCTGTATTTTCTGGACAATAGGGTACAGAAATGTAGCAGAAGATAATAATAATAAAATATGATGTTATTCTAATTATATAGATACATATATATATATATATATATATATATATATATATATATATATATATATATAGATATAGATATATAGATAGAGGAATGGAAGAGGCGGCACTCAAATGGGATTTTTCAAAAGTGTATATATATATTTATATCAAGTTATGTATAGATATAGCAAGCTTAAAATTGTCTTCAAATGCAGGGGTTTATATTACTAAAATGGGGTTCTATTTTAGGAAAATATGTTGTCCATAGTAATCTGCTTATTTATTTAGCACCTCCAATCAAGAAGATAATATAATCTGATTGGTTGCCCATAGCAACATTCCATCTTAAATAGAACTCCCATTTATTAAATAGAGGCATATTGTTGGGTTAATCCTTTCCACGCTGTTGCTTTAAAGAAAACAGATGAAATGGTAATATTGAAGTTTCATGCAATATATTTTTCTGCCACTAGATGGCACCCTGACAGAGTTATGCCTACGCACATGAAATGAGTGAAAGTACATACCTGCCACATGCTTGCTATAAATCAATGACTATAGGCCTAATCCCAGTTATCATGCTATGCAATAGCAGCTTTGACTCTCCCCAGCCAAACCCCTCCCAATGGCAGCTTAGAAGGCACTAAGAACCCATTCTGTGCATGCAGGGCAGCCATTGGAGGGGACAGACTGCGGGGACTCCAGACCAGGGACGGATCCAGAAGAAAATGACAGGGGGGGGGCACCATTAAATGTGAAGGGTGGTGGTTATTGGAGAGAGGTCAATTTGCGTGCGCCTTCTGCAAAAGTCTCTGTCCCCAACTCCTTCCCATATTCACTATTACACACATATTTAATAATGTTCCATAATATTTTTGTGCAATATCTATCAAGAGAGTGTTTATACCTTTACACAGCCTTTAAATGCTGCATGCCTATCACCCTGTCCCTATACATAAATGTCTATCAATCCACCTCACATCTTTTATAAATTATATACCTAAAGCCCCCATCACACCTGCTGGGCATCAATGCAAATTAAATTGGTGACTTATTTATATATATGGGCTTCAGAATGATTAATTTCCCCCACACACACAGCAGAAAAAGGGACAGTGCACGCCATAGGCACGCTGGAAAAATTTACACTGTAATGCCACACACCATAATGCCCATTACTCATAATGCCACACACCACAATGGCCATTGCACATAATGCCACACACTGTAATGCCCATGACACATAATGCCACACACCATAATGCCCATTACTCAGAATACCGCACACCATAATGGCCATTACACATAATGCCCATTAAAATTATGCCACCCACCGTAATGCCCATTACAAATTATACCACACAACGTAATGTCCATAACAAATTATACTACACACCGTATTGCCTATTACATATTATGACACATAAGTTAAGCTTACATACACTATTATCATGTATTTATATTGCGCCACAAGGGTTCCACAGCACCTGACAATACATACTGTAGATGAGCAAAAAAATAAAAAACAAGAAAATAACGATATACAGTACAAATGCAAATTAGGACAAGTACATAGTAAATAAAAGACAGTTGAAGCAGACACTGAGGCAGTGCTCATTGTCAGGGGAAGTTACACGCTAATTACTAGGGAATTACATGCTCGTTGCTAGGAAAAGTTACATGCTCATTGCTAGGGGGAGATACATGCTCATTGATAGGGGGTTTACATTCTCGTTGCAAGGGGGGAGTTGTATGTTCTTTGCCAGGAAAGAGTTATATATTTGTTGTCAGGGGGAGGGGTTGCATGCGCGTTGCCAAGGGACTTGCCTGCTCGTTGCCAAGGGGACTAACATGCTCGTTGCCAAGGGGACTAACATGCTCGTTGCCAAGGGGAAGGAGGGATACATGCCCGATGCCCAGGGGGTTTCTAACAACACGCCACGCTCCTCTGACCACCGCGTTAGGCCTCTAACCAACAGCGGGCCGCACAAACTTTTTGTCAGCAGCGGCCCCTCCAAAAATGACCATTGTTTGGAGGAGACAGACACTAGAGGTCTGGCTGGACCTATAGTGTCTATCTCCTCCAAGGCGGCTGCCAGTTTTGGAGGGACCACCGATGACAGACTGTGCATGTGGCCCACTATGAGTTGGAGGCCGGATGTACCTATTGCCCCCCACCCCTTATATACATGAATACCTATCATTAAATTTCACACAAAGTATATATACTATTCACAGTATAGCCCCCCCCCCCCTGCCACATACACACACTTCATATACTTTATAATACATAATATACCTATAAAACTCCTTATATACACCGACCTCTTTTGAGTCCGAATGCAGGAACCAGGGCAGGAGGCACATTACATGAAGCCAGGGCACAGCTAGTGGTTTATTCACAGTACATAGCGGGCGCCTGGCAGGCTTGGAGAATCAATCCGCCGGGGCTCGCCCCGGAACTGAGAAGAGCCGCGGAGTCTGGTTTCCCTGCTGGGTGGAGGAGACGGAACTTCTCACTAGCTCCCGGGGAAGAAGCAAAGGAGGACTCGGCTGCAAAGAGCAGCGGCTGCTGTCTGCAAAGAGCAGCGGCGGGTCCTAGTAACCGCCGGTTCTTTCTTAAAGAGGCAGCATTGGTGCTGCTGTTCTGTGTTAAAAAAAATTGTCAGAAACGAGCCCGAGTACACCCCCCCACCCCTAAATCCGCCTATGCTCCAGACAGAAGGGAGGCCCAGGACTGGAGTCTATAAAGGATAATTTGTCTTAACCCCTTCCTGACAGAGCTAGTTTTTGCGTTCCTGACAGAGCCATTTTTTTCAAATCTGACATGTCTCACTGAAGTGGGGATAACTTTTTTTTGCTTTTACTTATCCCAGTGATTTTGAGATTGTTTTTTCGTGACACATTGTACTTCAAATTAGTGGTAAATTTGGGTCGATACAGTCTGTGTTTTTTTGTGAAAAATACCAAAATGTCGTGAAAAAATGGAAAATTTAGCGATTTGCAAAATGTTAAATTTTCTGCTTGTGAGACAAATAATCTTACCACTCAAAATAGTTAATAACTAACATAGACCATATGTCTACTTTATGTTTCCATCATTATTTCAACTTCCTTTTAATTTTTTTGGACACTAGGAGGCTTACAATATGAATAGCAAATTCTCAAATTTTCAAGAAAATTTCAAACACTGATTTTTTTAGGGACCAGTTCAGTTCTGATGTGACTTTGAGGGACTTGTATGTGAGACACCCCCATAAATGATGCCATTTCAAAAACTGCACCCCTCACAGTATTCAAAACAGCATTTTGGAAGTTTGTTAACCCTTTAGGTGTTTCACAGGAATTAAAACAAAGTGTAGGTGAAATTTCAAAATTTCATTTTTTTTGCAGATTTGCAATTTTAATACATTTTTCTAAGGAACACAGTACATTTTACTAGAGAAATGTGACTAAAAATTGATTCCCCCAATTCTTTTGTTTTCATAAATATCCTATATGTGGCCCTAGTGTGCACGTTGACCAAACCACAGGCTTCATAATAGAAGGAGCAACTACTTGATTTTGGAGCCTCCTTTTTATGAGATTATTTTTTAGGCACCATGTAGGTTTCTAGGCACCATAAGATGCTAAAATTTAGGAACCCCCCCACAAGTGACCCCATTTTGCAAACTACACCCCTCAGGGAATTCATCTAGGGGTATAGTGTACATTTCAAACCCCCAGGGGTTTCACCAATTGTGGTCCAACTGGGCAGTGAAAATGAAAAATTAAATTTTTTACACAAAAATGCAGTTCTGGCTCAAAATTTTTCATTTTCACAAGGAATGAAGGAGACAAAGCCCCCCAAAATCTGTGCCCCAATTTCTACCGAGTACGGCAATGCCTCACATGTGACCAAAAAATACCAGTTGGGTGCATGGCAGGACTCAGAAGGGAAGGAGTGATTTTTGGATTTTGCAGCTCAGATTCTGGTGGAATTTTGGTGGGTGCTATGTCGCATTAGCAAGACCCCCCAAGCACCAATACAGTGGAACCCCCCCACAAGTGACCCCATTTTGCAAACTACACCCCTCAGGGAATTCATCTAGGGGTATAGTGTACATTTTAAACCCCCAGGGGTTTCACCAATTTTGATACAAGTGGGCAGTGAAAATGAAAAATTACATTTTTTTACACAAAAATGCAGTTCTGGCTCAAAATTTTTCATTTTCAGAAGGTATGAAGGAGAAAAAGCACCCCAAAATCTGTGCCCCAATTTCTCCCGAGTACGGCAATGCCTCACATGTGACCAAAAAGTACCAGTTGGGTGCATGGCAGGACTCAGAAGGGAAGGAGTGATTTTTGGATTTTGCAGCACAGATTTTGGTGGAATGAATGGTGGGTGCTATGTTGCACCAATACAGTGGAACCCCCCCACAAGTCACCCCATTTTGCAAACTACACCCCTCAGGGAATTCATCTAGGGGTATAGTGTACATTTCAAACCCCCAGGGGTTTCACCAATTTTGATACAAGTGGGCAGTGAACATGAAAAATTACATTTTTTTACACAAAAATGCAGTTCTGGCTCAATATTTTTCATTTTCACAAGGAATGAAGGAGAAAAAGCACCCCAAAATCTGTGCCCCAATTTCTCCCGAGTACGGCAATGCCTCACATGTGACCAAAAAATACCAGTTGGGTGCATGGCAGGACTCAGAAGGGAAGGAGTGATTTTTGGATTTTGCAGCTCAGATTCTGGTGGAATTTTGGTGGGTGCTATGTCGCATTAGCAAGACCCCCCAAGCACCAATACAGTGGAACCCCCCCACAAGTGACCCCATTTTGCAAACTACACCCCTCAGGGAATTCATCTAGGGGTATAGTGTACATTTCAAACCCCCAGGGGTTTCACCAATTTTGATACAAGTGGGCAGTGAACATGAAAAATTACATTTTTTTACACAAAAATGCAGTTCTGGCTCAAAATTTTTCATTTTCACAAGGAATGAAGGAGAAAAAGCACCCCAAAATCTGTGCCCCAATTTCTCCCGAGTACGGCAATGCCTCACATGTGACCAAAAAATACCAGTTGGGTGCATGGCAGGACTCAGAAGGGAAGGAGTGATTTTTGGATTTTGCAGCTCAGATTCTGGTGGAATTTTGGTGGGTGCTATGTCGCATTAGCAAGACCCCCCAAGCACCAAGACAGTGGAACCCCCCCACAAGTGACCCCATTTTGCAAACTACACCCCTCAGGGAATTCATCTAGGGGTATAGTGTACATTTCAAACCCCCAGGGGTTTCACCAATTTTGATACAAGTGGGCAGTGAACATGAAAAATTACATTTTTTTACACAAAAATGCAGTTCTGGCTCAAAATTTTTCATTTTCAGAAGGTATGAAGGAGAAAAAGCACCCCAAAATCTGTGCCCCAATTTCTCCCGAGTACGGCAATGCCTCACATGTGACCAAAAAGTACCAGTTGGGTGCATGGCAGGACTCAGAAGGGAAGGAGTGATTTTTGGATTTTGCAGCACAGATTTTGGTGGAATGAATGGTGGGTGCTATGTTGCACCAATACAGTGGAACCCCCCCACAAGTCACGCCATTTTGCAAAGTACACCCCTCAGGGAATTCATCTAGGGGTATAGTGTACATTTCTAACCCCCAGGGGTTTCACCAATTTTGATACAAGTGGGCAGTGAACATGAAAAATTACATTTTTTTACACAAAAATGCAGTTCTGGCTCAAAATTTTTAATTTTCACAAGGAATGAAGGAGAAAAAGCACCCCAAAATCTGTGCCCCAATTTCTCCCGAGTACGGCAATGCCTCACATGTGACCAAAAAATACCAGTTGGGTGCATGGCAGGACTCAGAAGGGAAGGAGTGATTTTTGGATTTTACAGCTCAGATTCTGGTGGAATTTTGGTGGGTGCTATGTCGCATTAGCAAGACCCCCCAAGCACCAAGACAGTGGAACCCCCCCACAAGTGACCCCATTTTGCAAACTACACCCCTCAGGGAATTCATCTAGGGGTATAGTGTACATTTCAAACCCCCAGGGGTTTCACCAATTTTGATACAAGTGGGCAGTGAAAATGAAAAATTACATTTTTTTACACAAAAATGCAGTTCTGGCTCAAAATTTTTCATTTTCAGAAGGTATGAAGGAGACAAAGCACCCCAAAATCTGTGCCCCAATTTCTCCCGAGTACGGCAATGCCTCATGTGTGACCAAAAAGTGGCAGGACTCAGAAGGGAAGGAGTGATATTTGGATTTTGCAGCACAAATTCTGGTGGAATGATGGTGGGTGCTATGTCGCATTAGCAAGACCCCCAAAGCACCAATACAGTGGAACCCCCCCACAAGTCACCCCATTTTGCAAAGTACACCCCTCAGGGAATTCATCTAGGGGTATAGTGTACATTTCAAACCCCCAGGGGTTTCACCAATTTTGATACAAGTGGGCAGTGAACATGAAAAATTACATTTTTTTACACAAAAATGCAGTTCTGGCTCAAAATTTTTCATTTTCACAAGGAATGAAGGAGAAAAAGCACCCCAAAATCTGTGCCCCAATTTCTCCCAAGTACGGCAATGCCTCACATGTGACCAAAAAATACCAGTTGGGTGCATGGCAGGACTCAGAAGGGAAGGAGTGATTTTTGGATTTTGCGGCTCAGATTCTGGTGGAATGAATGGTGGGTGCTATGTGGCATTAGCAAGACCCCCGAAGCACGGTGAAATTATGAACCTAATATTCCATAGATGTGTGGTATATTTTAAAACACTCCTTTATACATAGGCCGGGTTTGTCGGGGCAAGTGTCACACTGGAAAATAGTTTGCTTTCTTATTCCCTTTTTATAGCAAACTTTGCACCTTTTTTGTGTCCTGCCCTTTTTTCCAGTGGAGGGGATTTCATCAGGAAAATGCTGCCCTGGTACAATACGGGGACCAGTACTAGAAGTACTGGGGCCCTCTGCCTGCTGGTTCCCAAATATTAGGCCCTTTATGACTTCCTCTTGAAAGTGCATAAATGTCCCCCTCTGGCCGGTAGAACGGAATAGCACGTAAGCGTTATACAGTGCCATCTGGATGATATACACGGCCACCTTCTTGTACCAGATTTTTGTTTTCCGCAGGGCACTGTACGGCTTCAGTACCTGATCTGAAAGATCCACTCCGCCCATGTACCTATTGTAATCCAGGATACAATTAGGTTTGGAGGTGTGGGTACTGGTACCTCGTACAGGGATGGAGGTGGTACTGTCTCCGTGAATTGTTGTCAGTATAAGGACATCCCTCTTGTCCTTATATTTGACCAACAACATATTTTCGTTGCATATTCCCCTGCTTTCACCCCTTCTCATTACTTGGGCAATGTGCGTTTTTGGGAGGCCTCTTTGGTTCTTGCGCACAGTACCGCAAGCTGCTGTACCTCTTGAACCAAGGGCCTTAAACAGGGGGATGCTGGTGTAAAAGTTATCCACATAGAGGTGATAACCTTTATCCAGGAAGGGGTGCACTAAATCCCAGACAATTTTCCCACTAACACCTACGAGGGAGGGGGGGCATTCTGGCGGTTCAATTCTTGAATCCTTCCCTTCATAAACCCTAAACCTGTGGGTGTACCCTGAGGTGCTTTCACACAGTTTATACATTTTTATGCCATACCTTGCCCTCTTACTGGGAAGGTACTGGCGGAATTTAACCCTTCCTTTAAAATGTATAAGGGACTCGTCGATACAAATAAATTTTTCAGGGATGTACACCTCTTCAAATTTGGCACTGAAATGATCAATGACCGGCCTGACTTTGAATAGCCGGTCAAAGGTGGGATCATCTCTGGGTGGGCACTGTGCATTATCGGTGTAATGTATAAATTTAAGAATTGTCTCAAATCGAGTCCGGGTCATGGCCATACGGTAAAATGGAGTACTGTACAGAACATCTGTACTCCAATATTGCCTAATTTCTGGCTTTTTTACTATGCCCATATGAAACACCAGACCCCAAAACGTCATCATCTCTACTGCATCTACAGGGGTCCACCTAGCAAATGATGACGTGGGGTTTTGAGCAATAAACTGCTGGGCATATAAATTAGTTTGGTCCACCATTAAATTTATAAAATCATCAGAGAAAAATAATTTGAAAAAGTCAATTTCTCTGAGACCTGTGGAATCAAATTGGATTCCTGGCATGGCCAAAAACTCAGGAACCTGGGGCTCAAAATTGTCTGGTGGTGGGGTCCATACGAGATCAATTATTGGGGGGGGGGGTCTCAGCTGCTCTCCGGGGGCGTCTTTGAGGGGGTCCCTCATCACCAGAGGAGGAAGAGGAGCTTAAGGCAAATCCTTCAAATTCCCCGCTTGCATCACTGGCTGTGTCAGAGTCAGAAGCAAGCATGGCATATGCCTCCTCCACTGAATACATTCTCCTGGATGACTGGGAGGACATTTGGGAGGACATTTGGGAGGACATTTGGGATGCCATTTTTATTTTTGTGTTACTGGTAGTGAAATGTTTCAACACGTGTATAGTGTAGGGGGGGGTACAAACTTTATTTCAATCCGGGGGGTATGTAGTGTGTAGTGTGTATGTAGTGCAGAAAAAAAAAAAATACTTTATACCAATAAAAAAAAAAAAAATGAAGGGGTTAAAAATAAAAAATTTAAGGGGTTAAAAAAAAAAAAAAAAGGTCCTGCGCCAAAAATTGAGCACAGATGTTGGTCAGTAACGTCTGTCACTGAACAGCGCTCAAAGGCAACAGGAATTTGATCAAAAAAAAAAAAAAATAGATCAACCCTGTGCCGAAAAAGATGATCAGTGATGTACGTCACTGATCAGCGCACAGCGGCCACAGGACACCCACAAAATCACAGTGTGTGTAAAAAAATTTTTTAAAAAAGACCCCACAGCACACACACAAAAAAAAAGGTGATCAGTGATGCGACACTGATTACCAGTGAGGTGCAGCAGGTGCACAACCTTTGGTGCAACTGACAGGTATATATAAAAAAAAAAAAACCTCTGTACCCCCAAAAAAGTTGCTGATCACCTCAGATATAGTGATCAGCACAAAAGGCGGGGGCAGCAGACACAAAATTTAGCACTCTCTATCACTCTCTGTCACTATCTCTCTCTATCTCTCTATCTCTCACTATCTATCACTCTATGACACTGCAGCAGCAGCACTGACAGGTATATCTATATATAAAAAAAAACCTGCGCCCCCAAAAAGTTGCTGATCAGTTAATTTATACTGATCAGCACAAAAGGAGGGGGCAGCAGTCAGTTATATAAAAAATATATAGCACAATCTGTCACTATCTCTCTCTATCTCTCTCTCTCTATCTCTCTCTATCTCTCTATAACTATCACACTGCAGCAGCACAAAATATAGCACTCTGTCACTAGGCCTCTCTATCTATCTCTCTCTCTCTATCTCTCTCTCTCTATCTATAACTATATCACACTGCAGCAGCACAAAATATAGCACTCTCTGACACTATCTCTCTCTCTATCTCTCTCTATCTCTCTCTATCTCTCTCTATCTCTCTCTATCTCTCTATCTCTCTCTATCTCTCTATCTATCTCTCTATCTAGCTATTACACTGCAGCAGCACAATTTCACAGCACAGGAAGGCACAAGTAGCAACAGGATCCAGGAAGCAGTGATGAAGCAGCGATCAGGTAAGTATGGAGCAAGGTTCTGGTCAGTATGGCGGCAGGGGGGTACGGTGACCGCACTGCACGCTATTCCAGACCGGAATGGCGTCTGCAGTGCAGTCACCGTTAGTTTAAATCCCCCTCCTTGGCTGTGATTGGTCCGTCGGTCCGACGGACCAATCACGGCCTTTGGGGGCGGGCGGGGTGAGGTGGGGTGACACCAGTGTCACCCTTACACCCCGCGGTGATTGGTGCTGTACTTTACAGCACCAATCACCTCTGATCCCGTGTCACCGGCGAACGTTATTCGCCGGTGACACAGGAAAACGCTGTGAATGGCTGTTCACACTGAACAGCCAATCACAGCGATCGCCGACGGGGGGGCGGCATCGCAGCCCCCCCTGGGCATGCACGGACATGTCTGCTGTCAGGGACAGCAGACATGTTGAAACTGTCACCGCGTCTATAGACGCGGTGACAGTTTAAATCCATGACGTACATTTACGCCATGTGTCGGGAAGTGCTTCCCGACCATGACGTAAATGTACGTCAAATGTCGGGAAGGGGTTAAACAAAGTTGACATTTCCCTTGAAGCAATGAAGAGGTTGAGTAGTGCCGCCATTGAGGTCTCACCAGACATTCCATGTGTTTGAGAGGGGAAAGGGGGGCTCTGTCTATTTTGTCAGTCCCGGGTCCAACAGTTTCTGATGGCAGTCCTGTGCACATGCATAGAACATGTCCTGGGTATGCATCATGCACCCAACAACGGCTTTGTATGTAAACCATTATGGTCAAATACTGCCTAAAATAAATAAATCAAAAGCAACATCTGTTGTGAGAGCAGAGGTAAATGTCAGTCACTCCCCACCGCTAACAAAAAACTGAATAAGGGAGTGCTGCAATTTATTTACAATTTGCTGATCAAGCCACAGATTTCTATCTATCTATCCATCTGTATAGAGAGAGTGGTAGAGAGAGCCTGGATGAGTTTCCAGCAAAACAAAGACTAATTTTCCTGGGAAGGTTTTAACTATTCTAGGGGGACCCCAAACCCCACAATTATGGGGGGTTACCCTCTTATCTTATCTTGGGACAGTTGTCACTTATTTTTGTTACACTGAGATAATTTAAAATCAGGCTTGCCTACCCTCCCAGAATTGCCGGGAGGCTCCCGAAAATCGGGTCCCCCTCCCGTCCCCCGAGGAAGGTCGGCAATCCTCCCTCAATTGCCAGGCAGCTCCTGCACCCTCCTTCCGTGCCGCATTAATTGCCGGGTTTTTGTGGGTCCGCATCATTTTTGCCCCTCCCCCTACTCGCGGACCCACGACTCGCAGTGTTTGGCTGGATTGGGGGCGGGGCTTTCTCCCTGCTTCTCCCGGAGAGGCTATTTGAAAAGTCAGCAAGTATGTTTAAAATACAACATACTATGCTGGCACTGTTTAAGTAAATGTTAATAAGTACATATTCCTTCATGTGACTGACAGTTACCTCTGTACATATCATTGATGTTACCATGTAATATCCGCGTGCATCAGATCAGATCGGATCCAGAGATCATATGTGCTGCACAAGTGATCTCTGATTTCAGCTCCCTACCTGCGGCGGAGAATGGGGTCGTATGCAATTAGGGTGGCCAATCCCGGGATCGGGATCGACGGGATCCCGGGATTTGGCCCCTAAAACGCCGGGATTTCAATCCCGGGATTGGAGTTTCCAATCCCGGGATTTTGGCGATTAGACTGCAGTCTAATTCCGGGCAGCATCTGAGCACTTGCTCAGACGCTGCCCGGCTTCTCCCATACCCGGCGTGTGGCCTGCACAGCATGACGAGGTCAGAGGTCATGCTGCGCAGGGCACAGCCGCTCAGCCTTCCTCTGGCCCGCCCAGCCATCACGACCGCCTGCCGGTCCGCCCCGCCATCACACCCAGCCATTCTTCACGGCCACCCAGCCAGCAGCCCTCCCGCACGCATACCTGGCTCCCGGCCACCCAATCAGCCCGGCCGCCCACTCAGCAACCTCCGCAAATGTAAGTAAATAGTGGGCGGCCAGGGCGTTTTTTATTATGCATGTGGACATCTGTACTTAATGTTAATCAAGTAATCAAAAGCTTCAAACCTGCATCCACCTTGGTTCTAGTAATCGTTTGTTCCTTTTCCGGTAAACTTTAAAATATCTATGCCACAGTCTAACCTCTACACTTGGCTTTATCTCGGAGCTTGAACACTGCTGTTCAATTTTTACACTTGTGTTAGATAGAGATAGGGATGCCAATCACGGGATCCCGGGAATCCCGGGATTGAGCATTTTTCAATCCCGAATCCCGGGATTGAAAAAATGCCCCGGGATTGGCATCCCTATAATGCAATACATCACATGTCAAAAGACTGTATGCGATGTACAGTATCACATGCGATTCTGCTGCCCGGATCCTTGTGGCTCAACGGGGATCCGATGGACATACTGTACACTGCTGAGAAACATTGCAGCGGTGTATGGCCACCTTTAGGGGAAGGCTGCAAGCAATCACACAGAACCTGTTCTGCACATGTGCGGCAGACCCACAACAATCATATTACTAAGTAAACCATCTAGTATATGTGCTAATCTGATACAGACCCATAGCACAGAACCATTTATAGCTGGATCTCACATCCATGGGTGCATGCACTGCTACAATGAATGGAACCATATCTATAGCTAATAAAGAGGTTCCTCTCAAGCTAGATAGGGATACATATTGTCAGTGTAATAGAGACCCCAGTGCTGTGGGCAGTGGAGGGCTCCTACGGAATGGGCAGCACGAGCCCCCTTCCATTTGCTGGCTGCCGCTGGCGAATGGAGATTCTATCGCCAGAGCAGCTCAAATGGGAGCTGCTCCATCTGTAGTTCCACCTCACCATTACAGGTGGGGAAATTCCGTTCCACCCCGTCTCCCCCCCCTTTAATCCCTCTGTAAAAGGTTGGAATAATGTGTTCTCTGTATAACATCTGCTGCTACCATTTAAATAAAAGTAATTAAGAAATAGATAGAATACAGCTGTATTCCTAAAGTAACGATTTTAGTTAAGGACTTTGTTAAAATAGATGCTATAAAAAAGTTAGGTACATACAGTAAGTTAAAAAGAACTCAGGCGTATCACAGGGGAGAGATGTGTCAGAAGTACTGGCCAATCACACAGAGATCTGCTCATCAAACCGCTGAAGTAACGCATCGAAGCACAGACTTAATTGCTCCCTGGAAATTCACAGGTTAAGGCTGGATAAAAACATAAAAAGAATACAATCGGGCGCGATGCTCCTGTAATTGCTCCACTACCCGGTGTATGTATAAATGTGAGTATACACACACTGGAAATCAATTGTAACTATATCCCAGAGACAATTCTGGAAATTGTCAATGAAGACAAGAAGAATGAATAATCTATATTTGACAGTTATAGCAATAATTTGATTTAATGAAAGATATTTAGAGAGCGCCACACAACTTTGAAAAGATTATTGTAATTTATTAACTAGGATAAAAAATAAGCAATACACAATTAAAATTAATAGTCTATCTCTATAAAAATACAAATATATTGATAAATGAACATGAGACTCACAATATACTGTATCACAATATCACAATGATTTACAAAAATATGGGTAATAATGCCCGGCTCCAAATCACTCAATTATGAAGGTGTATAATGGGATTTAAACCTTCCCTAAATAAAGTCAATGGACACACAACCCTGTGCGCACTAGGGTGTGTGTGGTGTTTGAAAAGATATGTGGATGGTAGTCCTTTAAATGGCCATTTGTAAGGTAAATATGTGACAGATTTTCTTTGTCAAAAAAAAACACTTTATCATTGACTGATGGGACTGGTTGCACAATGAACTGGCCGCAAAGTTTCCATATAATTGCATGTGAAGTGCAAATAGTGCTTTTGCCTTAGGAGGAAGATTTTAGTAGGTGGGCTCACTTCAACCCGCTCTGGCTCTAGCTTTATGTGGCGAGCCTCAGCTGTGGATGATGCGGGGAGCAAGCCTCACTGACCTGTGGTTGTTTGTAACAGGTCTGACGGGCTAATCAAGGCCACCGGTGACATCTAAGGCACACCTGCACTCTCAGAAAACAGCAGGAGCCACCAGATGGACATAACCTGCAATACTTCAGTACCAAGGTCTTCCAGCTTCCTAAGCAGATTGGAGGTGTGCCTAGATAGATGGAGGCAGATACCATCCAATCCCTTGCTCCTTGCAAAATATAGTATACTGTGATCCCCAGCATGCCTGGCTTTTATTTATTTATTCTTTCTGTTTCTGCAAACACCAGGCCCGTAACTATTTGGGCCCCATTGCAACAATTTGATGCGTTCTGTCCTTATGCTTTTAGAAAAACATCTCTGTGCAGTTGTTCATTTTATGCCACATAATACAGCCATAGTTAATTTTCTGACCCATAGAAATGTCCTAACTCACGTTATGTCAGATTGTAGGGCCGCCAGTTCACATTATGCCACACAGTGACCCCAATTCACCTTATGACATACAGGTTACAGTGTCCCAAGTTCATATTACGCCACACTAAAGTGCCTTTACTTTATATTCTGCTACATTCCTTGCACCAGTGTCACGCTTCCCCGGACCACGGGGGGTCTCTTACCGGGTCCGAGGTCCAGCGTGGTGTAGCGGGCGAGTCCGGGGTCCTGGGCGGCAGTGTCTGAGCGGTGCTCAGAAGCCCAGGGGACATGCGCCCGGGCAGCACGTCCCCGTCGGCAGCAAGGGTCCTCCTGCGGCTCCAACATGAGCGTGCAGTTTCCGGGTTGGCGGGCACGTGCGCCGTCCTGAACTAGATTTAAAGGGACAGGCAGGAAATTAGGTAGCGAGCCTGCAGGGATAAAAGGAAGTCCCTGACAGGTGAACGCTGCCAGAGTATAGGTTTACACCAGCTCCAGCGTCCTTGTGCATTTATATCTAGTCTCCTATATCGTATTGACCCCGGCTTGTTCCTGACGATTCCCTTGTCTGATCCTACTGTACCTAAACCCGAGTTACTCCGTGTATGACCATAGCTTGCCTCTTCGACCATTCTCTCAGTCTCATCCCAGTGTCCCACTAAACGTGCCTCCTGCGTATGACCCGGCCTGTCCTCGGATTCTCTCTTGCCTTCCCCCTTGGGTACCTCCTGACCATACTGAAATCGACCCGGCTTGATGACCACGCTTCCATATTCCCATAACCACCCACAACTCACATGGGAAACCTGACAAGGGGGCCGCGACCGACGTGGCGCCGCTAAAGCCCAAATCCCGCTTGGAGGAGTCACTGGCAGACAACCCCCGGCATGGTTAAACTCCGTGCCCCTGTGTCAGGTCGAGCCAATTCCTGAGTTGGTGGGAAACGTATTACAGTTGTGACAGAATACTCTGGCCCATTGGAATATGGATCCAACCAGTGGTCCGTCTCCTAAGGAACTTCTGGAAAACTTGTTGACCAGAGTAAACAAACAAGAACAGGATCAGGCACAAATAATGCAGTGTTTGCAGACTCTGATGCAGCGTATGGAGGCACCCCCGCCTCCTCTGGCACCAGCACCCCCAGTTGTAGTAGCCAACGCTGCTCCTCTCCGAATTCCGAATCCCACGAAGTTCGGCGGAGATCCAAAGGAATGTCGACGATTCTTAAACCAATGTCTTATCCAGTTTGAGATCCAGCCGGCATCCTTTTCTTCGGAGAGAGAAGAGGTAGCCTATATAATTTCGCTACTGATGGGTCAAGCCCTGTCCTGGGCCTCACCCCTGTGGGAGAAGAACGACGCCATGATCAATAATAGCACTGATTTCATTGCTGCTTTCCGCAAAGTGTTTGATGAACCAGGCAGGGTGACGTCTGCTGCCTCAGCAATTCTCCGACTGAAGCAGGGAACCCAAACTGTGGGACAATACACCGTACAGTTCCGGACCCTCGCCTCCGAGCTAGTGTGGAACGAGTAGGCCCTGATAGCCACATTCACGCAGGGGCTCTCTGAGAAAATTAAGGATGAATTGGCATCTCGGGACCCAGCAGCATCACTGGATGAACTTATCTCCTTGTGTACTTGGGTGGACCTTCGCCATCGGGAGAGGGAGAAGGAGAGGGTGCAATCTCCGAAGTATAGCTTCAAAATGGCACCTCGATTTATTCCCCCAGGAGGCGCCTCTTCTTCGGCATCCTCAGTTTCGGATAGTCAACAATCCGAGGAACCCATGCAGATTGGGAAATCTCGTCTTCCATTCGCAGAAAGGGAACGGAGATTCAAGAACCGTCTGTGGCTTTATTGTGGGGAGTCTGACCATCGTCTCTCCAGTTGCCCTAAGCGTCCGGGAAAAGACAAAGCCTAACTGACAGTAGGGGGGTCAGCCTGGGCGCATTATTATATACCCCTTCTCGAGTCCCCGCAGTGGGATTCACCATAGACATCACTCTACAGAATCAAGATTCCTCCTTGGTTCTAAAAGCCTTCCTAGACTCAGGCGCGGACAGCAACTTTATCACAGCACAAACCGTTAAACGCCTGGGAATTCAATGTCAAAGACTGGCCAACCCCAGTGGCGTAACTATACCTCCGCAGCCCCCGCGGTGGCGGGGGGCTGCAGAGAAATTGGGGGCGCCGCCGGGGGGCTGCGGAGGTATAGTTACCTGTGGTCTTCGTCTCGCCCGGCTCTCTGCCGGGACCTGCCTGACGTCACGGTCCCGGCCGGCTCCTGCTGCAATGAAAACTGACTATTATAAAATGGCTGCCCCCATACTGCAGACAGTTTTCTGTCTGCAGTATGGGGGCAGCCATTTTCTAAGAGTCAGTTTTCATTGCAGCAGCAGGAGCCGGCCGGGACCGTGACGTCAGGCAGGTCCCGGCAGAGAGCCGGGCGAGATGCAGACTGCGGGGACAGGTAAGTGTAAGAAGGGGGGGTCAGGTTAGGTGGGGGGGTGGCGGGCGGCGGCGGGGGGGGGGGTGTTCGAGGGGGGCGCCGAAAAACCATCCGACGGGGGGGCGCTAAAAACTTAGTTACGCCCCTGGCCAACCCGTTGCATATTGTGGGAGTGGATGGCGACAGACTGCCATTTTCAAGCATTCATTCCAGCTCCTCTTTGATTCATATGAGGATAGGGGCTCTTCATCAAGAGCTTATTTCTTTCTTCGTACTTCCTTCGCAGAGAATCCAGTTATTCTGGGCTTACCCTGGTTACAGTTACACTCCCCCATACTAGACTGGAGGAATCCACAAGTACTGGCATGGGGTGCGGAATGTCAGGGGCGGTGTCTCACCAAGGTGGAATGACCTCAATTTACTATTTCTTCTGCTAAGTTGGATCCCGAGGTCAAGCTCCCGGCACCTTATCGGCCCTTTCTGGACGTGTTCAGTAAGAAGGAGGCGGAGAGATTGCCAGCCCATAGGGATTGGGACTGTGCCATCGATTTAATACCTGGGAAGTCGCCTCCACGTGGCCGGGTATTTCCGTTATCCATGGCTGAGTCCCAGGCAGTCTCGGAATATATTAAAGACAATCTGGAGCGGGGCTTTATTAGAGAGTCCAGGTCGCCTGCGGGTCTATTCTTTGTTAAAAAGAAGGATGGGGGCCTTAGGCCATGCATCGATTATAGGGGACTTAATGCCATTACAATAAAAGACCGTTTCCCTCTTCCTCTAATTTCAGAGCTCTTCGACAGAATCAAGGGGGCATACGTTTTTACGAAGTTGGATCTCCGCGGAGCATACAATTTGATTCGAATTAGATCTGGAGACGAGTGTAAGATGGCCTTTAATACGCGTGACGGGCATTTTGAGTATTTAGTAATGCTGTTTGGTCTTAGCAACGCCCCGGCAGTTTTCCAAAGATACATGAACCATATCTTTCAAGACCTCTTGAACAAGTTCATAGTAGTTTACTTAGACAACATTTAAATTTTTTCTAAAAACCTCCAAGAGCATCGGCACCATGTTCGTGAAGTACTGTCCCGCCTTCGGGAACACAGGTTATACTGCAAACTGGAGAAATGCTCTTTTGAACAGCAGGAGATGCCTTTCCTGGGGTTCATTGTCACAGGCACGGAATTGCGGATGGACCCAAAGAAACTATCCGCGATATCCGACTGGCCCCAACCTATAGTACTGAAGTCCATCCAGCGATTCCTGGGATTCTGTAATTTTTACAGACAGTTTATCAAAAATTATTCATCGGTGGTAACCCCGATAACTAAGCTCACCCGGAAAGGAGAGAATACAAAGGAATGGCCCTTGGAAGCCAAACAAGCCTTTTTTTTTACTTAAACAACTCTTTGTATCCGCCCCCATCTTAAGATGTCCCGATCCTGATAAACCTTTTTTCCTGGAGGTAGATGCTTCTTCAGTAGGGGTTGGGGCAGTCCTTTCCCAAAGAGATATTGCTAATAAATGGTATGCCTGCGTTTTTTTTCCCAAGAAATTTCAATCTCCAGAACGAAATTATGCAGTTGGAGACAAGGAATTGTTGGCCATCAAACTGGCCTTGCAAGAATGGTGGCATATTTTAGAAGGGGCAAAGTTTCCAGTAACAGTTTATACTGACCACAGAAATTTGAAGTATCTAAAAACCGCTCATTGTCTCAACTACCAGCAGGCTAGATGGTCTTTGTTCTTTGACCGATTCAATCTCATTTTACCCTATCGTCCAGGGTCCAAAAATATCAAAGCGGATGCCCTTTCTCGAGTCTTTGGGCCAGCCTCTTCGGAAGAATTGGAAGAGCAGAAACCCATCCTAAAATCATCCTGTTTTATTGCATCCTCTAGGAAAATTAAGATCCCAGTCGGGAAGACTTTCGTGCCTTCAAGTTCACAAACTAAACTTTTACATTGGTTCCATTCCTCTCGTTTCGCCGGACATGCTGGTGCAAAGAAAACCATGGAAATCCTTTGCCGTCACTACTGGTGGCCATCGTTGAAAGCGGATGTTAGGAACTTTGTGGCGGCTTGCGACACATGTACTCAACACAAATCTTCTTCTCAAGCTCCGGTCGGGTTACTTCAGCCTCTTCCAATTCCAAGTCATCCCAGGGTAGACATTTCAATGGATTTCATTACCGAACTTCATGTCAGCCAGGGTTGTAACACTATCTGGGTGGTAGTGGATCATTTTTCTAAGGCAGCCCACTTCATTCCACTAAAGGGTCTCCCGTCTGCCCCCAAGTTAGCCCAGATCTTCATCAAAGACATTTTCAGGTTGCACGGTTTCCCTCAAAGTATTGTTTCGGATAGAGGGGTTCAGTTCACTTCCAGATTCTGGCGAGCCTTATGTTCCTCATCAAACTTAATTTTTCCTCGGCCTACCATCCCCAGAGTAATGGACAAACTGAGAGGGTTAACCAAGACCTAGAGAAATTTTTAAGAGTTTATATTTCAGCCAATCAAGATAATTGGGTGTCCCTACTTCCCTGGCCAGAATTTGCCCACAACAATCTCTTTCATGAGTCCACCGGTCGTTCTCCTTTTTTCATTCAGAATGGGTTTCACCCTAACCTTCCAGAATTATTTTCCAAGTCTTCCAGTACGTTACCAGCCGTTCAACAGACGGTTAAAAGATTTTTAGACATTTGGTCAGAAGTAAGGAAAAACTTGACTAAATCCTTTGATCGCTATTTGACGCTACGCTAATTATAGAAGAAGAAATGCTCCTCAGTTTAAACCCGGAGATAGGGTCTGGCTCTCCACAAAGCACTTGCGACTCAGGGTTCCATCCATGAAGCTCACTCAAAGATTTATCGGCCCGTTCCGCATTCTCCAAGTAATCAATCCTGTGGCAGTAAGACTCAAACTCCCAGAATCCCTTAAGATTCCCAACGTTTTTCATGTGTCGCTTCTCAAACCACTTATTATCAATAAGTTCTCCACCATTAAACATTCTTCCGCTCCCATTCTTGTGGGTGATCATGAGGAGTATGAAATAAATCAAATTCTGGATTCCAGGATTTCCAGAGGAGTTCTTCAGTTCCTCATTGACTGGAAGGGATTTGGCCCTGAAGAGCGCTGCTGGGTTAGGGCTTCTGAAGTTCATGCCCCACAGGCACTTCACAACTTTCATCGGAAATATCCCAACAAACCCTTCATAGGGTGTTCGGTGCCCACCCCTAGGGGAGGGGGTAATGTTATGCTTCCCCGGACCGCGGGGGTCTCTTACCGGGTCCGTGGTCCAGCGTGGTGTAGCGGGCGAGTCCGGGGTCCTGGGCGGCAGTGTCTGAGCGGTGCTCGGAAGCCCAGGGGACAGCCGCCCGGGCAGCACATCCCCGTCGGCAGCAAGGGTCCTCCTGCGGCTCCAACATGAGCGTGCAGTTTCCGGGTTGGCGGGCACGCGCCCACTAGGGGCGCGCGCGCGCCGTCCTGAACTAGATTTAAAGGGACAGGCAGGAAATTAGGTAGCGAGCCTGCAGGGATAAAAGGAAGTCCCTGACAGGTGAACGCTGCCAGAGTATAGGTTTACACCAGCTCCAGCGTCCTTGTGCATTTATATCTAGTCTCCTATATCGTATTGACCCCAGCTTGTTGCTGACGATTCCCTTGTCTGATCCTACTGTACCTAAACCCGAGTTACTCCGTGTATGACCATAGCTTGCCTCTTCGACCATTCTCTCAGTCTCATCCCAGTGTCCCACGAAACGTGCCTCCTGCGTATGACCCGGCCTGTCCTCGGATTCTCTCTTGCCTTCCCCCTTGGGTACCTCCTGACCGTACTGAAATCGACCCTGTTTGACGACCACGCTTCCATATTCCCATAACCACCCACAACTCACACGGGAAACCTGACCAGGGGGGCGCGACCGACGTGTCGGGCGCCGCTAAAGCCCAAATCCCGCTTGGAGGGGTCACTGGCAGAAAACCCCCAGCACGGTTAGACTCCCCGCCCCTATGTCAGGTCGAGCCAAATCCCGAGTTGGTGGGAAACGTATTACAGTTGTGACAACCAGTTTATATTATGTAACATTATATTGTTCATTTTATACCACATTACAATGAGCAGGTCAAATGCCTGCACATTTATGACATAATGTGGGTGGGAGGGGTCAATGTCTACAATGTCTGTTTAAACAATGTGGTCACAAGCCATAGGGCACCCCAAAACTAGGAAAGGTGAGTGCCGATGTTTAGTGTATATATGTTTATTAGATTAATTTTTTTAATTAGTCTTATTGTGGTCACATTCTCTCATGCACCCTGTTTTAACCTTTATTTCATAGATAGCTTATGTTAACCACATATATACTGCATATAATACATGCGTATACAATTACAACTGTAATACCCAGTCTCACTAATGATACTTATCCACCAGTAAAATTACACAGCTTGAGCCTTCAGGTCCTCAAGTATCAAATTCAATTAACAGATAGACTAAAGGCCCCCATACACTAGCCGATTTTGGTCAGATTTCAGCCAGATCAGTCGGATCTGGCCGAAATCGGACCAAAAACGGCTAGTTTTGATGTCCCCTCAGATCCAATGCGCGGTCCCGTGCGCATCGGATCTGAGTCGGGTGGTCGGACCTGCTGCACGTCCGACCACCCGACTTGGGACCTAGTGGGGCGGCGCGGCGGTAGAGGGAGCAGGGGGGGCTGGGGACGCTGCGGGGGACACAGGCGGCATAGAGCCGGGCAGGGGGAGCCGGCAGGACTTGGAGCTGTCAGTACGGAAAAAAAAAAGCCCATACAATGAATGGGCAGCCTGTGATTGGCTGAGCGCTCTCTCAGCCAGTCAGCAATTGGCTGAGAGAGCGCTCAGCCAATCACAGGCTGCCCATTCATACATAGCAGCAGCGGGGACGGGCAGCGCAGTGGCGGCTATTATATTTTTAAAATACTTGTCAAATGACCGGCCGCTCTCTGATTGGCTGAGAGCTCTCCGGCCAATCAGAGAGCGGCCGGTCATTTGACAGATATTTTAAAAATCTAATAGCCGCCACTACGCGTCCCGTCCCCGCTGCTGCTATGTGTAAGTACACTGCCCGGCCAGGTCAGCAGCGCTCACCGCACCCGCCGCCCGCCCCCACCGCCGCTGCCCGCCCGCACCACCGCCGCCGCTGCCCGCCCCCACTACTCCTCACCGCCCTGCAGCTCCCCGGGGTTTTTTTTTACATGGGATAAATCGCATGCGATTTATCCCATGTAAAAAATGGCACATCAAGTGCCAAATTGTATGTGAGCCTCCCGGGGAGCTGCCGGGCGGCTCGCAGGTAAATTGGGTCCGACTTGTCCCTAGGACAAGTCGGCCTAATGTATGGGGGCCTTAAAGGTGATGATGGCAGCTCAGTTCTTTGTTCACATCCATGAGGCTACAAACTGGTTAGACTAGATTAATACAAAGAGGTCATACCCACAGTCATGAGCCAGCAGTGGCTCATTCCTGTTACGTATTTCTGTCTGTTTGCATACCATGTTTTCTGGTATATGGTTTTGGCACTGTGGAGCTGCAGCCTGACTCCTGTTTTCTCAATGTGCAGTGCAGCTGCTGTATAATTAGGCCATTAGCTCTGGGTCTTGTGTGTTACGCTGCTCACCTGTAGTAAGTCTCCTCATTAAGGGAGCTTGTCAGCCTTAGCTATTCTGATTGGGAATGTTCCCTTTATCTCCCATGCTGCCTTTCACCCAGACACCGATGATAGCAGATTGTAAGTTATTCAGCTAGCCCCTGGTGTCCCTGGTTTGTTTGCTCCTGTTTTCAAGGGTCTTGTACCCTGTCTGCCAGCTCCTGGACTTTCTGGGTCCTGTGAAAACCCTGAGTACCCTACCTGGTTCAGCCTTGTCAGCCAAGATTATTAGTGTGTACGTTGGAATACTGGGGGAATCTTTACCTGTTGGGGACAGCTGTGCCACTTTATGTTTTGTTTTCCACTTGTACAGGGTTTTTAGTTAGTCCTCCTCTTGTCCATTTTAGAGGTATTAGGCACCTTGTTCCCTGTAAGACCTGGTGGCACCAGTATGGAGCTGGACCTAATTCAGCCCCACAAACGTGTCTATTATAGGTGAAGCCTTATGCCACGTGTTATTAAGCTCACATCTGTTCAAATTCGTTTGAAAAAGCACAAAGAAATGGGCAACACTGATAAATGTAAAGAAGGCCGTGGTCAGCCATGGAAACTGCAAAAGATGAAAGACAAATAATGATAACTTTTGTTTGTGCAATATTAACCGAGGTTAATGTTAGAGCGCTTCTATATGGGTTGTTGTCTTAGCAAGCGGCTGCTTTTGGGGGTGGTCAATTCCCCAGAATTTAAGAAAAACAGAAACAACAAAGTAAAGCAGCGCTTTCACACAATAATTACTGACAGTGTATGCATCAATCTAATGGTAAAAAAATTAATAAAAATACATGAAAATACAATGATAAAATGACAGTAGAATTGATAGGACATATTGCATGATATAGTCACCACTGATGAATCGATAAACCTGCTCTGATCTTTGAAATAAATGTCCAATGGAATTTGGAGAGAGTCCGTCCATGTGTTGTAAGTAACCTGTGGATGCTTGGTTGATGGCCCGTTGGCAAAAGATGGTATAGCCAGCCCGGGGAACCTTTGTATTAGCGCAATCCAATTCCAGGAGTCTTGGACGGTCTGCAACCTCAACGATGGATGATGGGACAGGATCAGAAAGTTCAGCAGGTAGTCGAATAACAGCTTGTGGCAATTGGCAGTGTGCCTATTTCTCTGAGGGTTGGTGGGTTTGGACCAACCCTCAGAGAAATAGGGACACTGCCAATTGCCACAAACTGTTATTCGACTACCTGCTGAACTTTCTGATCCTGTCCCATCATCCATCGTTGAGGTTGCAAACCGTCCAAGACTCCTGGAATTGGATTGCGCTAATACAAAGGTTCCACGGGCTGGCTATACCATCTTTTGCCAACGGGCCATCAACCAAGCATCCACAGGTTACTTACAACACATGGACAGACTCCCTCTAAATTCCATTGGACATTTATTTCAAAGATCAGAGCAGGTTTATCGATTCATCAGTGGTAACTATATCATGCAATAGGTCCTATCAATTCTACTGTCATTTTATCATTGTATTTTCATGTATTTTTATTACATTTTTTACCATTAGATTGATGCATACACTGTTAGTAATTATTGTGTGAAAGCGCTGCTTTACTTTGTTGTTTCTGTTTTAAATAATGATAACTTCCCTTTGAAATCGGCATACATCCAGCAGTGCTTCAGCTTACAAATGACAGAAACCAGCTGCTGCTCTGAGGGACCTTCCAGTCCCTTTACTTCCCTGCACCATCCCCCAGTCACTGCCATGGTGTCAGCACAGCAGGAACCCCCTACCCAGTAACTGCAGGCATTAGCAGCTTCTGGGAAAATATAAATGAAATCCCCAATTAGCGCCCTAGTTTGTACTTAGTAACCACTTTTGCTTACTACTAAGACTTCTTTGGTATCCGCTACTGGAGAGAAGACTCAGAGCCGGCCTTAGGCATAGGCAAACTAGGCAATTGCCTAGGGCATTTGGAATGCCTAGGGGCATCAGCAGCTTCTGCTGATTAAAATGATATGCAGCATGCCTATATTATGTGTGTGAGTGAGGCTGAATCTGTATATTAAATAGTGTATTCATGGAAATCACTGTAACATAGCATTCTGTATGCAGGTACAGCCACAGTCGCACACAGAATATAGGCATGCTGCATATCATTTTAATCATTGGAAGCTTCTTGTGTGTGCTGGTCATAACAATGCAAATAAGATGAATATTTAACAAAAAAGGCACCTAATGTTAGCAGAACTGGCCAGGAGCTGCATGGCTTATTAAGTCAAAATGTATGAGGAAACATGTGTATCCAAGCAGAGGCAGAGGTCACAGTGTTAGTGGCTGTGCGAGTGCTATCTGCAGGTGGGTTGCTTGTGCAATAGTGTTCGGCATATGTGTAAGTGTGTCATGTATAAATGCATTAATAATGTGCGCCATATGTGTAACAGGCATTATGTGTGTCATGTGTATAAGTGCATTAATAATGTGCAACATATGTGTAATGGGCATTATGTGTGTCATGTGTATAAGGGCATTAATAATGTGCAACATATGTGTAAGGGGCATTATGGTTATAAGGACATTAATAATATGTGTCATGTGTAAGGGGCATTACTGTGTGGTATTATCAGGGGTACAGAGAGAAAGGGGTAGGGGGTACAAATTACCCAGGCCAAAGTCTGATGGAAGGGCCCAGTGGGGGCCCTGGGCCCCTTCCCCTTAAGTGACAGCAGCAGCTGCAGCTCTTCTCCTCTGCCCAGCACACACTGCTTTGTGCTGAATTGCATTGTGGCCGTGGAGGTGCTTAAAATACAATATTTTCTCAGGATTTTTTTCTAAGGGTATAATGTGAATAATGTGAGGAGTAATGTACATAAGGTAAAGTGGTACTACTGTGTGATGTAACGTGAATAAGGGACACCATAGCAAGATATAATGTAAATAAAGTTGCATAATGTGGCATAATTTGAATTGGGGATACTATTGTGTGGCCATGCCGCTTCCCAGCAAGAACACACCGCTGTTTGGGCTGAGCACCGAATGTGTGCACTGTTTCTATTTAAAATATTGCGGGTAGGAGCACCAAAATGATGACTGCTATGATGAGGGTTGATGGTGCTGGGAAAGGGGAGCAGGGTCAGAGGCGGAACTAGTCGTGGTGCTAGGGGGCACCGGCCAAAATCTTGCCTAGGGCATGATTTAGGCTAGGGCCGGCTCTGAGAAGACTTCAGACCACTTTGGGAAGTGGGACCAAACAGAGAGGCAACATTTAGTCCCACCCCCTTCCCTTGGCCCCAAGATTGCCGATAGCCATTGACACCAGAAATTTGGCATGGAACACTTTCACTACAGTCATCTAACTCATGAAATGAAAAGGCTTGAGTCATTACTTTTGCAACTTTTCACTTGTGATGTTCAGCAAATCAGACTGATAAAGTATCACATTTCATTTTCAGTAATAAAACAGTAAGACTGGAGTCAAAATATATCAAATAATTCTCAAACCGAATTCAATTAAAGCAAGTAATAAAATGTGCTTATCCAGAAACTTATAAAAGAGCTAACCTCCCCCTGTGCCTTGGGAAGAAGATGTATTTGCTATTCTCTTTATATGAGGATTGGAACCTACAGTAAATGCGAAAAATAACTAGAAAACATTGAGCATTTCAAAGCACAGGTAGATACACTGAACACCGTCATATACAGTAGTAGCCTGTGACTGACATGTCCTGTATCTACTATTATTTATTAAAACCCGTGTGACTCAGTGAGGTCTTAATCATAACAGTGGCTGTCACAAAATGAATTTTCTCAATGCTTTATTCCTGTATGTGCCTCATGGTTCTACAGAGTGGTGTATAGATTGGTCCAATGCCGCAGTCTGGCTTCAGGACATTCGAGCAAAAGGCATCATGGGTCTAAAGACATCAGAAAAATGTCATGACACATTTCATGACAGTTTGTCCTTTAAGTCACATAATGTACGTACCCTTGCTTAGACACGCTTCAGGGATGAATATAAGCAAAAGATCACCACCATTGTGTTCTAAAGCCAGGTGGGTTCATTCAGATTCACATAACAATGCTACGCAACATATAAGCATTGTAAACCAGTGTCTCCTTTTACAGCGGGTACTGGTACACAGATGATGCTTTTACATTGCAAACATGGGTCCGACCCAGGTCCGCCACATTTACATTAAGCCAGGGTCACCCATTATACAGAGGGAAAACCGGGTTTAAAGCTTTGTATAACCCTGGTTGAATTGCCGGGTTGCTCTCCATTATGCTAAGGTTTGGTGCTTTCACATCGCACCTCGACCCGGGTTGTAACGTCAGCATGCCCAACAATATATTCTGGGTCTGATCTGCGACGTGGAAGGGGCCAGAGTTATACAGAACAAACTGAATGGAGACTACAGTATGAACAGAGCAGTAACGGTAACAGGATCAATATAATAAGACAAAACATCCAGCATTCAGTAACAACTTGTTAACCTCAACATGCTACACGCGCTCCTCACATCTCTTCTCCAGACAACATGGTAGAGACTAGATCCCCTTCAGTTCTGATTACAGGATGTGACGTTCAGTGAGGGCGGAAGTTGTTAGATGCCCTCACAACATTTTTTATTTTATCTGTAATTCACGTAGGTGTAGGTTATTTTGCTTTATTTTAGCTGCATTGTACCCTCGCAGGCTCGCTACGCTCACATGCTTCAGGCACGCTGCAGATTTATATTCCCCCTCCAGGTATACATGGACCCAGGGCATGATGGGAAAATTGTCAAAACTGAAGGGGATCTAGACACTACCCAGACAACATGAACAGGAAGTACAAGAAAGATACAGGAATATAACAGCAAACAAGCAATGCATATCAGAGTATCCCTTGGATAACCCCGCTGATCCTGGCACCTCCAAACTCCTCTCTCTCTGCTCCTCTCTTGGCCTATCTCAGTGGACTACCTCTCCCATCCACATCCAAGGACACTCCCTCGATCTTGTCTTCTCTCGCTCTTGTTCCCTTACTGACTACACTATCTCGGCTTTTCCTCTTTCTGACCATCACCTCATCTCCTTCTCCCTCAGTGCATCCCCCTCTCCCGCCCCCCCTCCCAAGCGCATTGTCTCACGGCATAACGTCAACACACTTGATCTTGCTGCCTTCTCAAACACGCTGTGTCCTCTTCTCGCCCCAATCGCCGTCATGTCCTGCCCGAACCTCGCCGCCTCCCTCTATAATGACACCCTATCTTCGGCATTGGACTCTGCCTGCCCTTCCTCCTCTATCTCCCTTCGATGCTCCAACCCCCAACTGTGGCACTCGCCTATCACCCGATTCCTTAAAAAGTGCTCTCGCACCGCTGAGCGCTTCTGGAAGAAATCACGCTCCCTCGCGGATTATCTCCATTTCAAATTCATTCTTTCCTCCTTCAGCTCTGCCCTTGCTCTGGCCAAGGAATCCTACTTTAAGTCCCTCATCCTTTCCCATTCATCCAATCCCCGCAGGCTCTTCGCCACCTTCAACTCCTTGCTCTCCCCCCCCCCCCCCCTCCTCCAGCTCTTCCGTCCTCCATCGTAGCCGCTGATTTTGCTACCTACTTTTCAACCAAAATCTCCTCTCTCAGGACTGCCATCACTGCTGCCATGACCTCACCCTCTCCCTCCTCCCCTCCTACATCTCCACTCCCCTCCTTCCAACCCCTGTCCTCATTTTACCCCACCACTGCCGCTGAAGTCCACTCTATCCTTCAATCCGCTTCTCCCTCCACCTGCCCGCTCGATCCTATCCCCTCCAATATTATCCGTCGTCTCAGTCCGTCAGTCTGCTCTCACCTGGCTCACCTCTTTAATCTTTCCCTATCCTCTGGGATCTTCCCTTCCTCCTTCAAACACGCTCTTGTCTCCCCAATTCTCAAAAAAACAAATCTGGACCCCAACTCTCCATCTAACTACAGGCCCATCTCGCTCCTCCCTTTTGCCTCCAAGCTCCTAGAACGTCTGACCTATAATCGTCTCCTTAGCCACCTTACTGCTAACTCCATTCTAGACCCCCTCCAATCCGGGTTCCGCCCTTTACATTCCATTGAAACTGCCCTGACCAAAGTCACTAACGATCTACTATTGGCTAAATCCAAAGGCCTCTTCTCTATCCTCATCCAGCTTGATCTGTCGGCTGCCTTTGACACTGTTGACCACCCTCTCCTGATCAACACCCTCCGCTCCTTTGGCATCACTGGCACGGTCTTCTCCTGGTTCACCTCATACCTCTCCGATCGCTCCTTCTCCATCTCCACTCCGAGCTCCTCCGAGCTCCTCCTCTCCTACCACCCCGCAGCCAGTCGGTGTTCCCCAAGGGTCAGTCCTTGGCCCTCTCCTCTTCTCCCTCTACACCACCTCTCTGGGCACCCTCATCAGCTCCTATGGTTTTCATTACCACCTTTATGTTGATGATACCCTAATCTATCTCTCCTCCCCCGACCTATCCCCATCACTCCTGTCCAAGGTCTCCGAATGCCTCACGGCCATCTCAGCCTGAATGACCCAACGCTTCCTGAAACTAAACATGGCTAAAACTGAACTTCTAATCTTCCATCCCCCGAACATCCCCTCTTCTCCCACTATCTCCATCAGCATTGGTGAAACCGAGATCACCTCCACCGACCAAACGCGCTGCCTCGGTGTCATCATTGACTCCTCCCTCTCTTTCACCCCCACATTCGTGCTATCTCACAGTCTGACCTATAATCGTCTCCTTAGCCACCTTACTGCTAACTCCATTCTAGACCCCCTCCAATCCGGGTTCCGCCCTTTACATTCCATTGAAACTGCCCTGACCAAAGTCACTAACGATCTACTATTGGCTAAATCCAAAGGCCTCTTCTCTATCCTCATCCAGCTTGATCTGTCGGCTGCCTTTGACACTGTTGACCACCCTCTCCTGATCAACACCCTCCGCTCCTTTGGCATCACTGGCACGGTCTTCTCCTGGTTCACCTCATACCTCTCCGATCGCTCCTTCTCCATCTCCACTCCGAGCTCCTCCTCTCCTACCACCCCGCAGCCAGTCGGTGTTCCCCAAGGGTCAGTCCTTGGCCCTCTCCTCTTCTCCCTCTACACCACCTCTCTGGGCACCCTCATCAGCTCCTATGGTTTTCATTACCACCTTTATGTTGATGATACCCTAATCTATCTCTCCTCCCCCGACCTATCCCCATCACTCCTGTCCAAGGTCTCCGAATGCCTCACGGCCATCTCAGCCTGAATGACCCAACGCTTCCTGAAACTAAACATGGCTAAAACTGAACTTCTAATCTTCCATCCCCCGAACATCCCCTCTTCTCCCACTATCTCCATCAGCATTGGTGAAACCGAGATCACCTCCACCGACCAAACGCGCTGCCTCGGTGTCATCATTGACTCCTCCCTCTCTTTCACCCCCACATTCGTGCTATCTCACAGTCTTGCCGCTTTCAGCTACGCAACATCTTACGCATCAGACCATTCCTCTCCACTGACGCGACCAAAATTCTCATTCACTCTCTTGTCATCTCCCGCCTTGACTACTGCAACATCCTTCTCTCTGGGCTACCTCTCACCCGCCTCGCACCTTTCCAATCCATTCTTAATGTGGCTGCTAGGCTCATCTTCCTCTCCCGCCGCTCTACCTCCGCCCCCCCCTCTGTCTATCTCTTCACTGGCTCCCCATTCCTTTCCGAGTTCTCTTTAAACTCCTCACCACCACCTACAAGGCTCTCTCCTCCTCCACTGTTCCTTACCTCTCTTCACTGATCTCTATCCACACTCCCTCCCGTCCTCTTCGCTCCATCGCTGACCGCCGACTGACCTCTCACCTAATCACCTCCTCCCACTCCCGTGTCCAAGACTTATCTCGCGCTGCCCCCCTGCACTGGAACAACCTCCCGCCACCCATCAGGCTATCTGATTCCCTTACCTCCTTCAAGCGCTCCCTCAAAACCCACTTTTTTCGACTAGCCTATCCCTCCTCCTAACCTCTTTTGATCCTCCTATCCTGCCTCCGTTCCCATCCGTTCCTACTTATCCTATTGTTTTTCGTTCGTCCACCCACCTCCTTTTAGTATGTTAACTCTTATGAGTAGGGTCCTCCTTCCTCACGTACTCACCCTACCTCTTTAGCTCACCTGTGCTCCTGTCCTGTTCTTCCCTTCCTCTACTTCATCTTCAGTCTCCTCGACAATTTTGACACCTACTTCTGAACTGATGCTGATTTTAGTTCTACCAGCTATACCCCTATTTATACTGTATTTTTCAACACACCCTGTACGTTACCTTGTAATTTGTTTTTTTGTTTGCTATGTACGACGCTGCGGACACTTTGTGGCGCCTTATAAATAAACGTACTACTACTATGTTGCCATCTGCTGTCCCTCCAAGGTACATGCATGTGAATGATAACCCATTGTCTGTTGTATATATTCCAACACTGGTCTGTAGTAATATGTTTAATTTTGTTAAACAAAAAACGAAATTGTCAATATTCTGTTGTACAGTAATTTGTTATTTATGGCGCTAACAGTATTCTTAAACTTCTTGACTGTACACTTTGTATATGTGAGACCAACAATCTCACTCAGCCATATAGAATTTGAAAGAAATTCTTCTCCTTGGCTCCAGGGTTCTCTATATACACAGTTTTCTTGAATGTCTAGACAAATCTTGTAGCTAATCTCCTGGTGACTCCTGGTGACTTTGAAATGAACATTTTTGTCATTACGTTTCAAGAATCTATGGAAGTCTTTTTAATAGACGGCCAGTCAACTTGACTTTTATTTAGCCACTCACGGCAAGTAATGTCAGCCTGATTTATAATACATACTGTATATTACGTTTCCTCTTTTCCCTGGTGGGGGGGGGGGGTTTCTCCAGTATACATCTTCAACAATATAGAGGGTTTTTTTTATAATTGAATTTCCAGAAATAACTTTTTTGCTGTAATGAATGTAAGGGCGGATCTCAAGCCATTATCTATTATCAACTCAACTCCTTCCACTTCAGGAGTGACCCATATTACCTGGCAGCCTGCTGATTGTATACCGTGCAGCTCCAATATGTCACTTTATTACTACATTTCATGTATTCTTTATATTTCAACCAACAATGGTCGACATTGTGGGTATGCCCACATCAAAAATAAGACAATTCTCTTTTTAAAAGATATTTTCGTCCATATGTCATAGCTTCTGAGTTTGGTGGCTGTGCAGGATGCCGGCTGAACTCGGGACCATTTTTTCTTTGAAAAAGTCTAAACACAATTTCCTTAATTTAATATTTTTTTTTATAAAGGTTTAGTCAAAATAAAGATGGAGATAGCTGGCTGCCATCCCCTGGCACTAGCCTGTGTGTACAACCAGATACCTGTGCGGTGTCTAGTCAAAATTGACTTGCCTGTACAATCTATATGCCCAGTCAAAAGCGACACCACGGGCCATGCATCGCTATCATCTGCGAGTGTACACACAGGGCGACTGGCTAATCTTCTGGGCAATTTTGACGATCTAGTACACCCGGCCAATCGCCCCGGGTGTACATGGCTTTACTGCATCTAAGAGACACACTCCAAACGGGCAGTGATCTTATAAAGATGGAGCAGCTCTCATTAGAGCTTCTCTTGGTGATAGAATCGCCATCCGCCGCCGTTCACAAGCCGCCAGAAGGGGGCGCACGCGCATGGGACGTGTGAGCGTGAGACGCTCGCGCATCCCCGTCAGGCGCTCCATCTCAAGGGTCTATACTGCTATATATGCAGAAATACTTGTCCATTTGAGAAAAAAAGGAGCTTTGTGATCAGGTCTGAATAACCCCCTAAGTGCGGCACAGAGGGTTACGATGAGATTTGGCTGCGTTTGGTGAAGAAGTGGGACTTAAGAGCTCAATTGTAGATTTGTGGAGAGGTGGAGAATCTGACAGGGAGAATGGGTGTACATAGGCTTCATTTTTGACAGGTTTTCAATTTGATTTTGCTTATAGAAACTAAATCCAATCGAAATTGAACGCTTTTTAAGACATTTTCGATCTGCATTCATTCATTGTGTGCTCCCATATACTCTTTATCGAAAAGAAAACGACTGTCCAGGCAAGGAAATATCAAATTCGACCTAAATCAAATGTATATACTGTGCCTTAAATCGCAGATCGAATGTGAAATTGAATGGAAAGCAAAGGCCAAATCAAAAGGGGGTGGATTTGGGGAAAACGAAAGCAAATCAAATTGAAAGTAAATCGATGCGTGTGTACACACCGAGAGGTATAGAATTCTAGAGAAAGGAAGCAGCATGTGCAAAATCTTGGTGTAGGAGGAAGCAGTGCTTAAAGTGGTCCTGGAGAGGTGGTGGAACTCATTTTCCCTGCCAAGGTCCTCCACCAATTGCACGCATTTGGTGCACAGCCCCAAACTGGGTGTGGCTTCACAAGAAATGGACATGGTCACAAAGTAGCACAATCACAAGCCAGCCTGCTGTCCCCCTGTCAGGCTGCTCAATCGCTCCTGCGCGTCTGTTCAACATTGCTGTGTGCGCAGTGTGCTGTGTCCTGGTAAGGTCGGCAGACGGAGGCGGAACAGTTTGGCCTCCAATTTGAATTGCCAGAACGCAGTTCTGCCACGTTCTGGCCCACTTTAACCCCGGGGGGGGGGGGGGGGGGGATAATGATTAAGCAGAAAAGCTAGCTTGCATTAGCAGAGCAAAGAGGATGGGCAGGTGTCTTATACCCCTTTCACACCAGCCAAAGTTCCCAGGTTGGGCTCGGGAGCAACTCGTGACAAGCCCTGGTGTGTAAGGTTCCCAGGCCAAAATCCTGGCAAAAATTTCTGGGATATCAACCCTGCTATGGAGCAAGGTTGTTCCCGGGTTCAACCCGGGGACCTGGCTGTTGTGAAAGGGCTAGGGAGTACTTACCCGCATTTCCGGTCCTTGATGTGCAGGCCGGGGATCCACACAGGTGGCGGGCGCAAATGACAGGACAGCGGCAGATGAAGATGACGCAGCTCTCTGGCGCCCTCACTTCCGCCAGAGAGCTATGTCATCTGCACCCTCCGTCTGACCTGTCATCTGCGCCTGCCGCCTGTGTGGATCCCCGGCCTGCATCGAGGACCAACAACCGGGGTGAGTACTCTCCTCCATCAAGCTGCCTGCCTGCCTCCTCCCCGCCCCCTTCACACACCAGAAAATGCAGGGACTTTTCTGGTGTGAAAGGGGCCAACCCGGGTCAGTCTCTGCATTTTCTGGTGTGAAAGGGGTATTAAAGGGTGATAAGGTCAGAGATGTAAATGGGAGAGGAGTTGGAGAAAGCTTTGTATATTAGAGTGAGAAGCTTGAAGTGAATTCTGAAAAGGAATGGGAGCAAGTGGAGGGCATGCAAGAGACAGGAAGTGGACATAGTACATTTGGAAAGGAAGATGAGCTGGTGGCAGCATTGAGGATAGAATGAAGTGAAGAAGGGGTTGTCAAGAATGCCATATAGATTTACTCCTGGTCTGGAGTTCTACAGCATAGCAACAATTTCCTGGAATGTTTTGTGGGTGGGTTTTACTTGTGTTCATAAACAGCAAAATGAACTGTGAGTTATTGGTGGACATAGGGACTGCATCTATTTATAGTTGTCCATCTGTAATCTGCAAATGCCGCTATATATCCTCTCCACCAAGGGTATAAATGTGCAAGCTTCTGGCAAGGGCCACCCTGGTGAACCTGGTTTCTATATATTGTAAATACCATTTATAATATTCTTGTTAAATCTTTATTGACAGTATGGATGGAACAAAGAAGTCAGAGACGATTTTGCGGAAGCCAGATTTAAAACATTATATGTTGGTTTAATACATTATTTGTGTTTTCATTGGCCAAAGCTAGGATCTGTTCAGTTTTATCCATTCACTGTTTCTCCAACTGCAGTTGCCATCATTATCATCAGTGTTGTTACCAGCCCCATAGACTTCCACTCTCAGTATGCCATGACACCCCCACAAGACAGAACAGTTCCGTGCAACAGCACTACCATGCCAGCTGCAACAATGAAATGCCCATTTCAAGAAAGATTCTGCAAGGATCCTTTCAAATTGGGTGGACACGGACTTAGGCAAAAGTGCAGAATGGCTTCTGTGCATGTACTGTATGATAAATCTCAGCAAAAACCAGATGCGGCACACTCAGTGCCAGTGTTTGCTTAAAATCAGTAATTAGTAAATGAATAAATGTCCGAGAAGTACAGCTGTGGTGGGTGCTGGTAGTCAGATCTCTGGGTGCAGCATTAATCCTTACTGAATAGAATTTCCACATGTTATTACATTTACATACTAAAACCATATTAAAGAATGACCCTTGCTGGTGTACAGGGGCGGATCCAGGATAAAATGACAGGGGGGGCACCATGATAAAAAAGGGTTTAGGTGGGGAGGGGCGGTGTTAGTGGTGCCAGTGTACATGCTAAGAAAGTGGCAGGAGAGGGTGGGAATGGGATTAAAAATAGGCCCTGGCATTTAAAGTACGCAGGCCCACCATGGCGACAAAGTGAAGGATGTAGTTGTGCGCGCGCCAAAGGCGCGCTCTGGAAAAGGGGGTGTGGCCACTCAACAGGGTGCATGTCAACACCATATACAACTTCTACACATTATGCAAAAAAATACTAGACCCCATTATACTTTCCCCTTACACATGATGCCAAATGGAATGAGCCAAAATTCACATAATGCCACACGGATTGTGTCAAAATTCACATAATAACACAAACAGAATTGAGCCAAAATTCACATAATGCCACATGGATTGAGCCAAAATTTACATAATAACACACACAGAATTGAGCCAAAATTCATATAATGCCACAAGGATTGGGAAAAAATGCACATAATGCCACACGGATTGAGCCAAAATTCACATAATGCCACACGGATTGAGCCAAAATTCACATAATGCCACAAGGATTGAGCCAAAATTCACATAATGCCACAAGGATTGGGAAAAAATGCACATAATGCCACACGGATTGAGCCAAAATTCACATAATGCCACAAGGATTGAGCCAAAATTCACATAATGCCACATGGATTGAGCCAAAATTTACATAATAACACACACAGAATTGAGCCAAAATTCACATAATGCCACATGGATTGGGAAAAAATTCACATAATGCCACACAGATTGAGCCAAAATTCACATAATGCCACACGGATTGAGCCAAAATTCACATAATGCCACACGGATTGAGCCAAAATTCACATAATGCCACATGGATTGAGCCAAAATTCACATAATGCCACATGGATTGAGACAAAATTCACATAATGCCAACACGGATTGAGACAAAATTCACATAATGCCACATGGATTGAGCCAGAATTCACATAATGCCACATGGATTGAGCCAGAATTCACATAATGCCACACAGATTAAGCCAAAATTCACAATACACTTCATAAACAGGGACATTGTCCACCAAAGGCTCGCATTAAACATTTACACCATAATGTCCATTACACGTTAAGTTACACGCCATTATGTCCATTATGTGTTATGCCAAACACCATAATGCCTATTAAAAATTATGCTACATAAGTGCTGCTTCTCTACATGCTCATTGCCAAGGGTTCTATGCTCATTGCCAGAGGTTCCATGCTCGTAGCCATGTGGGATTACATGCTCATTGCCAAGGGGGAATACATGCTCGTGGCAAATGGGGGACAGCCGCCGCCAGGCAGAAGTGATAGCCACTGACAGTGGCAGAGCCTGGCTGTATTCAGAGCACTGCAGGTCCCGGCTATTTGAAATAATACCCCTTTCACACCAGAAAAGGCATTCCTTGGTTGGCCCCTTTTACACCAGCCTAGTCCCTGCATTTTCTGGTGTGAGGGGTAGAGAAAACCACCCCTCCCCCCTTTAACCAGTTATCTCATTTAACCGGCTATATCTTCGGAACCAACTGACCCATTTACATGAGACAAGTATTATATTGAAGAACTTTTGAGTGGGCTTTGAATGATTTTGGTCCAGTGAAACTGGATCGTTTGGTTCCAGAGTAATCTGCCCTCAAAGAACATGAACAACCATGAAATTACATTTCAAAAATAAAAAAATCGGTTTACACGTAATATCTCTGGAACTGATTGACCAATTCGGACCAGCCTGGTATCATATTGAAGGCCCAGTGATTTGAAATTGAATGAAATCAACCACAAGCTTCTGTGATGCCAGGGCGGGAACTGGCAGCCGTCGGAACCGGGAGGGGTCGGAATTGACGGGTCCCATATTATCCTATGGGGAAAAAACGTTACAGGTTTGCCAGGCGATATCTCCGGTTCCTGGGGGGCTAGAGACACGGGGCTGGGCTCGTTGGAAAGCCCTGGTCCTCAGCTATGTGCCCGGGTGCCCCCCCCCCCCTGAATCCGCCACTGCTGGTGTACAGAACACAGAGGACACATTGAACAAAAAAGAATGAAAGAGCAATAGATATTTACAGGTAACTTACTTTATGTGCTTTTTATTACTGGTTATAAGCAACCTCATACAACATACTGTACAATAAAATGTGCTCAAATTCTATGGTTTTGGAATACAGGTGATTGGTTTAAAATGATATTCTTAAATTGATCCACAAAGTCCTTAAGATAGCTCTACTGTATTATAAAGAACAGTTGTATTGCTGTACAGTTATATTTCACTACATTGCCACCTACTGGAGAAAATCTGATATTACCCAATTTGTAGAAAATTGAAACAAGCTGTAAGAGGGCAATCACTGTTTTTCATATTTTTCATGCAAGATATTACTTTTTATATATAGGTAATTTGCAATTATTTTATGTCACAAATTTGCATAATTTCCTATTTTATTTAGAAATTACAAGTGATCAAGTATCATTCTACAAATGACAAGAGCTTATGGACACGGGAGCTTTGTTGTAAACGTAGACTGTTCTATAAGATTTATCAAATAAATACAATTCAAAAGCAGGTACAGGGGTCCTAATTACAGAATTCAATGCATTCAATTGATTAAAATGATTTTATTTGATTACCTGTTTAATAATATGAAGTATATACAGTACCATGACTTGCTAAGCACTTATGTTAACAAACCTGTGATCCATAACATAAAGCATGCAAAACATCTAAAGCTGGGTACACACAAGTAGATATATCTGCAGACCAATTAATCTGCAGATATATCTACAGAATCATCGGGCAGCGTGTTTGCCATTCATGATCTGTCGGGACTGACCTCACAAGTGAGCTATCAATCACCGGCGGCTTCCGGCACAGCTGTACGGACAGTCAGTGGATCACCCGTACACACAGCAGGATGCACCGATATATCTCTAGATATATTGGGCATCCGCTGTGTCGCAGATCCAACGTAATATATCTGTTAAAGACGCAGTTCTCAGATATATCGTTCGTATACACTGGCTGATGGTGCATCAATATGTCGGCTGTTCAATCGAACGCCCGATATATCGGCCAGTGTGTACTCACCTCAAGGGGCTATTCCCCATGCCGATTCACCAAATGTGAGACCTACACCCCGATAGGTTTTGATGTATGGGCCCCTAAAAGCATAGCAGCATATAAATAAACAAACCAAAAAATGATTTCATAATTGATACTTGGTGAATGTTGCGGGCTATGCTCGCCACCTATTCTATTCTCCCTCTATGGGGGTCGTGGACGCCCACGAGGGAGAATAGCCGATTGTCTATCGGGCTGATAGACTGAGTAAGCGACTCCCAAACAGAAACATTTATACAGTACAAATTACAGGCCAAGTTGAATTATCCATGATGCCTGTCAGTGACTTATAGGTATACGGGGGTATTCAATCTCTCATCGCTATTCCCGACGGGGGAAATAGCGGCATTGAATCCCACCGATAGGCAAACGCAGGGGAAGGGGTTCTGGTTGCCCGGAAACCCCTCTCCTCTTGGCAAGTGGTTCAAATGATGACTATAGCGGGTATATAATATGAATACTACAGCTGCCACCACATAATACAGAGTAGCATTCCAGTGGTAGCAGCTTCTTCTACCAAGTTTGCTGTGTGTGTGTCCACAATCAGTGCACTTGACCAGAAAGCAGCTACCAGGAAGAAGGGACAGGAGCCTTATCATGAGGTGGGAGAATGTGTGCTTAGAAAGTGCAGTACTGGTTTTATTATGTTTGTGTATTTATTATGGTGAGTTTACCCTTTTCCTGATAACTTATTTATATTATTAAAAAGTTTGATATAGCCTATAATATAGTATACACCATGTATAGTGTTAAATATTAATACTGCATTCCATACAGTATCCAGTGTATAAAAAGAACAGTGTGTACATTAATGTCCAGGGTCATTAGTAGGTCATTCTAGCGCTTCCCCAGACTCTCGTTCCAATGTTCCACAGAGTGGTAATTTGTGTACTGCATTTGAAAACCCCCCTCTAGAAATCCTGGGTTTGCCTCTGCCACCTGCCGATTCTTCGTCGAGCCATCCAAGAACGGGACAGGGTCATGTCTGTCGGACCAGCCCGACAGTCCTGACCTGGGATTGAATATCTGCCTAGAGCTAGTCAATGATAAGCCCATTTGGTGGTATAACTGTGCTAACATGCATTAACCAACAGATTTCGGGCTAATTGCCCAAGCTAATGAGTTAATGTGCTTGTAGTAGCAGCAGTAAGGGTAGAAGGCTATACTGTCACTTCCGGTATATATGTATCAGTTTTAGCATAGCAATTTTGTTCAAACTTAACACAAGCAGATTTTAATTTATATATAAAAAAAAAAGTAGAAGGGGGAAATTTACTAAAGGAAATTTGTGAAAAATAGGTGTATTTGTATTCAAAAATTCACTTATTTTTGACATTTACTATCCCGAAAATACGGCAATTTGTATTTGTATTGTTAGCACATCGGGGGAAATTTACTAATATGAAAAACCTAGTTTTTCGCATTAGTATTTCCCCTACGACTGCATACGACTGTTTCAGTCGTATGCAAAGTCGTGTTCCGGAGGGGAATGTACAAAGCAGTCAGATATGACTGCTTTGTAACCCTCAGATGGTGTAACCATTCGTATTAGCTGGCCATATATACGGCCGCTAATACGAATTAGTAGAGGCAACCTGCACAGGTCAGTCAGTTCCGTGCAGGCTGCAAGGTGTAAAAAAAAATAGAAAATTAAATAAATAAATAAAAAAAACAGCGTGGGGTCCCCCCCACAGCTGTAACCAGCACCAGGCTGAAAGAGCCGGGGCCGGTAATTAAAAATCAGGGAACCCGACAAATAGGGGTTCCCCGATTTTTAACAACCAGCCCCAGGCTCCAGGTCCGGGGCTGGTTCCCAAAATACGGGGGGACAAAATGACTAGGGGTCCCCTGTATTTTAAGAACCAGCCCCAGGCCAAACCAGCCAGCAGTGTAATGCCACAGCTGGGGGGAGACTTTTTATACAAGTCCCCCCGGCCAAAGCATTCAGCCCTCTGAACAGTCAGCCTGGCCAGGGGCCCTGGGGGAGTGGGGACCCCCCCATTAAAGGGCCCCCCCTCCAGGACTTACCTGACCAGGCTGAAGCCTGGTGCTGTCCTCGATGCCCCTGGGCGGTGGGCATCGAGCTGATCTTGGTGAATAAAGATGAATAAACTATTGTTTTAAACTGTGGAACTATGAGTCCCAGCAAGCCTCCCCTGCAAGCTGGGACTTGGAGAACCACAAGTCCCAGCCTGCGGGGCATTAAAGGGCCCGCTGGCACTTGTAGTTCCACAGTAAAAAAAATAGTTAAATAAATACACACTGACACCTGAAAAATAAAAGTTTAATACATACATTACACACACACTGATACTTACCTATCTTGATCCCGTAGGTAGGTCCCAAGGTCTTGATCCGGTGTCTTGTCCTGGTTCCGGATCATGTCGTCATTCTTCATCATGTCGATCTTCATGTCGGCGTCGGCGTCAGGTCCGGGGCCGAAGAAATCCATGGTGGCCTGTGGAAGGAAATCCAACTCACCCAGGTCCTCCATGGAAGTTCTTCTGGCTTGGTCCGATGTAGTCCAGGCCTTCTTCCTTCTTCTTCCATCTTCTTGCTTCTTATTCACGCTGCCGGCGACTCCAGCAAAGCTCCCCGACTGTCAGAGCCGCAGAGATCCTTCCTCCTCGGTGTCTGTACTAAGAATGAATTCTGGCCAATCAGGAGCCACCTAGCGGCCAATCAGGAGCCAGGAAAGTCGGTTCCTGATTGCCCAGAATTCATTCTTAGTACAGACGCCGATTTAATAAATGCTTATATGGCCATGTCCAAGGCAGATACACATCTTTCTTAGTTCCAATCACTGTAGCATAAATAATTATGAAAATAGAGCTTATAGTGAATTTCTGTAGTGAATTTAATGCCATACACCAGTGGTAGCCAACCCTAGCCCTCGAGAGATACCAACAGCTTATATTTTCCAGACAGCCTAGCTACTGCACAGCTGCACTCATTAATCACTGACACATTTTAAAAGATCCACAGGTGGAGCTAATTAGCTCACTTGTGATTCTGGCCCTTATTCTGGTTGGTGCGGTCGAGCCGCATATGCGGCTCCGACCGCACCAGACGAATCCCCGCCTACAAGACGGATCGGCACGGCCGTCCGTACACGGACGGCTGCCGATCCGCATGAAAATGGTGGAGGCGTACGCCTCCACCATGGTGGGAGCTGCCCCCTGCATTCGATGGTCGTCGACCATCGAAGGCAGGTCCGCACGCCGCGGCAGCTCCCGCAAGCTGAGACCACACGGACAATCGTCCGTGTGGTAGCTTGTATGGGGGCTGAAAGCTGACATCCGGCGACGTCAGCTTTCCGCCCCCATGAGTTGCGTCATGGCCTCATTACCATGCGTACGCCCCGCGTTTGCATGGGAACGCCCATGAAACGCGGGGCGTATACATAGGGAAATGAGGGCATGAAGCCCCTCACGCCCCTATACGCCCCCTTTGCGGCGTACTAACGTTATGTGCGGCGAATTCGCCTGCACATGCGCAGATTGACCTCTGCGCATGTGCAGACGGAAAACATCGGCGGTACGGCCGCACGCGGGCCGTACCGCACGAACCAGAATAAGGGCCTCTGTGAGGAGACCTGCAAAACATGCACTGTTGGTAGCTCTCGAGGACTAGGGTTGGCTACCCCAGCCTTACACACTGAAAATTCCCTGTATGCTTGGCTGACCACTAAAACAACAAGGAAGGTTCATGGCCCATCTGGTGTTTGGCAAACCATATGTTATCGATCATCTCTATTTTGACAGTAATGGAAGCTGTAATGATGAAATCTCAGGATGAACATATGCAATAGACTTGTATGTATGACTTTAAGTGGAATCTGAGAAAGAAGTTAAAGAATAAAAAAAAAATAAAGAAAAACGTTATTACTAATTATAATAAAAATAATGATTTTCAACATTCAGGGGTAAACATCATTACATTTCAGACCTCGATCTATATCTGTCGGTGTTTCCTCTTATCAGTGTCAAACGCAGGATATTTAGTGTCTTCCACTCTGCAGTGCATTGGAGTAAGTACGGGAGTCTGGGGGAGCGGTAACAGCCCTAAAAATTGGTCTTTTTATACACTGGATACAGTATGGAATACAGTATAAATATTTAAACGTGCAGATGGTCTATAGCAGGGGTTCTCGAACTATTTTGCTCTGGGACCCCATCAGACAGTAAACATAATTATAGGACCCCAGCAAGTGACTGCAGAAGGCCATCACATCACAGGTGTAGTCAGCAGACAGCACATACATAGCAGCATTGTGGAGGCACCAAATGATGTGAGGAGTCTGACATAACAGACAATTCAACAGATGTATCAGACTCCTTGAATCACTGACTGAGATTAGAAAAGTCATCAGCCTGATGGTCAGCAACATGCAGTCGCGACCCCATGCAGAGAAGGTTGGGACCCACTTTGGGGTCAGGACCCACAGTTTGAGAACCACTGGTCTATAGTATAGGCTGTTTCAAACATTTAAATAAGATAAGTGGTCAGAAAAAGGTAAAACATATAATAAATAAATACAAAAACATAATAGAATCCCAGTACTGCATTTTCAAAGCTCACAATCTCCCACTTCATGGTAAGGCTCCTGTCTCTTCCTCCTAGCAGCTAGTCTCTGGTCCATTGCGATGTATGAGGGCTCAGAGCCACGCATACAGTAAATGTGCTATAATAAGCTGGTACAATACGCATGTGCTGCTCTGCTCTGTCCCTTACACTGCATGATGTAGTGGCAGCTTTATTGATCATATTATATACCAGATATTATTTCAAGACACTTGATCCAGTATCTTGCTATTCAACCCTATGCACTTTGGTGTACATCTAGCTGCACTTGGAGCAAAAGGCAATGAAGGATTTTGCACTGCCCTTTTTCTGCTTTGCACAACAAGGGCCTTGTATTGCACAGTATATACTTAGCAGCTAGGGATGTTCATCTAATGATATAAATAGTACAGCAACAAAGTATATCATTAGTATGCATAGTAGAGTACATGTACATGCAATGGCAAGGTCCAAGGCCCCCACACTGTCCAGTCCAGCAAATAAAGCTCCACCAACCCAATGACAAAAAAACATAATTAGCTAAACATGCACAGAAACATGGCTAGAAAGATTTGCAGTTCCATACATCAATTCAATGGGGCAGATGTATTAAGCCTTAATAAGAGATAAATGCAAGGGTGATAAAGAGAGATAAACATCCAGCCAATCAGCACCTTACTGACTTTTTTCAAACACAGCCTGTAACATGGCAGTTAGCAGGTGATTGGCTGGACATTTATCTCTCTTTATCACCCTTGCATTTATCTCTTGTTAAGGCTTAATACATCTGCCCCATTGACCCTACTGTATCAAGTAATATGAAGAAAACTACTTAGCAGGTATACCATGCAGTGTATAAGGGCAACTCTCTGAGATTCTCCTTACAACATGCCCTAGGGACAGCAGTCACTAACCTTTGCTCTGTGTATGCGGTCCCATTCATTCCCAACTCTTCTCTGATGGGTACAGTCAATCCCGGTATAACCACAGTGTCAGGATTCTAGATCTAGTTTGCTGCCTCTGTGGTCTGCTGCTCGTTTGACTTAGCTGTTCTAGCTGTTGGACAGCTCCTTGCTTTCACCTGATCAGCTCAGTTTTTCTGCTGTCTTGATGTAATAGCATATCCTAGTTCCACCTCTTGACTTCCTATAGAAGGCAGATCTTGAGATTTATCCCTTGCCAGATTATTGTACCCTAGTTGCTGCTGTGCCCTGCACCATTCTCCCTTCAATATTCAGTTATATATCATTCTAGATTGTCCTTGACTTCCATCTGCCTCAACCATTCCCACTGCTCTGCCTTTTTGTGTCCTGTTCCCTTTTGCATCTTTCTCTTACTTTATTCTGGTGAATAACTCTGTCCTGTTTTCCAGCCACTGGACTCTATACATTCTCTAGGATAGCAATGCTGATTGTACATAGCATACAGGTGCAGGGGCAGAACTCTGGGAGGCAATGGAGTCATCTGCCGCCGGGCTCCTGCTCCCAAGGGGGCACCTCTCCTTCCCTTTGAGTTTGAATCAGTTAAGTGAAAGCAGTTGATATTGCTAATGTGGCTGACTCCCCCTTCTAACATCATTTTTGCAAGTGTCACACCCTGTATTAGAACCATGACCTTACTGGAGACAGACACCTTACTGAATTAGCTATTGGGGGGGGGGGGGTCACCAGTACTTACCTTGCCTCCGGGCAACTGGGATGAACTTACGCCACTGTACAGGTGACATATAAAGCTGCCATTGCCTGTTGGTGATGTACAAATCTCAGGGATGCCACAGACATCCATGGTTTGGACACGGCGCAGAACACTGAATGGAAGTGTGCCATGGTGTATGCAGTATATACAGTATACACGCACAGGTGATAAGGAGCACGCATCTGTTCTTCTGCACTCTTTCTAACCCATTTTATCTTTACAAACTGTCATTTGAAGAAAGTGTAAATATTGCATACTTATGTATTTAACTATGAATATTCAGAGGCTCATTTACACATGTTAATATGCCATTCACCATTCAATATGCTTCACTTGGTCGCAATAAACAGATTAACATCTATTGGAATAATGTGTACTCTGAGGCAGACGCACAGATCGTTATAAATGTAAATGCATGTAACACAGCCCAGATGTACAATTTATAAGGAATAATTAAAAACATTATTATTGTACAATAACATGTTCTGGATGCGACAAATATTATGTAGTATAAAGGCAAAATGAAAACAGTCTGAGGACTTAAATCCTACTTTTAGCAATATTGATGGGTGAATGCACCCAGGGGCGGATCCAGGAGAAAATTACAGGGGAGGGGTACCATGATAGGAGAGGGGATGGTAGGGGAGGGGGGGGGGGGTGTTAGTGGTGCCAGTGTACATGCTCCAAGAGCAGCAAGAGAGAGGATGAGAGCAGAGAGCGGGCGGGAATGGGTTTAAAAATAGACCCTGGCATTTAAAGGCCCACCTTGGCGTCGAAAGTAAAGGATGTAGTTCTGTGTGCGCCAAAGGCTTGTGCGCTCCGGAAAAGGGTGTATGGCCACTCAAAAGGGGGAGTGTCCTTGAGTGTAGTGTACCACACCATATACCACTTCTACACATTATCCAACAAAATACTAGACCCCGTTATACTTGCCCCTTACACATGATGCAAAACGTAATGAGCCAAAATTCACATAATGCCACACGGATTGAGCCAAAATTCACATAATGCTACACAGATTGAGCTAAAATTCACAGTAATGCCACATGGATGGAGGCAAAATTCACAGTAATGACACATGGATGGAGGCAAAATTCACATAATGCTACACAGATTGGGCTAAAATTGACATAATGCTACACGGATTAATCCAAAGTTCACAATATGCTTAATAAATAGGGACACTGCGCGCCGAAATTGAGCATCAAACATTTACACTGTAAAGCCCATTACACATTAAGCCACACACCATAATATCCATTACATATTATGCCAAACACCAAATGCCTATTAAAAATGATGCTACATAAGTGCTGCTTACCTACGTGCTCATTGCCAGGACTCGGCTTCTTGAAATAATACCCCTTTCACACCAGAAACTACAGGATGTTACCTGGGAATATGGTCCCTGGATCATGCAGGGACTAGAAATGTGAGGCTGTGCTTTTTGGAAAGCCCCGGTCCTCAGCTACAAAAAAAACCATGTGCCCGGTTAACACCCCCCCCCCCCCCCCCCCCCGAATCTGCCACTGAATACACCTTTCTACTGAAGAAATAGTTATTAGTGCCCTCCTTCTCAAAATTAATGTTTTAGCAATACTGGTGATGAGTAGCACCAGCCACAAGTGCTGAATGAGGAATGACACCTGAGATTGTTACCCTTTATGTAATAGAGCATAGTTTTGCTACTTAAGAGCTAGATGTACTGTACTAAGGCTTGAAACGTGATAAAATGGAGAGTTAAAAAACACCAAGTAATCAGCTCCTACCTGTCAGTTTTCAAACACAGCATGTAACAAGGTAGTTACGAGCTGAGTGGCTGGTGGTTTACCACTCTCCATTTTATCACTTTTCAAGCTTAGTACATCTGGCCCTAAGAGATGTAGGCCGTGATGTAGTGACTGATGTTTTTAGTCTAATTTTGTGAAATGTCCAATTTTTCTGCAAAAAAAACCTGACATTTTACAAAGTCATATTCTCTATGTGGGTTGGGGGCATAGGAAAAATGCACGCAAAATTCACAGCAGCAGCACCCGGTGGCCAGTGGCGGTCAGGACTGCCTTAATTGCCTGCCACCGCCAGTCTCCAGCGCACACTCCAAACATATCACGGCAGCTGGGTGTTGCCACTGCGGCAGATGGACCTGAAGCGTTGACTGGGCTCCATTCAAGTCAGCTCCAGGTCTCGCCTCTATAGACGTCACGGCACGCACAATGCGGTGACGGCACGCATCTGTCCTCGCGTCCACACTCCTGTCCTCCTGCTGCCTCAGAGCCAACAGCACGTGTGCCACAGTCACTATCAGCAGACTCTCAGCAGGCAGTGAGTGATAGCCACGCTGAGCAGGAGCCAGCTTGAGCTGCAGCCAGGCAGTCAGTGTTCCTCCTAGAAGGAAGCAAGCTAGGTTAGGTATTTTCTTTGCTTGGTGAGGAAAGAAATAGCAATTAAATTGTAAAGTAATACATTTGAAACTGACATGCACATTGAGTACTGTACATACTGACTGACTGTGGTGGGTAGGAGCTGCAGCAGCAGTCACTGAGGGTCTGCTGCAGGTATCTGTTAGGGGAGAGAGGGCCAAGGGGGGAATATATTGTAACAAACTTACAGCTTGATGGACTAAAGGTGCCCATACATGGTGCGTTTTTACCGTGTGATGGATCCATTGCACAGTACAAAAAGTATGTGCTGGTTTGCATTGATGCCCAGTCGGCGATGACAGACACGCCCAGTAGATGGAGATAGACACATCCAGTAGGCAGCGATAGGCATGCCCCTCCAATTGTGCATGCACTAATAAAATGGGCTTCGCAAGCCTACGGTTGGGGGACAATATATTGTGCAACCTTCTTTTCCACAAAGTTAGCCACAATAACAATAGTAATAATAATAATAATAATATTAATAATAATAATAATAATAAAATACAAAATAGTAAAAAGAAGTTTTAACAAAGGAGAAAGAAGACAAAGAAGAAGAAGAATTATATTTCTACAGTATTTCCTCCAATTCGGCACAAAACACGTTACAGATAACATGAACATAATACAGAAGTTCAGAGAATACAGAAACAATGAATAAAATACAAAGATGTGACAGACATTTTGTGTTTTCAGTTCCAAAGATTATTCCTCCTACACACATTGGGATTAGGAGAGATTGCTGCTAAATCATCAGAACCATTCACAGCTCTTTCTACACAGGAGAGTCCCAGGGAGGCAGCCATCTTGGGTGCACGACGTAGGTCATACCTCCCAACTGTCCCGCATTCTGTGGGAACGTCCTGGATTTTGGGGACTTTCCCCGCGTCCCGCCCAAGGCTGGCAGTGTCCCGCGGCAGGGAGCAGTTGGGAGTCCCCCCTGTAATCCAGTGAATAGACACGTTGTGCACAGGGTCTATTCCCGCAGTAGAGAGACTGGGGGCTGGCCAGCAGCTTACAGAGCCGCTGGTCAGGCCAGGCTCCACAGCGGCGAAAATGGGGACGTGGCCGCATGGGAATGATGCGATTTATAGGCCATGCCCCTTACTGCTACGCCATGCCCGGGCGTGCACCCCTATCCTTCCTTGCTGGTATGAAAAGTTGGGAGGTATGTGTAGGTTACAATGTGCAATCAGCAATACATGACAATAGGACATACAAGGGTAAAATAAGAAGCAACTATATTACAGATAGAGCCGGCCTCTTCCTTGCGATTCTATCGCCTGCCCCCTGCCAGCGGCCGGCTCTCACCAGGGGCACTAACGCACGAGATGCTCGCACGCGCCCCGTGCTTACGGAGCTTTCTCTGCCGCCCCCCGCCTCTGCTTATTGCGGCCTCATCTGGCAGTCCCAGAGGGAGTGAAGTCCTCCCACTGGGACTGCCACTGGGACTGCCTGTGGAGTCTGTGATAGACAGGTAGGACTTCCAATAGGAAGCCACTGCCAGCCACAGTAAAGCCAGTGGGAGGGGCTGCAGGCCTGCAACTCATAGGTTAGATCTGCCACTGCCTAATTCTCACCTTATAATTCCATATTAGACAAGCAAGCTCACGCCCCTCTTATTGCAGGCCCCTAATGGCTTGCTCTCTTTAAGATTTGTTTGTTAATAATTGTAACACCTGTGCTGTGATATAGTAACCACACAAATGAGCTACTTCTCGCCCCCTTAGCCTGGTACATAGCATCATAGTTCCATTGCTTATTAGAGATGTGGGGGCTCGGATTCCTCAGATCCGAGCCAGCACGGACGTCATCAATCCGGGCCCGGATACGAGCAGCGTTCGGCCATCCCGCCTGACTGGAATCTGGGCGCACGGGCAAAACGTCATCGCCCGGCGTCGGATTCTCGCGAGATCACGGAACCCTTAAATTCCGCAACCTCGCGCCGCCATCTTCACTCCAATCTCGGAGAAGGGTAGGGAAGGGTGTGCTGCTGCTGTGTGTGGTCTCTGCTGGGCCCGTGCTGCTGTGTACTGTGTCTCTGCTCAGTGATCAAGACATCACCATTGCAAGGATGACTGGTGCTGTGTTCTGTCTCTCCTTTGTGCTCCTGTATAGTCAGTCACAGTGTGATAGTCCACTGGTGCTGCTAGTGCCACTGCCTGCCCTGCACTGCCTAGTGTCTGCTGCAGTCTGCTCTCTGCTGTTGCCACTGGCTAGTGCCTACCAGTACCTATTGCAGTATATAATTCCAGTGTGCTGTTGCCCCTGGCTACCAGTACCTATCACAGTATATAATTCCAGTTTGCTGTTGCCACTGGCAGTGGCTACCAGTATTTTATTTATTGCAGTATATAATTCTAGTCTGCTGTTGCCACTGGCTACCAGTATTTATCGCAGTATATAATTCCAGTCTGCTTTTGCCTCTGGCTACCAGTTTTATTTATCACAGTATATAAATCCAGTCTGCTGTTTCCACTGGCTACCAGTATTTATCGCAGTATATAATTCCAGTCTGCTGTTGCCGCTGGCTACCAGTATTATTTATCACAGTATATAAAAATCCAGTCTGCTGTTTCCACTGGCTACCAGTATTTATCGCAGTATATAATTCCAGTCTGTTGCCACTGGCTACCAGTATTTATTGCAGTATATAATTCCAATCTGCTGTTTCCACTGGCTACCAGTATTATCAGTCCAGGGGTGCCCACATGTGTGCTGTATCCATCCAGGGGTGCCCACATGTGTGCTGTATTTGTCCAGGGGTGCCCCCATGTGTCCTGTATCAGTCCTGGGGTGCCCGCATGTGTGCCGTATAATTCCAGGGGTGCCCCATGTGTCCCATATCAGACCAGGGGAGATGCCCTTTTTTTTAATGAAAATAAAATTAAGGTGTTTTTTTTTTTTTTACTGCAAGGGCTGTTAAATGCGCTGTAGTCCAGGGGTGAGCCAAGAGTGCTGTATAATTCATGGGGTGTTGCTAAGTAAGGTGTGCTGCTCTTTTTTATAATTAAAAGAATACACATTTTTATTTTTACTGCAGGAATTTGTCTGCCGTATAATTCCATGCCTGCCGCCATGTGTGCCGTAACAGTCCAGGGGTGCCGCCATCTGTGCTGTATAATTCCATATGTGCTGTATCAGGTCAGGGGTGCCACCATCTGTGCCGTATAATTCCTGGGGTAAGCCAAGTCTGCCGTATAATTCATGGGGTGCTGCCAAGTGTGCTGTATTAGTCCAGGGGTGATGCTAAGCATGCCATATCAGTCCAGGGGTGATGCTAGGCAGGGGCGGGCTGGGCCGGGGGGCAGGATGCCACATGCCCCCCGGGCCGGTATGAAGTGGCTGGGCCAGGGCCGGCTGTGTGCATTTTGCACAGCCCTGCTGCCGCAGCCGTCTCCGGGTCCTGCTGCACACAGCACAGGCCTCCATGTACGGTGACGGCCCCTCCAAAAATGGCCGCCGCCTTGGAGGAGACAGACACTAGAGGTACTGTTGTACCTCTAGTGTCTGTCAGAGCCTGGATGACAGCGCGGCCAGCAGTGGCGTAAGTATGGGTCCGCACTCGCAGTCTCGCGGGGGGGGGGGGGGGGGGGACCATCTCCACTGGGGCGCAGCGCAGGGTCACGGCAGGCACATAGCACTAATACTTTAGTGCTATGTGATGTAAATATATATGTTATGTGTTTTTTCACCTGCTCCATGTCACTTGTATCCCCCCCTCTCCATGTCACATGTAATCCCTCCAGCATAATGTCACATGTAATCCTCCAGAATAATTTCACATGCAATGCCCGCACCCTAAACTGGGTTCACATTCCTTCCTGACACATTTTCCTTCCAGGTGCTGGAAGAATGGGGGGCCAGAGCCATTGGGGTGACCTGCCTTGTGGAGGAGCTTGGATCAGGACGGAGATTTGCTGTAAAGAAGGTCAGAGAACCTGTTATTTATCTGCACACCAATAGTAGTAACATGGACGCCCTCCTCTGACTCCATTATCATACCTGTATGCCCATATATCTATAAATAGGCAGTGATTGCCCGCCCATTAACTCACCATCATCTGAGTGCGGTCTTCTACTACTGGTTGTATCACTGGACATTTGTGCGGAGTAGGTGAATAGGGATGTGGCGGGTATAGCATGGGTGAATAGGGGTGTGGTGGGTATAATAGGGTGACAGGTATAGCATGGGAGAGTAGGGGTGTGGCGGGGGGTATAGCATGGGTAAGTAGGGGTGTGGCGGGTATAGCATGGGTGAGTAGGGGTGTGGCGGGTATAGCATGGGTGAGTAGGGGTGTGGCGGGTATAGCATGGGTGAGTAGGGGTGTGGCGGGTATAGCATGGGTGAGTAGGGGTGTGGCGGGTATAGCATGGGAGAGTAGGGGTGTGGCGGGTATAGCATGGGTGAGTAGGGGTGTGGTGGGTATAGCATGGGTGAGTAGGGGTGTGGCGGGTATAGCATGGGTGAGTAGGGGTGTGGTGGGTATAGCATGGGTGAGTAGGGACAAGTATAGCATGGGTGAATAGAGGTGTGTTGGGTATAGCATGGGTGAATAGGGGTGGGTATAGTAAAGGTGAATAGATGCGGGTATAGCATGGGTGAATAGAAGCGGGTATAGCATGGGTGAATAGGGGTGGGTATAGCATGGGTGAATGGGGGCGGGTATAGCATGGGTGAATATGGGTGGGCATAGCATAGGCGGATAGTGGCGTTATAGCATGGGTGAATATGGGTGGGTATAGCATGCGTGAATAGATGCCGGTATAGCATGGGCGAATAGGGGTGGGTATAGCATGGATGAATAGGGGTGGGTATAACATGGGTGAATATGGGTGGGCATAGCATGGGCGGATAGGGGCGGTTATAGCATGGGTGAATTAAGTTGATTTGCTGCGGGTACAATCTTACCTACTAATTATGAGCTTTCATGTTAGTCGTTATATCATTGTGGTGGGGTACAACTACATGTACTGTAATTGCTAAATGAAGTGTGATGAGCCTGGTTAAATGTTTGTATACATTGTATTTAAATATGCACCTGTTCGTTACATTATAATATTATTTCACTGTGAACGAGATGCCGCCGGGACTACTCAGTCGTGGACACGGGTGCTATGTGCGTCTGGTGGTGTTTCCATGGCAGCCGCGCACGCACTTGCTATGTGCGGCGGGCGACGTCCCCTTGGCAACCCTTTGTTCTTTCATGACGCTGTGTTAGCGTCTCACCTTGATGATGTCACTTGTTTCTATTGCCGACTCTGGCTGTGTGGATTTTCGCGGGCTGGTGAGTGTGAGGAGGGGGATATAAGGAATGCTATTGTCATTTGCAAATTAGCCTGATGACGACATGTTGTGTTGAAACGTTGCTGTAGTGTGCTTTTTGAATAAGAGATTGATATCAAAACCGTTGGCGTGCTGCTTCTTTCTTGTTATATATTTCATACCGGATTTTGCAAATAAAGTTTTTTAGTGCAAAAGAATTAGTATAACATGGTCGTCAACGTTTCAAGGCCTCAGCCTTTTCATCAGGACGGACATAAAGTGCATACAGTGCATATATATATATATATATATATATATATTTCTAAAATATGGGCTGACCCTGCTAGAAAAAACTGCCTGTACCGTAAGTACATTTTTCTACCTAGACTTATACACACACATATATATATATATATGTAATGAACAAACAGTGGCACTCCATGGGTTAAAGCAGGCAAATATATGTTTAATTGGCATTACGGTGTGTGGCATTATGTTTAATGGGCATTACGGTGTGTGGCATTATGTGTAATGGGCATTACAGTGTAAAATTTTGCAGCGCGCCTTCGCCGCGCACTGTCCCTAATTCAGCTGTGTGTATGGGGAAATTATTGTTTAATAATTGCTGCATACTAGATAGAGGGGAGAGGGAGGGTAGGGTGTTGAAACAATGGTGATGGTGGTGGGCCACTTGCTTGTGTTGCCCCCCAGGCTAAAAGTTGCCAGCCAGCCCCTGATGCTAGGTGTGCCGTATCAGACTAGGGGGGATGCTAAGTGTGCCATATCAGTCCAGGGGTGATGCTAAATGTGCCGTATCAGTCCAGGGGTGATGCTACCTGTGCCATATCAGTCCAGGGGTAATTCTAAGTGTGCAGTATCAGCCTAGAGGGGATGCTAAGTGTGCCATATCAGTCTAGTGTTTGTGCCGCACACTTGTGTGGCTTATCATAGTTATCCAGCTACCTCGGTGCAACCTTTTGCCCTAAAAACAATATTGTAAGGTGTGAGCTGTTCAGAATAGACTGTAAATGAGTGGAAATGAATGTTATTGAGGTTAATATAGCGTAGGAGCAAAATAAAATAAAAATTATGCGATTTTAGCAGTTTTTATGCTTTTTTAACAAAAAAATCAGAACCCAAAACCCAAGAAATCCAAACACAAAACACTTAGGAGGTGTTTTGGCAAAACCCATTAGAACCCAAAACCTCAATGTAATCAGAACCCAAAACCGGTCGGTGCACATCTCTACTCCTCATCCATCTTGGCCTTCAGGATACCTTTGACGTTACTGTACAACTTATGTTAGAGAGGTCCCGATGGCAGGACATCCAGGACCGTCCTCCACATTGCCTGCTTCTGGGAAGCAGGGGGCCCTGTACACCTGGGCATCCAGACAAGTAGATCTGCGGGTCCCGACCACAAACCCGGCGGCGGCAAGCGGAGGAGTAAAGCAAGGATGGGGGTTTTAACTTTACCTGGGGAGGTGCTGACGAAATTTGGTAGTTACGACACTCTATACCGTAGCTATGGGTTAACACGCTCGGCTCGCGGCATCTATGATTAGGGCATTGAACATGGATTTCTGTTCAAACCTCTCTAGGGCTAAAACACAAATCTGCAGTGTGTTTTAACTGAATAGCACCAGCAACAGATCAATTAACCGCTTGCAATTAACTGAGGCTAATTGGATCTGGCCCCATATACGAGACCTCAATATTTATATTGTAATTGCTTTTCTTTATTTCTTTTGCTTTGGTCAATTGTCTTTTGGCCTAATAGTATGTTATAACCTTTGGGAAAACACTCCTCCTTTTCTCTGTGAGACAGTTCCAATAGGCAGCTTTCCAGCTTTAAAGCATGGAAGGGATGAATGTGCAGATGGTTTTATCATTAACATGCGCACCTTTCATTAACATTGGTCAGCTTTTGTTGTACCAGCAGGGAAGAATATACACTCAGATGCCTCCTAACAGGACGTGATTCCAGTTGATAGATCTACAATGTCCAGGGCTTAAAGTGGTCCTGGAGAGGTGGTGGAACTCCTTTCCCCTAACACTGCCCCCCCCCCTTACCCTCACCCCCTCATTAGGCAGAGTCTAGACCAGTGCCAGAGAATTTGCACACAGAACACAATCATATACACAGCGAGGATTGCAGAAAACCAGCGATCCTCGCTGTTTAACCCCCGCGCCGGCCGCTCGCTCTATTCAATGTTCTGGGGAAATCCTCGCCATCACAGGACAGCGAGAATTCCCCAAAACAGCGAGACCCGCGGCTAATGCAGAAAACTCGCTGTATTTAGCCGCGAGTCTCGCTGGTTAAGGAGCCGCATACGGCAATACCCCCTCACTCAAAAAATGGAGCGAGGGGGAATTGGCATATGAGGGGGCTGCATTGAATACTGACAGGGTGAGTGGTGACAGAGAGCAGGAAGCTCTGCTCGCTGTCGCCGTTTACCCACAGCATTGAATACCCCCCAATGTCTAGATCAGACATGTTCAACCTGTGGCCCTCCAGCTATTGTGACTACATGTCCCATCATGCATTGCTACAGTTTTGCTATAAGGGAATGCTAAAACTATGGCAAGGCATGCTGGGATGCACCCTGAGATGCTATACTCCTTGAATTATTAACACCACCCCCCTGATGGGTCAAATGCCCCCCCATTGTCATAACGCCAACCCGAAGCGTGGCCAGCGCAGCGAGCCCGCGATGGGTTACGGTACGCGTCCTCCGACCTTTTCATACCCCCACTATCCACGTCGGCATGGAGTTGAATTTATATAGTGTAGCGAGCGCAGCGAGCCCGCAGCGTGGCGAGCGCAGTGAGCCCCGCGATGGGACGCGCATTACTTCACAGATATTAAGCGTCCGCTCGCCACGCTTCGGGCTCGCCACGCTTCGGGTTGGCGTTCATCGTGGGGTAGCGTTAACAATGGGGGGCATTTGTCATGTAAAATACCCATAAGGGTGGGTATACAATGAAAAATCGGGTCCATTGGCCCATTTAACATTGTTCCCTATGTAAAATCGAGTACATCGCATCGGTCACATCGCATGCCTTAACTAGAAATAGCCCTAAAATCGCGTTGGTCGCGTCCATGGCATACCTTAAGTTAAGGTATGCTATTACCTACGACGGGCGCCGTGCTAGGAAACAAGTACCAAATTGACAAAAGCACAAGAACAACATTGCAATGGTTGACACATGAAAAGATCAACTTCAGTTTAAAAAAAAAAAAAAAAAAAAAATTAATCCAAATGACTTGTTGATACTTTATAATCCGTGACGACTACAACTGGGAGTGGTAAAGTGCCTGGCGAGCGAAGCGCTTAATGTGAGGGTACACGTTACACTAACTGGGGTCCATGTCGACACACAAAAAAAAAAACCTCATGTTGACCATTGCCGGTGTTGACAATTTCCATGTTAACCGATTGCTCGTGTCAATCTTTTGCCCATGTCGAACTTTTTGTTGTTTCATCCTTTTCACTGTTGCCCTATAGTGGGCCTCCCAATGCTAGAACTCTTGCAATGTCCAACTTTTGGCCTGCAGAATTAGGCAGTAGACTGCAGCTATACACAGGTTACATGCACCTACTGCTACTGGGACTGAACAGCGAGCACATCTCACTCAGAGGCAGCACTGACAGCCAGCCTGACAGGAGGGGACGCAGTGACGTAGATGGGACCCACTGACGCATGCGCAGAAGCCGCTTTTCCCGTTGTGTCCCAGGATCTCCCTGTGGCCGCCGCTGCTTCCTGGGCTGGGCTGCGCATGCGCAAGGCCGCCGCACTAGTGATGGTGGAGGAGTGAGCTACTGATCGGTGCGTACACAGCGATTGTCATCACATCAGCGCTCTGAGCGGGGACGTGGGCCTGGGCTGCCATCCCTGGAGATACCCCCACTACTGCTGCTTCTGCTCTATGGTGAGGTAAGGCTGCTGCTCTGCGTGCATGCATTGCTGCCAGCATTGTGGGGGGCGTGTTATCCTTGTGTAATACTTTGGGTATATAACACCCTGACTCCCCTGGATGTGATACAACTTCGCTGCTTCTCCCAGAGAGGACCACCAGTAGCCCACACCCCCTGTCATGTGTCACTGGGGTGCAATGGCTGGTGCATGTTCTGCAGATTCGTGCTTGGCAAGTGTGTGCAGTGACTGAGACACAATCTCTGATTACACACTGATTCGTCTGTCCAGGGATGTGCTATATATGTTCTGGGTTATTTGCATTTATTTATATATATATATATATATATATATATATATATATATATATATATATATATATATATATATATATATATATATATATATATATATACAGATGGTCAGCTATCTGTAAAAACAGTCTTGCCATTCTATATAGCACCACGTATAAAGCAGCGGGTCTGTATTTATGTACCTGTTGCAGCAAATCTGGACTTTGATGTGTTTAAAAGGTTAAACATTTATATAGGTGTAATTTTGTGGGCATGATGTTTGTTTAAGGAAATGCCAGCTTTGCCCAAGTAGAGCGTTCAATCACTTGTGTTTTTAATCTCTATATTTTAGAGTGTAAGCTCTCATGAGCAGGGCCCTCATACTTTTGCTTCCCTCCATCATCTCATTACCGTTGCCAATAGTGACAGCAAACCTTTTATCCCATTTTACGCAAAGGTTTCATGTTGTAAGTCTTCCGTTTTTCTTGTCTTTATACTTTTTTCTGCTCATAAACTCTGCAAGGCACAGCTGACCCCTTGAAGCGCCATATAAATAAATGATCATAATCAGCAAAATTTATCTTCTATAAATAGCACTCCGTAATGATGGCTCCCCATTCATTCTGCTATGTGGAGTGGTTGGGTTATGATAGGGTAATCCAGGCAGTACAGGAAATATAGACAGAATTAAGCAACTGGCAAATATCACCAGGATGATTCCACCTCTCGATTGTTTCTGAAAATTTTACTCACAGATGCTTAAGTAGGTAAGGCTTTAAGGTGCCCATACACTAGTGAGATTTATCTTCAGATCTGGCTGGTTGGAACAAAAACATGGTTATGGAAGAGTGACAGTTTGTCAGTTTTCCAGCATTTCCTAGCAAATGGTCAACTGTCATTTGCTCTCATCCATGAACATGTTTTTGTTCCAACCAGCCAGATCTGAAGATAAATCTGCGTGTGTATGGCCACCTTTACTGTAAATTAGTCTGGGATCCGAATATGTTTTTATGGTACTTGTGTAGTTTCCCAGCGCCCGATATATCGCATCCGATATATCGGCTGCTATTGCAGCCGATATATCGGGCGCCGTGAAACTATACAAGTACCGTTTTTATATGCTACAGCAGGTTTTTGACATTTTTTTTACTTTTTATTGCTCTTGCATAACCTCCTTTTTTTTTTTTTTTTTTTTTTGGTGTATTAAAAGTGTCCATGAGGGAACGCCAGGGTAGCTTGTGGTTAACCACCTATTTAGCGTGGTCACGTTATTTGCAAACAATGCGACAGGTCAGAAATCGATTGGCTGGCTGCCAGATGATATGCTTCTAGCAGCTGTCAATCACAATGGACCTGTCGGCCCCTTAGCTTACCAGTACCCTCCTCTAGTGCCTGCCATGCATCTGATTGGTTAGCGCGGCTGCAAAGAGGAACATCTACTTGTAATCTGACCTACTCTCTGCCCACTAGTGTTTACCTGACAGATGCTGAGGAAATCACACTCGTGATGTCCTGTTATTTTAATGGTAATGTTTCAATGTTTGGCAAAAAAAACCCACAATATTTTACAGATGTTTACACATTAAAAAAAAAAGTATTTTGGATGTGTTTTAAATAGATCTCCTTGACCTAATTAAATCGTAATTAAAAAAAAAAAAGACACAACACGACAATTTCTGAAGGGTTTTTTGAAAATAAAAACACCAGTGTACTGGATAAAATATACTCATTGTTTCTTTGCTGACAGTTCACTATGGGATAAAACAGCTGTTATTTTTGGTGATGACACCTGCATAACATGCTGAAGGGGGAATCGCACAATGGCCTGATACACCTTGAAGATTCCACAGATTGCTTCTGTCAGGGCAATGTGTCTCCTGGCCCATTATTTTACTTTAAAACCAAGGATCGCAATAAACTTAATACACTTCCATTAAAAAAATAAAAACCTGCCTGACGAGTTCCTGTACTGAACATTTTACTATTATTGGATATACAGAGTATAATTTATCATAGATTGCTTTTTTTTTTTTTTTTAAAGAATTGGCGCCTATCAAAGTAGTAGACAATAAGTGACTTTGCATTACATTTTATTTCATACTTGACTGCCAAGGAATAAGATATATTATCCTGGAGGCTAATAAAAACAGAAATTGGAATATATAACCTATCGGGTGCTCTTTCTTTTCTTAGTTGTTGAATCCATATAATGTCACTTCACCGTGGATTTTACATGAAAGAAAGGAGTGTCATATAGTGAAGTACAGTAAAAATGTCTTTATATACACACAAAAACATATAAAACTGTATTGTTTAAAATTGCACTGTGCAAAGAATAAAGTGCATTAATTTTCCATAAATTCATAAACATCGGGGGCAGTGGTGCGTAATTACCGGGATCAATAGAACTGGGTTTAGTCAGTTCTTAAAAGGCTCAGTTCAAATGTCCAGTCTCAGCTACTGGATACTGGATTTCCTGCACTGCTGTCCTTTGGTGTAAAGCTTATTTCCTTCACTGCATCCGACTGGAACACAACTCACCAACGCTTTTCTTCCCACATGGGGACTTTATCCTGGAGGCCTCTACTTTGCTGTGCTGAAAAGTCATATTTAGTGGTTGGGAGGGGGCTATAATACGCCTTTTTTAATAGCAACTGTATTCTATCATTTATTCTCTTTTTGTCATGTTCTCCTTTGATGTTGGTATTATGATGGGCATCCTGGTTGTGCAAACTCAATGCAGTACTTTAGATATACGGTATACTCACCCATGCAGATTTATTGTACACCTGTGTAGGTTGCTGTAAACAAATCCGATTCAGTGGTTTTCCACCACAGCTACAACTAGGGGGTGCAAAACAGAACATTTTGCATGGCTAAGGGCCAGATGTATCAAGCTTCAAAAGTGATTAAAATGGAGAGTGATAAACAGCAAGCCAATCAGCTCCTATCTGTCATTTTTGAAACCCAGCCTGTGACATGACAGGTAGGAGCTGATTGGCTGGTTGTTTATCACTCTCCTTTTTATCACTTTTTTTTTTAAGCTTAGTACATCTGGTCCTGAACCTGGTACTTTGAGGGGTATCTAAGACATGTTAAATACTAATGACCGTCCAAACAGAAAAATAATTGAATTGTTCCATGTGAAATGTTCAGGAGCTATTCTGTTGTTTTGCTAGACCAGACCGCATTGGTGGCAACTGGCACATTCTTGCACGTGAATTCATTGGATTGGCTGTGCTGAGCAGCTTCTCCTGCCCTGCAGTTGCTGCACTCTTGGCACTATCAACCAACCCTGAAGCCCTGTGTATCCTGGACTTCTGTGGGTAACTTAGGAGGGTGTGAGCAACAATCCTCTATACATGCAGCCAAGGGACTGGTCACACTAAATAATTGAATAGCTTTAGATGACCGCTTAACTCAGTCAAACAGTTGAATCGACCCATTTTAATGTCTACATAATGACTAAATACATATTTGTTTATATATTTCTGAGTAAGAATGCCCTTAAGTATTTGAAGATTTTATAGAATCACTTAGGTCAGGCATGTCCAACCTGCGGCCCTCCAGCTACACATCCCAGCATGCCTTGCCATAATATTGCTATTAGGGAATGCTAAAACTATTGCAAGGCATGCTGGGATGTGTAGTTTCACAACAGCTGGAGGGCCGCAGGTTGGACATGCCTGACTTAGGGCAACTGTAAAATGTATCTTTGATAATGAGGTGAACTTTGTTTCATACAGAGATTGAGTTGACCTTGCAATCTTCCTCGCTTACCAACAGTGTGTGCTATTGAAGGCCCCCTATTTAGCAATGTCTGAGGCCTCCTGACATCGTCACCTGTCACCTTGTCCTCACTTGCAGCGATCACATTAACACCTGCACAGTACGTACATTTATGGACGTCTTACAGAAACCGCTATAAAATCGGTGTAATACAGATTTCTACATTACAGACTAAGCATCAAAAGAAAGTCATTACTGTGTGCTTTAACCAGTCTAGGAATCTGTGTGCTGGTCGGATTTAGGCCCTTATTCAGATCTGATCGCAGTACAAATTTGTTCTCAAAATGGGCAAAACCATGTGCACTGCAGGTGGGGCAGATGTAAGATGTGCAGAGAGAGTTATGCTGCCCATACACCTGTGAGGGATTGCATGCAATCATTCAATTTCGACCACATCTGGCTGATAAATGGAATGATTGTATGCATTTTTAACGGGACATTTGACGCGATACGCTGGTCGAATGTCGAGTCTCAAGATCTTATGTGTTGCACATAATATTTATCAAACTGCAGGAGCAATCGCATGTGGTTTTTAACCACATGCGATGCTCGAATGCAATCCGCAGGTGAGGGGTGGAGGGAAAGCTTTTCCATCGGCATGGGGAGAGGGGGCCGGAGGGACCGCTGATGGCGTGGGAGACGGCAGTGTTTTGTAGCGCAAGAAGTAGCGCTAGTGGATGGCGGGGGTCAGTCAGTGGTGGTGGCAGAAGTACTTAAAAAACTGGGCAGCCCTTAAACAATTCTGCTGCCACCGCTGACTGACCCCCGCCGCCCGTTAGCGCTTCTTGCGCTACATAACGCCGCCCTCTGCCCGCCTTCTTCCAGCACCTAATGTGCCATCTCAAGATGGCATGCGACATCGGGTGCTGCAAAGGGGGCACTTTAGCACCACAAGATGCGATCGGGTTGGATGTAATCGCACTGCGATGTCGCATCGAATCCGATCGCACAAGTGTATGGGCAGCATTAGATTTGGGTGAGTTATTTTGTTTCTGTGCAGGGTAAATACTGGCTGCATTATTTTTACACTGCAATTTAGATTTCAGTTTCAACACACTCCACCCAAATTTAGCTCTCTGCACATGTTACATCTGTCCCACCTGCAGTGCATATGGTTTTGCCCATGTGAGAACAGATTTCTACTGCAATCAGATCTGAATAAGGGCCTTAGTTTACACTTGCGTGAACTCATCCATCTAATGGTGTGTACACACGGTGAGATATGCCTTCCGATGTTGACGATATAGTCAACATTGTGTCGGCATCGCATGCAGATCCCGATGCGCGTTCACGTATCGCAAGACAGATAGTCTTGGCTGCATTGACTATATAGTGCAGATCTGCACTATATAGTCGGAATTGTGCCACTGCATGCATGCCGTGCTATGCGAGTCCCGATACGATCTGATCGTATTGGGACTCGCATAGCATGGCATATCTACCGTGTGTACACACCATAAGGCTGTTCCTAGGCGTTTGGTAGTAACTGCTTTTCAGTACTGGGGCCTCGTTTTTCTAATCCCAACCTTTTTATTTTATTTAGGACAACCCCCCCCCCCCCTCCCTCCCTAACAAACAAAAATAAAAAGCTCTTTAGTTGGTAACAAGCTGTGCCTTCTTGCCTATTGCTGGCATTGTGTGGAGACCTATTGTTTTTCTGTTTCTTCATGTCACATGCAGCACATCATTGAAAAGGCACAAAATGTTCGAGTGGCTCGTGATTACTAATTTTATAATAAGACAAATAATCCCGGATCATCCACAGTATGTAGTTTAGCGGGAGACACATCCTGCAATGGAAAAATAAAGTTCTTTCTAAATCAGAATGGATGCAAGGTGTCCCTGCTGCAATATAATATGGGGCTTTACCGTGGTCCCATCTGTATGCATCACATTAGGAAATTATTTTTTGACTGACATTCTTTAGAATAATATTGTACTGGTGTTTGGCACCATACTTTACATATATCTCTTGTCTTGCATACATGGGGTCAATTTAGTATAAGTATGTTCATTTAATGATCAGGCTGTATGGTGGGCAGATAAGCAGATCACTAGGGGCCATGCAGTAGGTATGAAAACATATGCAGATTGTAATCTTTAATCAATCAGTTATATCCAATCAAAATCTGACAACCATATTACCTGCCTGTGTGACGGTCTACACAAGCAATAGCTAACAATTCCTATGTATAAAGTTATAAATCCATAATTCACTAAGCATTTATACATCTAATTTGAAAATGGGGTAGGTGCCTACCACATAGCCTAAACTAGGCATGTCCAACGTTGGCCCTCCAGATGTTTTGAAACTACACATCCCAGCATGCTTTGCAATAGTTTTAGCATTCTCTAATAGCAAAACTGTGGCAAAGCATGCTGGGATGTGTAGTTTCACAACATCTGGAGGGCCAACGTCGGACATGCCTGGCCTAAACCATGGGTCTTCAACCTGTGGCCCTCCAGATGTTGTGAAACTACATGTTCCAACATGCATTGCCACATTTTTTCCTATAAGAGCATGCCAAAACGGTCAGGGCATGCTGGGACATGTAGTTCCACAACATCTGGAGGGCCACAGTTTGAAGACCCATGGCCTAAACCAGGCATGTCCAACCTGCGGCCCTCCAGATGTGCTAAAACTACACATCCCAGAATGCCTTGCCACAATTTGGCTATTAGGGAATGCTAGAATGATGGCAATGCATGCTGGGATGTGTAGTTTTAGCACATCTGGAGGGCCGCAGGTTGGACATGCCTGGCCTAAACCCTTGATGGCTAACCTTGACACTCCAGATGTTTTTAAACTACACATCCCAGCATGCTCTGCTTCAGTTTTGCTATTTTGGCCATGCTACATCTGACGCAGAGCATGCTGGGATGTCAAGGTTAGCCATCAAGGCCCTAGACCAGGGCTGGGCAAAACCGGCACTCCAGATGTTAATGAACTTCACATCCCAGGATGCTTTGCATTACTTTTGCTATGTGGCCATGCTGAAACTGATGCAAGGCATGCTGGGATGTGTAGTTCATCAACATCTGGAGGGCCGGTGTTGCCCAGCCCTGCCCTAGACCCTTAAGGTGCATAAACATAAAATGATTTGGCATACAAAGTGGGCCTTCCTGATCGATTGGAGCGACCAATCATTCAAATCGTTCTGTGTGTATGAATGATATCGATGCCTATGCGCGTATCCACAGTTCGTTAATGGAGGTCTGTGATCGGTTAAGCCTGCAGAAAGATCTTAGACCAATCTTTTACAGTGTGTGTAAATTGTTTCATGTGTATGCCCAATGAACGATTTGGTAAAAGCTGATTGGCTGGCTCCCACTCCCCTCCACCATCGTTAACTGTTGATCGTTCGTGTGTAATCGTTTGTACAATGGTTCACTATTTGATACTAAATTGTTTGGCCTGGAGTTCTGAGGAAATCGTTAACAATATTGGATCGTTTCCCAAATCCCTTTTAATTGTACTTTTGTTTACTCTTCCATTGTAGTTGAAAAGATTAGTTCCATAACAATGTGAGGATTCATCTTCCAAAGAATATCCATGTATTATAAATGTTAATTTGATAATAGCTTTAGTTCTTAAAGAAACTGGATGGCTGTCAACATTAGCAATGATCTTATATAGGTATGGCTAATCTTATTACATTTAGTCAACTTTCCTGAAGCACATTTTCTGTTCAATACCGATTCAATTAGGATCAAATCGCACGGCGCACTTGGTTTAGACTATATAGTACAGGCCTGTACTAATAAAGTCTTGCCTGCACAGTCTATTTTTGTTATTGGCAAAGTATTGTAATCAAAATGGGTGGATTACACCCACCCATTTGGATTACAATACTTTGCCAATACATTGACCGGACCAGCCTTCCCTCTTTCCCACAGCCATATCCATATCGAGATCTGAACAAGCCAGCCTTCTGACAGACGGGACACCTAAATCACGCACCCCCACGGTGGAGAACGCAGTTTCTTCTCCCTAAATTAATCCACTCTTGGCTCATAATCTGTGGAAGTACACAGGGAGGCATCCTAGGAACGGACATTGGACACATTATCCAAACGGGACTATATCCGCACATTCATTTACTCCATATATGGTATCACTGATTTTACAGTAAAAACGTTTTAAATATGTCTTAATAAATTCCCTTTACTTTTTAGTTCCAGCTGTTGCATGTGTTTTTAGATATAGCGCAGTTATACCCTTTTCTGTACCAGGGGTCTGACAACCCCTGACACTAACTGCAGCTCTGCAATTCTACTCCTCCCTAGGCACCTTCACGGGACACCTGGTGCCCTACCCTCTCTACCACAAATTCTAGTTGACTCTGACCCGCTAGGTTCTTCCTATGTCACAACGTTACAGCCTTCCTCCGTCTGCCTTGCCCACTGCATCATTCAGGCCAGTAGTACAGGTTTAGTATCCAAAATGCTCGGGACGAGAAGAATTTTGGATAACGGATTATTCTGTATTTTGGAATATTTTTATATTTCAGTGAGGTATCTTGCATTTATGTGTTGTATAAACACACCAAACACTTGAAGTACACACAATTATATATTATTTGTGCATGAAACAAGGTTTTAAAATATGAAACAAAGTTTGTATCCTATCTCAGGCACTGAATGTGAATGCCAAGCAATCATTGTCTTGCACATATTTAGTGGCAGTTACATATCATGTCCCCAGTGGTGCCAGATACAGATGTCCCCAGTAGGTTTTTAGCTGTTATGTCTTTCAAGTACATAACAGATCGGATTCCCTAGGCACTGATCATTTTTGTTCCTTTTCAGTATCTAGATTAGTGTTCATTCTAGCACCTGCTATCTTTGAAAACCCCTGCAGTTCCTCTTCCCTGCCTGGGGTGTCGCTGTCTGCTGTAGTGCTTCTAGCACAGTGTGGTCTGTATATTAGCACTGATATGCAAACCAGACCTGTGCTAGAAACACCACAGCAGACAGCGACACCCCAGGCAGGGAAGAGGAATTGCAGGGGTTTTCAAAGATAGCGGGTGCTAGAATGAACACTATAGATAAGAATAGAATAGATTGTTTTTTTTGTTTTTTTTTTGTTTTTTTTAACTGCCTATTTTACAATTGCACAAAATAAAAAGGGAGACAAGTCTGCACTTTGGGCCTGATTCAGACCTGCATATACTCGCAGCCTAGCGAACATGTCAGCGCCGTCCGCATCCCCGCGCTAGCATGCCAAGTGGAGGTGTATGAGAACACATCCCCTCGCATGTGGCCTAAGTGGAGAGAAATCATTTGATGGTCGGCGACATCAAATGATTTTTCTCCCCTTCGGAAATCAGTGACTCTAAACTGACTTATTTCTGCCGCAGATCGCTGAATACGGGGCGGGCGCTGACGTCATGTGACTTCCTGTTTTATTCCCTTTTCATAACCGTGCGTTCTATTGTAATAGCACCTCTAATTCCCACTTAGGGCAGTTCTGATCGTTACACTTCACTTGAACTTAATGCACATTAAGGTAGAGATTTATGCAAGCCTGGAGAGAGGTAAAGACGACACAGATAAAGTACCAGCCATTAGCTCCTTACTGCCACGTTACAGACTGTAAGAAGAATGACAGGAGCTGATTACTAGGTGCTGAATCCCCCACCCAAATGCTAGTGACTAAATTGGAATGACGGTAAAGGAATACAGGTAATATGTAATTAATATATACAATAGTTGATGATACTGTATGAATGGCCTGCGAAGATAACCGTACCAAGCACGTCTATTATTGTTCCTTCCCTGAGTCACCTATGCCTCGGAGCAGTAGGGGGCGGCATGTGATGTCTGACAGTGGGTGTTGGCAGCAGCCTTTCACAGAAAATAATAATAGTACAATTCCACTAATTCATGTCTTGTACGCCACGCCGGATTTTCAGTAATGTGACTGACAAAGGATGTAGGAGTGACTTCTGCTGAAATACTGTGTCACTCGGCAGTCAGCCAAATTACTCTCCTGGTTATCCAGACCTTGATTACCTGTAACAAAATATCAAAATATTCTTTTCTGATAGAGTCCTACCTTACACCCCTTTACCAACCTGTCGTGCAGTCATGAAACTTAAGGTTATGATGTGTCCTCCTGCTCATGGGCCTAATTCAGCATGTATCCTAGAGAAAGTGCAAACCGAGTGCTTATGGAATTACTGCGAATGAATACTGTATACAGACCACATTGTGCTAGAAGCACTACAGCAGACAGCGACACCCCAGGCAGGGAAGAGGAACTGCATGGGTATTCAAAGATATCGGGTGCTAGAATGAACACTAGGTTTAAGAATAAAAACTGTGGGTCAGATCCGGGAGCCCACCACAGACATGGGCATGGCGAGCGGTTAAGCTTAAAACAAAAGGATCAAGGTCAAGTAATGCTGGGTACCTCAGCTGGTTTATTTAATATACTCCTTTTATTTCACATACTTATAAGGAGGATTTGTGTTGTTAATTGTGCGTATTAGTCTGTAGCCTGGCTGCAAAGGAAATGTAGGTGTTGTATCTAGAGATTAGGGATAATATTTAGTTTTATTTCGGTAAAGCAGGCAGAAAACAGAACAACCGTGTCACAGAGAAGTTGCAGAGTAACCTGTGCATGCCCCTATTACTGTCCCTTATTACTATTTGAGGTGATATTTGTCTGTAACATGTGTAAAGTAAAATTCTCTAAACTGTAGCTGAGGTTACTTGCTGTGATCTAAGGGATTACATCCGAGCTGTTGGTTGTGCTGTTGGTGACCTACTGTGTTTTATTTTTAAATGGTCAAATCCCTTTGATAAACACCTTTAGCTTTCTGGTCAAATGTAACCATGTGTGTGATCTTTAGTTCCTTGTGGAGTTTTGTAAAGTTGTGTAACTTTGGAATCCATGACGAATGATGGATGATTTGTTTGTTATCTGTAATAAGTACTGTACATGAACATGTTGTTAATATATGTGGGGATGAAGTGAACTGGAGGTTCTTCTAAGAAGGTTAGTAAGGTGAACTGAAGATGCTTGCACATTAGGTTTCCAGGAAAACCTCATACTAAACAATTCAAACCTTATTTAAGAATGTCAAGAGTCCTGTTTTACTGATTTCTCTCTGTTGCATGTAAACAGTGTTGCTGTGTCAGCTGCAAGATCACACGTCTGAAAGGGGGGGCTCAAGTTAAGGTCTGCTTGCGATGTGTTTCTATGAATTCATAGGACTGAATTAAATTGTTTGCTCAAGACGCATTAGCAGCAGAACAAGCTGGGGACACCCTGATCTGCTGATTGGGAGCACCTGGTCAGCCAGTGTGATTATACAGGTGTGCACCCAGCTTTTTAATATGGGATCAACCCCATATTAGGCAGAAGGTTAGTGAGAGTGGTAGAAAAAGAGCCAAGGAAAACATCTAAAGAGATGCAAGGTGAACTCAGGTGTTTCCAGTGATCGAAAATGATGTGCTATAGCGCGTATCTTACTTTTCAGATTGCCAGGGTCCACGGGGACCCACTGCACCGTAATTGGCTTTAATAGTTGATGTCTACATTGACAGGAGAGGAGTCATGCAGCCCTTTCTGGGATGCAGATGCGGGTTGTGCCGGGGGTGGGATGCCATGCGCCCCCCGGGCCACACCGCCAGCTAATGTCTTGGACCATCTTCTTCACATGCATGCAGCATGCGTAATCGCACTGGTGGGCAAAATAATCCGTGTCAAAACCAATGGCATTGCACCATGGCCGCAGCAGAGAATGGGTCCGCAGCCAGTGGCATTACAATGAGTCAGTGACTTATTTACAATGCTACCGCTCACCGCTTCTATTCAGCGCAGTATTTCAGTGTTGTCTGTAGGGTAAGCAGGGCAGGGGCCGCTCTCCAGTCTCCACTCTTCTCTTACTTTGGTAAGAGTCCTATGGTACTATGATGTCTTTGGGACCCACAGGTTTTATCGCACCATCCAAGGCTTTTTGAGTAACAGTGGGTTCCACGGAAGAAGACCCAGTAGGAAGGCAGTCTGGAGTGAAACATTCTGCACAGAAAGCTCTGTCACATATCACTTTAAAACACACCGTTAAAAGCACTCCGGAATGGATAAAAACAAAACCCCAGACTGTTTAGAAGTGTCCTGCTATGTGCATTGGTCTGAATCCTAATGATCATCTATGACTGTGGTTCCCAACCTGAGGTAAGTGTACCCCTGTGGGAACTCTGCAAACCGGTTGGGGGTACTTGAAAATAATATTGGTAACGACAGAACAACAAGAAGTCTCCCATTGCCATGGAGACGAATCACATTGCATCAATTCCGGTTCCATCTGCAGCGTCATCAGCGTATCTTTTATGTTTTTGGCTGACCAGCAATCCACTGGGAGCTTCCCGCACTGACCTCAGACATTAGTGATCGTCTGTCCCATGCTGACACAGGTGGAGGAAGCAGCAGCATTAATCCTACAGGCGTTAGTCAAACCCCGGAGACCGTACACAGCCAGACACGGAGGGACCCAATTGCTGACCGCAGACTACTCATCCGCTACTGCTTAATATAAGGACATGCATACGGCTTATTTCCACTTGTAAGTACTGTGGATATTTCAAACTGAGAGGAGGGGGTACTCATAATTGAAAAGCCTAGTCAAGGGGTATGGCAGAGAATAAAGGTTGGAAACCGCTGATCTATGGGAAGAGCTGAAACATGAAGTCTGGAGATGGCACCCATCAAACCTAAGCTAGCTGGAGCAGTTTGCTAAGGAATAAAATGGACCAAACTAACTGTTAACAAGTGCATAAGTCTGGGGGGGGTGGTGGTTTAATTCTTATGCGTGCCCCCTGCTAGCTGCCTATAGTAATAGAGCCATTCATTTGCGGATTACTGCTGACGTGCCAACAGAAATCTGTGTACGGCTATGGGGCTGCTTACAAGTACCGGGCGCATCGTAACTGCAGTGCATCTGGCACGATGAGCAGGAGCTGCTCCACATGGTTAATCACCACGCACACTCACCATGCGACAAAGCTCCTTGCGGGCTCGGTGGTTCGCTGTGTGTGCCACAGGCTCTTTTCTCCCTCAGTGTGGGTCATGGACTGCCACAAGGGAGAATAGCCCCTGTTGGTCTGGTCCCTGACTGTCATGCAATCGAACAGTTGGGATTTCAATGTTGGTACACTGACCGACGAGATCCCGTCCGTCGGCCAGTCATCCAGCATTCATATATACAATGTACTGCTGTAACCATGGGTAGTGAAGCAGCTGAAGTGTTTGTGTTCTTGGGTAATTCAGTCCGTGCCCAGGGCAAGCAGATCTGGGATGTAAAGCAGTTGTTGTTGCTCAGCATGTATATAATCTGATGACGCTGGTGTGCTGTATGTAACAGAGAGCCAGTTCTGGGTTTTTTTGTTTTATCAGAGCTGTGCAGGTTAATTTTAGCAAGTTGTTGCTAGGAGAGCGCTTTCCCCCACCTACATGGTGAGATGGCACACTCCAGAAACAAATTGGTTCTATTCACTTCTTCAATAGAGACATTACATCGGGGAGAGAGAGCTGTACAGTTGATCCTGCTGCTGAATACAGCCAATCGATTGATTTGAAGTCTCTACTGCGATTCTTCTGTTACATTTCTTCTTCATGGTTTTGTTCTCCATTTTCATATGACATCTAATACAGGACAGGCCTTTCCCATTGTTAGTTTATTTGTCCAGAATGCTCCTCAAAGGTTGCAGTCTTGTCAGAATCAAAGAAACCGCTTCCAAAAAATAAGCCAACTGGACAGGCCACAGAGAACGGTGTCGTTTTTGTTTCAGTATTTGATAATATAGGGGTAGATTTATTAAGCTCGGTGAAGTGATAAAGTGTTTTTATCACCGGCCAATCAGCTCCTACCTGTCATTTTTCAAACCAAGCTTGTAACTTCACAGTTTGGAGCTGATTGTCTGGTGATAAAAAAACAGACATTTTATCACTTCACCAAGCTTAATAAATCTGCCGTCACTTATTAGCATTATTTCTTAAATAATGTTATTATATTTTATTAACACGTGTGTGTGTTTGTGTTCAACATTTATTGAAGTTCTCTTGCTTTTGTCTAAATTTATGTTTTTGCTGTATGTATTAAATGTTTCATAATATTTTTTGAATGGATCCAGTATGAAATGGGAGCATTCACCCCCAATTGATTGGGGGTGGAACTCCATTCTTTTGGGCACTGCAATTATATTGGTGCAGGTGCCTATTAATTATCATGCTTGTCTCACCCAAATAGATGAGGTTTAATCTTGTATGGCGGCTAAACCCATCTAAAGTCCTGTTTCGGTGGACAAACCAAGGCATTTTCGCACATTTCATCTTGCCACCTCAGGAGGTGTTGGAAACTGGCATGATTATTGGTTAAGCTCATTCAGTGGCCGTTTCACTACAGTTGCATTTTAAAGATCCACATTAATTGATTTTGATAAAATCCGACTTCTGTTTTACATTTTACTGCATCAACAACCCAGATTTGGATTGTCCCATGGCCCTGAGTGTCATTAAAGTGTCATTACTCATTTAAGGCAACATGTACTAAGCCATGAAAAGTGATAAAGTGGAAAGTGATAAACCACCAACCAACCAGCTCCTAGCTGTCATTTTTCAAACATCCACTATCACAACAGTTAGGAGCTAATTGGATGGGACTTTATCACTCTCCACTTTATCTGATAGACCAAGTCAGAACCAATGCGACATACACACTGAGATATGTGGTTTAGCAGGTATCGTTACAATATCGGTGGTTCCGCGGAAACTGATGACCCGCAGGTAAACACTGAATGATGTTGTTAACGATATAATTTAGTGATGTCACACTGAGCCCCGGCAAACATGCAGTCACTGAAGATATCATCTGATTGGACTGCAGGTTCAGACAATCAGGGTTCTCGTTACATGGGATCCTTGCCGGGCTGGTGTAAGGCTTCTCAGCACCCTAGGCAAAACATCAACTTACACTCCCCTAAAATTTGGGCGGTCCAGTCCCCTGGGAAGGTGGGTATGGCCCCTGCTTTCCCTGGAAGCCCCCAGGAGGGGACAGGAAAATAGGGAAGTATGCCTCAAGGGGGAAAGTATAAAGGTGAGATCTTAGAAGTTCCACAGCTTCCACCTGAATTAAGTACAACAAGGATCCTCAGACATCCTTGATTTTTTTGATAGGCAGACTTGGTGGCTCCCCCCCCCCCCAGATCCTGGCGCCCTAGGCATCTGCCTAAAGCTGCCTAATGGTAGAGCCGGCCCTGGATCCATGCACATCATTAATGATCTAGTGGGTACACACTGGACGATATGCATAGTGATATCGTTAATGATATTATTATTGTGCATATCGTTCATGAAAATCGTGTAGTTTTGGGGTTTTTCTATAAAGTTACTTGTGCTGGAATGATTCCTTATCAGCAACCTTGGCTTTGTAGAAGACTATGCTTTCTATTACTACATTGTAAACTGCCCCAGCAACATACAGGACGCAGAGCCGGCTGTTTTGTTGGGTTTGTCACTATTCAGTTCACTTGAGGACAAATACTCATGAGGCGTGCTTTCTTAGTACTGACAGTTTGCCATTCTGGTAACAGAGGCATTTGAAGCTTTAATAATGCATATTTTTGTTATTTATCAGGGCAAAAGTTGGCTGAGCTTTCCTGTAATGATCTTGCTATCTAGTATATTGCTGTAGTAACAGAAAACACATTCACATCATGTCACTGAGTTCATACAGTTTGTCCAAGGGCAGGACCAAAGGTTGTAAAATCAGCATTAAAGCAAAATAATTGCTGGTTATTTAGAACCCTGCAGTACAGGACAGATATAGCAACAACTTACTGAAAATAAGGCATTTGTTTCTTGTGGAATCTCTGTGCTACTAATGTAAATGTCTATAAATTGTAAAATATTTAGAAACTCTGCAGCAAAATGAAGCATTTATTATAGATGGCAGACTAGCATTTATAAATATTGTGTATGCTGAGGTTTCCATACTGTATGTCAACAGAGTCTAAAGGTCCATACACACTGGGCGACTATGCCCAGCGTGTATGGACAGCGATGATGTCAATCATCGCTGAGGGGAAAGCCGCTCAGTGCATACACACTGAGCGACTTTCCCCCTGCCCGGCGCCGACGGAGAGGGGAGGACGGCGTTGCATAGCGGAGCGCTATGCAAAGCCATCCTGAAAGCCGCTCATCTGCTGGTATAACCAGCAGATGAACGGCTTTCCCGGCGATGATTTGGCATACACACTGGGCGGCTTTGAGCTGAAAGCCGCTCAAACTGGGTGTTTTGAGCGACTTTCAGCTCAAAGTCTCACAGTGTGTATGGGCCTTTAGGCCATGGAGAGTTTATAAACTACCTTTGTGGCTTATACTGTGTACGCGCGGTGAGATTTTGTGTTCGATTTTTACTATATAGTCCAAATTGAATAGACATCGAAAGGTTTTCAGCCTCATTCGATGCCGATTCGATCCCAATGCACGCCCCCCATTTAGTGTAAATTGAACAGTAAAATAGACTGTGCAGGCAAGACTATATAGTACAGATCGAATGGGTTTTGCGTGACGTTCGACTTGATCCCAATCAAATCGGGGTCAAATCGCAAGCAAAATGGCAGCTTAACAGACAACGGGGATATCAAGTTTGGGGGCTGAAGTTTTATGAGTTGCCTATATCAGAATTCCTGCCTGATACCACCTGTTCACTAGGCTGCGTATGTCCATTTAAATTGATGATGTTAAAAAATGTATTGCGAAGACTGTATTGTGATGACGGTTGAAATCCCAGTGTCCATTTAAATGTACGAAAATACTCTGATCGCTTTCCGCTGATGCTGGAGTGTCAACACATTAAATTAGAACGAAACCCAATGTTTTGGTGTGCAAACTACAATATTTTATATACTAAAATATAACATGACCATACCATATTTTTGAGGGGGTTACTTTGGGCCTAATTTGTCTACTTTTACCATTACTGGGATACACCAGAAACATGCAGTGGGTCATAAAGGGTTAAGTAGGCATTTATAAAGGTAAGCAGATTTACTGTTCTGTTAGAAAAGAAACATTTGCTGCAATGCTTTTTAGTCCTCTTTTCCTATGTTTTCTAGACTCATTTACTAAATCGGTTAATTATTCTTCCTTTCATATTTTGATTTGTATTACAAAAAAAAACAAAAAACAACCACCACTAAACCAGAAAAACAACGTGTTCTAAATTGAATGCTTGCGGGGAAAGTAGGTAACTAGGCCAACAGGTTACTGGGACAATAGAGAATAAGTGAGTTCATTGACTAGAGCCGCCTTACGGTGTGTGCCAGATAAATCCCTTCTGTCTGTGTACATAACACACTATTCCGGTGATCCTGCCTCTATAAACATTGTACAGAGATGTTTCTCTATCAAAACAGCAGGTTTCATCCAATACATTCTGCACTCGTTTAACATTCACGGCGCAGAGGTTCATTATCGGTTGTTTTTTCCATCAGTGTCGTGTTCAAGCGAGTAAAGCAGTGTATTACACAGATAATAATTCACAGAAAGTTGTAGAGTCGGCTAAACTCTGCAGATTGCATAGCCTGTTCTTAAATGTTACCCAGAAATTCCTCATGACCCAGTAGAGGTTCCATCTAAGTTGTTTTTGGAGGGTGCCGCACCCTGCTCGTTTTTCAAACCTCAAAATGCACCCTGCCCTTTTTGTGTTAGAACTTTCTGTGCATGCCATCATGTGTAATGGCCATTATGCTGTGGTATAATGTGTAAGGCATTACAGTGTGCCATAATGTGTAGTTTTCATTACAACAGAATATTTAATGGGCATAGCAGAGTATGACAAAGTATAATGGGCATAATTCTAGGGCATTGTGGATTTTGTTTTATATAGTTTTTTTTTATTTCAAAGTAAATTTCTAATATAAAATGTGCCCTCCCGATTGAAAAAAGTGCCTTGTCCAGTCAGCGCTCTGACTGGTGATCAGCACCCTGCCCTAAAAAAACCTTAGAGTGAACACTGTGGGCCCTTGAACGCCAGTGTACTTATCGCATCTAGCTCACTAAGCATACAGTTCTTGAATATAAACCAAATTCCTTGTGTGTTTTAAAACCTCTGTGCTGTCATGTACAGGGTTAAAAATACTTGCGTAACCAGTATAATAGAGGTCAGAGATAATGTTGGTGCAGGTGTTTTATGACTGCGTTTTTTTTTTGTCCTACATCAGTAATCTATGCTGTTACGGAACCCTGCTGCATCCATTAGCTAATTTCTTCTCTTCTCACATCATGCCTCTAACACATGTATCCCTGAGCATATTGGGAAACGCTTCATGAGCTGAAAATGTACAACCTACTGTATTGGAGAGACTGATATGTAGTGAAATAGAGGTTGAGAGCAGTTTGGGATTTTAAAGTAGCAGGCTATAAGAAGCAGCTTTCTGATCACCTTGTATTTATAGGTTTCAGTCTTCAGACTGATGATAGTGATTGTTTATTCATCAGATTTAACATTGTTGTGAACCTGGTAACCACAGTTACATGACACGTGATGTATGGGGGGGAGAGGCTTTGAGAAAGCTCTGATTGCACTGTGATATCTCCCACTCTTCCTTCCATAGTCTGAGAGCATGTGTCTGTGAAGCAAACAGACTGCCTCTGTCTTGCGGCCATATACTGTATATTGTCAGCCAGTGTTGTACCTTCTTGCTCCCTTTTCCTCCATTCCTGACATGTTAAGCGCTCTGGCCACCAAAATTGTTTTCCCTCCATTGTCTCAGTCTGCTCGGTGATTTAGGGATTCTATAGGCGGGATGGGATAATTTGGTCTACAAGAAGTTGGTCGACAAGCTTTGGGTCAACACCATTAGGTCGACATGGGGACATGCTTGTGTTGACCAAATGACCTGTCGACCTAAACCCATGTTGCCTCTAATGGTGTCGACCCAATGCTTGTTGGCCATCATGTTGTAGACCAAATGACCGTATCCCCTAGAGGCAGGAGGCCATTGTGAAAGTTCTATACCATTTACCCCAGAATGGGCCGTAGGGGGTATTTACCAGAGAATAGCAAAAGGTAGCAGAAAAGTAATTGGTGAAGTGTGCAATGGCAAAGAGAATGATTCTACAACACTGGATACATCACAATACTCTTCATTATTAAGGAGAAATCACATTTTATTTTCCGATTGGATCGAGTGATAAACGTATTTGATAAGCTAGTGTTCACTCTAGGATTTTTAGGGCAGGGTGCTGACCACCGGACAGGGCCCCTTTTTTCAATCGGGAGGGCACATTTTATGTTAGAAATTGACATTAGAAACAACAACAAAAAACATATATAAAAAATTGTTCACTGCACTAAGATTATGCCCATTAAACATGGTCATACTCTGCTATGCCCATTACATATTCTGTCGTAATGACAATTACATATTATGATACACACTGTAATGCCTCATACACATTATACCACACACCGTAATGCCCATTACACATGATAGCACACACCGAAAGTTCTCAGCGTCATGTCAGCACGGTGGGGGGCAGCATAAGGGTGCACAGTGCCACACACAAAAGGGGCAGGGGGTATCTTGAGGTTTTAAAAATGGGCAGGGTGCGGCACCCTGCAAAAGAAGGTTAGAGGGAACACTTATAAGTAGATGTGTGGGGAACTTTTTTGTAAGAGCTACATTTCCACTCAATCCATTCCTATATGGGTATGTCTAGACAGACAGGGTCTAGAAAAACAGACAGACAAACAGTGCCTAGATCAGGGGTGAGCAATAAGTTTCCCTCCATCTGTTGATGAACTACACATTCCAGCATGCCTTGTTTTAGTTTTGCTATTTGGTCATGCTGAAACTGATGCAAGGCCTGCTGGGATGTGTAGTTCATCAACAGCTGGAGCGCTGCTTATTGCCCACCCCTGGTCTAGATAGAAAATCAATAGCTTGACACCAAAAGGTCAACAGGGTGAAAAGGTTCAATATGAGTTTTTGACAATTTTTTGGGTGCCAATATCGACAACTGTCGACATGGACCACTAATTAGGTCTCCCTCTGTTATATTCTCTCTCTTTGTTGACATTAATGGTGAAGTAAGAACAATTTGGTTAATAAAACACATGAAAAACTAGTCTTGGCCTTGTCATATGTCTACCTTTTTCATATGGACATTTGAAAGCCCACACATGACCCCGTGGGCTTTAAAAAAAAAAAAAAAATTCATGTTGACCTATTGTATGTTGCCCTTTTTGGGGTAGACCTATTGACTGTCTATCTAAAGACTTTAGCTCTATCAACTGGAACCATCCCATGCAAAGCCAAATCCACAATATCCTGTGTCTGACCACATGGTATGAAACTCAGACTCAAATTACAGGGTGATTTCATGGATCATATACTATGTGGTGTACACATCTTGGGGGGTATTCAATCCTCACCTCTATTTCCGACAGGGAAAATAGCAACAGGCGCCTATTCATCGCTGTCTTTCCTGACCGCATTGAAGAGGCATCATTGCAGAGCAGACCCAACTTTAAAAGCTGCCGGGCCCGTTTTGCCAAGAACGGCCGTGGATTCTTGAGAGCACGGCCGGTTTCACAAACAAACTTTTTGCCGATCGGCAGGCGGTACATTGAATCCTGCCTGCTGATAAACAGGCGTGTGGGCCAAAAACGGGCCAGGGTCACGACTGTCTGGACATACCAACAGTTGTGAGCTGGGATTGAATACCCCCCCTTAAGGTGCTCATCACGGCCAGCATCGGCAATTGTGTACCCAGCTTTAGTTTTGGTTCCTGTACGGTATATGTTCATATACTATGGGGGTATTCAATGCTGCAGCGAGCGGCCGGCGAGGGGATTAAACAGCGAGGATTGCAGAAAACCAGCGATCCTCGCTGTTTAACCCCCGCGCCAGCCGCTCGCTCTATTCAACGTACTGGGGAAATCCTCGCCGTCACAGGACGGCGAGAATTCCCCAAAACAGCGAGACCCGCTGCTACTGCAGAAAACTCGCAGTTTTTAGCCGCGAGCCTCGCTGGTTCTGGAGCCGCATCCGCCAATTCCCCCTCGCTCAAAAAACGGAGCGAGGGGGAATTGGCATATGTGGAGGGTGTGTTGAATGCTGTCAGGGTGAGTGGTGACAGCGAGCAGGAAGCCCTGCTCGCTGTCACCACTCGCAAACAGCATCGAATACCTGCCTATACGATTGCCAAAATAAGTTCCTGTATCTTCATACATAATTTACTCTACAAGTCAGTGGTATTGAGGTGTTCTAACTATATATCAGTTTTGTTATAATAGCAATGTGTATTTTATTACTTATGTAATGCTCATTTTTTCTTGAGCTTGTAATGTACGCAGCTACACATTTCTTTTGACTGTTGAACATCTTTTGTATCTATTTTTAAATCTCAGGAAGACAACTGACATGGAGATCTGCCACTGCTGGCTGATGATTTATTGAGGAGATTGCCAGAAAAGAACAGTGTATGTACAGTATACATAATACAAATACACTTGTGAAACCGGTTGGGTCTTCAGGCTGCCATTGTTCCTCCAGTGCCGGTATGTGATCTTTCTACTTTGAGGACAAATTGAATAAATTATACACTTCTTGTCTACTTGTTTAGCTATTCCTGTTTGTTAATGCAAATATGTCAGCAACTTCATTCATAAAAAGCATTCATATATATTCTTCATTTTAGTTAGCCCAAATGCCTGAATGGGGAAGAAGTGACCTTGATGGTGAAATAATTCTGAGTGCCAGAAGGGGTGGTATGAGTATCTCACACACTGGTGATCTTCACAGAGTTTATGGAAATGGTGGTCAAAGCACAACCAATATCCAGTAAACAGCACCTCTGAGGGAGAGTTATCAGAGGAAAAGGATATACTGACAGGAAGGCAGTATATCACATGACCATGGGTTACAGCAGTGGTATACAGAAGAGGATGTACTTTAAACCACCAGCATATACCTGGTCCCAGTTGTGCTACGAATAGGAAACTGTGGCTACAGTGGGCACAGGGTCACCAAAACTGGAGAGAGGTTGCCTGGTCAAACACACATAATACAGTATGGATCCATCCCCCTGTGTGTCATGGGTTCACACTGGTGGGGAATGTTCTTGGCATACATTAGCCGGGTGCCCGCTTACTCCAGGAGCATATAACGTAAGAAAGAAGCAGCAATGTATTCACCCACAGCAACGTTTCAATGCAAATGGCGCATTGTCATCAGGCATTGTCATCACCGAGCCTGATGACAATGCACCGTTTGCATTGAAACGTTGCTGTGGGTGAATTACACTATATATAATTTTATTACCGTACCCAGAGGACACCCACACAAGCACGGGGAGAATATACAAACTCCGCACAGTTAGGGCCATGGTGGGAATCAAACCCATGGCCTCAGTGCTTAAGGCAGTAATGCTAACCATTACATTGTTTGTGCTGCCCCTTCTATTGGTATTATTATTTTACTTTAAGGCAACATAACGTTTCCACAGTCCCATACAGGGCACACACATAGTAACATGAACAGTGTAACATGATATCATAACATAACTTGTCACATTTCATTTTCAAGCTAGTTACAGGAAAGGACAATGAGATCAGCGTATTCCAGTGTCCTCAATAGTCACATGTCTGTCCACCGTGGTGGAAAGCGGGGCAATTGCGGGATGAATCTGCAGCAACTCTTTGGTTCCATCATGTCCGCGTAGACCAAAATCTCTAAGGAATGTTTCCAGCACCTTGTTGAATGTACGCCACAGAGTCTATTTGTTTCTATCTGTAATGCCAAACTGTTACATGGCTGCATGTTTTCAGAAAGTGAGATCTGCTGTGAAGGAGCATTTTCCCAATTTGTAAGGCAATTATTTTAGCATTAACCTATAAAATAACATAATACTTTTACAGTGGCTCAGATCCATTTCTTTGATGAGCGTAATTATTTCCCTCTTAATGTCAATTGGGAAAGATTGTGATTAAAATCACTGAAGCAAGGGAAATAATTCCCATACAGCATTAGTGTTCGTCAGCGTCATTTAATTTTCCTTCTGTGGTAATGTAAGTTTGTTCAGATTTGTCAGGAAGAGTATATATACAATTCCAATAGTGCTTCCTCACTTTCACTCGAAGTGGTGTTCGTTCTAGCACCCGCCATCTTTGAAAGCCCATGCAGTTCCTCTTCCCTGCCTGAGGTGTTGCTGTCTGCTGTAGTGCTTCTAGCACCGTGTGGTCTGTATATCAGAACTGATATGCAAACCAGACCTGTGCTAGAAACAGCACAGCAGATAGCGACACCCCAGGCAGGGAAGAGGAACTGTATGGGTTTTCAAAGTAGGTGGGTGCTAGAATGAACACTATGGTGTGTTCAATGGATTGGTTTTGCTGCTGTCTAAAGAAGCTAAAAGTTGGAGTTGCTTACAAGCCAGATGTATGTTTTATGTTTCTGTAATAGTAACATGCACATAGGTGGAAAATGGGCCATGTAGTAATAGGGAATAAGATGCCCGTCTTGGCTATGTACTGTGTGCCCCAATCACAGAGCATATTGTAGTCCGAGTATACTGACCTATGGTAGGTCTTGGGCCTTCTCATGGTGAGTTCTCCGGTGCTGCGTGTAGTTTTAGCTATTCCATCGGAGGAAGAAATGAAGGACCCTGAGACAATTTTTTTCAAAGAGAAGAATTATAAGATTGAAATATGTCTACTTGTTTAAAGCACACATTACCAGATATATACTATGAAAATTGAGACATTAATACACTGTATGTGCTTTCATGTTTTTGTATATTCAACTGATGAGTGAAAACCTTATGACCACCTGCCTAAAAAAGGTTTGCCCTTAATCATCAGCCATAACATTTAAAACCACTGGCATGATATTGTCTAGGCCCCCTCATGCTGCCAAAACCACTCTAATCTGTTGAGGTGAGGATTCCATAAGACAAAGGTTTAGGCACCTGCACAAGACCAACAGACAGACCATGTATAGAGGTATTGATAATAGATCAACAATTCCCTTTTTGGGCTAATTGAAAATGAGCTATACTAGATAATATTATGGTGTTGGTGGTGCTCCCCAGGGTTCTAAAATGACATACAAGGTGTCCCCTGGAAAAGCCTCCAGGAAACAAAGAAGTTGAGGCAAGGACTCTGCAAGTGTTCTGTAGAATCTGGCGCCAAGACTTTAGCATCAGATCTTTTAAGTCCTGTAAGCTGCCAAGTGGGGTCTCCCTGACTAGGACTTGTTATTCAAGCACATCCAACAGATGCTCTACTGGATTGAGAACGGGGAAGTTTGGAGACTAAGGGGGTCATTTTGGTTCACTCCTTCTGGCAGATTCCTTCTTAGATGGACAAAGCCATGTGCACTGCAGGTGGGGTAGATGTTACTTGTGCAGAGCGAGTTAGATTTGGGTGGGGTTTTACTTCAAAGTGAGATCTATATTGCAGTGTAAAAATAAAGCAGTCAGTATTTTCCCTGCAGAGAAACAAAATAACTCACCCAAATCTAACTGTCTCTGCACATTTTACATCTGCCCCCCTGCAGTGCACATGGTTTTGTCCATCTAAGAAGGAATTTGCCAGAAGGAGTGATCCAGAATAAGGCCCTAAGCCATCACCTTGATCTTTGTCATGTTCCTGAAACCGTTCCTGGATATTTTTTGCATTGTGGCATTAAACTGCTGAAACAGGCCACTGCCATCAGGGAGTACTGTTACCATGAAGGGGTGTACTTTTTCTCCAACAGCTAGTACATGTCACATTGTCTCTGCTGGTCGGTAATGGCACTGACTTACCCAGCCGGCGATACCGAGCATCGGCATCGCTACAGGACATACACATGGAGCTTTCCGTGCGCCGTTTCTAAGTGATCTAATCTTAGAAAAGGGGCTGAAATCGCCCCGTGTGTATGCCCCTATAAGTTCCTAGAATGTTGCGTGTTTTTGTAATAATATTTTTTGATAAGTCAGGTAATACAATAAGACGCACCAAGAATATTAAGGGGGATCCAATTTCCTGTGCTACTTTTTCCAGACAATTGGCAATTTTAGGACCCATTTTCTGGTGATAATGTGTGGGATCCTGGACCATTTCTGCACCCACCTGTTATCACTGAAATAAAGGTTTCTAAGGCAGGGCTCGACAAATACCGGTCGCCAGGTCGCCATGGCGACCAGATTCTGCTTCCTGGCGACCAGATTTTTTGGGAGAGAGGAAGCAGAATCTGGTCTGGGCAGGTCAGTGACAGCGTTTCCTAGCCCCCACCTGCTGGAGGTCAGCAGAGCGGCCAGGGTGCATGACCCCCCTCTCCCCCTCCCAAGGGACCAGCGGCAGCGCACTGAGCGGCGCCCGCCCCCGTCCCCTGGAAGTCAGCAGCGCGGGCTGGTGGGTGCCCGACTCCCCCCTCAGGGAACAGCAGCAGCGCACTGAGCGGCGCCCACCCCTGTCCCCTGGAAGTCAGCAGCGCGGGCTGGTGGGTGCCCGACTCCCCCCTCAGGGAACAGCAGCAGCGCACTGAGCGGCGCCCACCCCTGTCCCCTGGAAGTCAGCAGCGCGGGTTGGTGGGTGCCCGACCCCCCTCAGGGAACAGCAGCAGCGCACTGAGCGGCGCCCGCCCCCGTCCCCTTGAAGTCAGGAGCGCGGGCTGGTGGGTGCCCGACTCCCCCCTCAAGGACCAGCGGCAGCGCACTGAGTGGTGCCCAACCCCGTACCCCACCTGCTGGAAGTTAGCAGCGCGGACAGGGTGTCCAACCCTCCCCCCTCCTAAGGGACCACCAGCGGCAGCGCACGGAGTCTGCAGGAAGTCAGCAGCGGCAGCGCACCGCCGACCACTTCAGTGCGGCAGCTGCTGCTAAAGAACTCGGTGCCTCCTCTATGCCCCGTGTAAGCACATGTTAACCCCTGCAGAGAATGTTAACCCCTGGAAAAGTATGTAACCCCAAGGGGATAGGGAAGGGGATATGGGGGGGGGGGGGGTAATGCACACTACCTCTTGTGTCATGTTTTGCCCTAACCACCAGCATACATATGTCAACCCCCCCTTGTGTGGGCCTGCAAGGGCCAGCCTGCCCCACCTGTGTAGCCTGCACCCCCCTGCAAGTGCCAGCCTGCCCCACCTGTGTGGCCTGCACCCCCTGCACGTGCCAGCCTGCCCCACCTGTGTGGCCTGCACCCCCTGCATGTGCCAGCCTGCCCCACCTGTGTGGCCTGCACCCCCTGCACGTGCCAGCCTGTCCCACCTGTGTGGCCTGCATCCTCCTGCAAGTGCCAGCCTGCCCCACCTGTGTGGCCTGCACCCCCTGCACGTGCCAGCCTGCCCCACCTGTGTGGCCTGCACCCCCTGCATGTGCCAGCCTGCCCCACCTGTGTGGCCTGCACCCCCTGCACGTGCCAGCCTGTCCCACCTGTGTGGCCTGCATCCTCCTGCAAGTGCCAGCCTGTCCCACCTGTGTGGCCTACACCCCCCTGCAAGTGTCAACCTGCCCCACCTGTGTGGCCTACACCCCCCTGCAAGTGTCAACCTGCCCCACCTGTGTGGCCTGCAAGTGCCAGCCTGCCCCACCTGTGTGGCCTGCACCCCCTCTAGTGCCAGTCTGCCTCACCTGTGTGATCCCCCCATACTGTCTGCCCATTTGTCCATCTTTGCCCCAGTCCATCCATATATTCATAGATGCAGCATATGGTGCTCATTCCAACCATTTTCCCCAATGTCTCTCCCAGACACTCTTTCTTTTAGTTACGCCCCTGGCCATGGGCATTACGGCGTGTGGTATTATATGTAATGGGCATTACGGTGTTTGGTTTACTGGGTAATGGGCGTTACGGTGTGTGTGGTATATGTAATGAGCATTATTGTGTGTGGTATAGTAATCAAAAGTTTTTTTGGTGTGTGGCACAATGTGTAATAGGCATTGTGGCATGTGGGTATGTGTAATGGGTATGTGACATGTGCAATAGGCATTATGGTGTTACTTTTTGGCGCACACTGTCACTATTTTTTTTCTGGCTCCTACATTTTCATCCAGGCTCCTAGATTTTTTATAAATTTGTTAAGCCCTGTTCTAAGGGCTACTTCTCACCTGAGACGCACAAAGTGAAATCCCCTATAAGTGCCGGCTATCCCAAATCATGTGACCTGCCGATGAGGGTTAAGATATAGTGGGTCGACACCTGAAAATGGTCGACATATCATAGGTCAACACAAGCTAAATTCGACATGGACATGGTTGATGGTCAAAAGGTTGACGTGTTTTACATGGGTTTTTGTGCTATGTTGACATATGTTGTTGTACTGCGTCCCACGCAGTGCTCACCATGCTTTGGGCACAGTGCCTTACTGCACTCTACACACTATTATATTCTCACTCTGCGCTCACTTGGATAGTAAAATATGACCCAAGTCGGTCTACACCAGGCATGTCCAGCCTGCGCCCTCCAGCTGTTCTGATACTACACATCCCAGCATGCCTTGCCATAGTTTTAGCATTCCCTTATAGCAAAACTATGGCAAGGCATGCTGGGATGTGTAGTTTCACAACAGCTGGAGGACCACAGGTTGGAATTGCCTGGTCTACACCATAAAAGTAACACACTTGTGTCGACCTTGAGCTTGTGTTGACCTTCTGTCAATGCTGACCGACCATTTCCAGGTGTTGACCTAGTGACTGTCGATCTAGGGTGAGTTCTAAATTGTAGGGGACTAAAGGACCCCCTGACGTCACAGGGGAGGAGAATGGGTGGAGAGAGGAGGAGCAAGGTCGGAAGAAGGGTCCTAAAGGACCCTCGTGGGCTCGCTTTGCTCGCTACCTTGTTACTTAAGGCAACCAGTGGTGGCGTGGATAGTGAAGAAGCAAGCCCCCCGGCCTTGCTCCTCCCCCTCTGCGTGGAAGGTCCTTTAGCCCACTACAATTTAGCATTTACCGTCGATCTAGACCTTGTCGACCCGGGGACGGTATACCCTGATGAGAATCACTGACCCTTCTCACTGACACCCTCTGTCCTGTATATGATTGCTGGGATTTCTGTGTGCCAACATATACCTAGCTCTTATACATTCAGATCCTATTTAATGCTGTATATGACCAGTTTATGTCTTAGATACTATTATGAATAGCATATAATGAGTATATACGGTATTTACAATCTAGCAGCATGTCATTTACCACTTTCCTCATTGTTCCAGACGAGCCTAGAGATGCAGCTGTCAGGAGTGGTTCTGGAGACGTAACGGTCCTTCCCATCATCCACCTCTGTAAATGAGATCATTCATTTTGACCGCAGACCGCAAGGTAATGCCTGCTACTGTTGGGATGATCTTTCTGTTCCCCATGCCGGTCCTTTCCGCTGTAGACTATATGACTATACATAAGTCATCCATTCATAGTTACATACAACATTATGTTCCACTGAACATCTGAATGGAAATCTAAAGTAAAACAACCCTTGCCTGGTATTTGGGAATGGAAACAGTAAATATCTAAAATGTATCCAGGGGAAAGCAGCTTCAGTACTTATAATATACAAATAGCTAAGAGTGGCTGGCGATGAATAAATAGTGAACTTTAGTTGCTTCTGGATGCTTGCTTAAATTGTCAGATGCCCGTCATGATTATGCCAGCAGAATGCAAACGTAGCTCAGGGCCCGCGGGGCGCGTAGCGTGACTTTTTTTTTTTTAATTTACTGAAATATTTAATTTGTTACTTGTAATTCTATTTTAACTTGTGACCAGTTAATTCTGTAGAAGATGTTTTATTTATGAATTTTAGGTTCTGCTGTGATCTGTGGGGAAATGTGTTTGCCTGTATATTTAAAACTGCAATCATTTACACAGCAAGTCTAACCTGGGGGGTTATTCTGGTTCATTCGCAGAGACAAAACCATGTGCACTGCAGGGGGGCAGATGTAACATGTGCAGAAAGAGTTAGATCTTAGTGAGTTATTTTGTTTCTGTGCAGGGAAAATACTGACTGCTTTATAGATCTCGCTTTGAAGTAAAAACCCACCCAAATCTAGATCTCTCTGCACCCCTGCCCATCTGCCCTAATACATTGCCCCGCATATCTGTAATGTAATGTAGTTTTATCAATTAAAAATACGTTTGTTTTTCAGACACGTTATCAATGCTCACTAGAATGTTTCTTTCCCAACCTTTTCACAGACTAGCATACAAATGTCTCCTACACGGCTAAAGTGTGGCATTTTCTACTTTTTTCCATAAGCAACCATAAGATGAGCTCTATCACAGACAGGTAAGAGGGCTTCCATGTCTCAATTAGGTTTTTTCCTATGGTTTATGGGTTTTTGTTGTTGAGGGACTTGCACGTGTTAAAATCTGTCCTTTAGAGTATGTTCTTACAGGTATAGTCAATGCCGCTCGGCGAGCGGCGGTGAGGGGTTTATGCTGTGAGAATGGCTTTTTTTTTTTTAGTGAGGAAAAGCCATCCTCTCTGTCCAGCCCCATCGCTGGCCGTTTTACGTATTCTACGTTCCCCTAAAGGGCGAGGTTTGCCGCAAATGCAGGGAGCCCACTGCATTTTGAGGCGAGCCTCACCATTTTGACAGCCACACTCGCTGTTTCCACCTCACCTCAGGGAACAGGCGAGGTGGAAACAGCGAGTGCGGGGGTTGAGTTGAATGCTGGTGGCAAGCTATCGGCGCTGCTCGCTGTATAGCTCGCAGTCAGCCGCATGCTCTCCCCACATTGCATATACCCCACAGAGCCTATTAAATGGAACCAAAATCCAATTCAAGCAAATGGGATATGGTCGCTAGGTCAACCACTAAAGGTCGACATTGCTAAGGTTGGAAGGTTAACAAAAGCATAATGTCGACATTGAAAAGGTCAACATGGGTTTTTAACCTTTTTTTTGCCGGGAAAATATAAAAGTGCCCGAAGCATGGCGATGCAGTGAGCTATGCGAGGGAATACGGTACACTGATTTGGTATCCATGTCCACTTACATCGAAATGCGAGACAAAAAAGTGAAAAACTGAATTAAGCCATGTCGACCTAAGCTCTGTTGACCTTTATTGGCCGACCTAATGTATGTCGACATTCATACAGATGACCCATACCCAAGCAAATGGACCCATATACTCCTGATTTGTCAAGTGGTAGCTTCCATGCTCTTTGCGTCTATATCTGTGTTTTCTGCATTGGCCTTGATTAACGCTCCTAGGGAATTTACGTTATTGTATGTTGTCGCTCTGTAGCAGCTCTTTGTGCCCACTATATTTACATGTTCACAATTTTACTATGGTCATAAATGGGGAATGTCCTGAACTAGCAATTACAACTTTTAGCTACTTGACACTTGTACTATATTGAGTGGATTTAACCCCTTCCCGACATTTGACGTACATTTACGTCATGGCCGGGATGTACTTCCCGACACATGGCATAAATGTACGTCATGACTTTAAACTGTCACTGCGTCTCGAGACGCAGTGACAGAGGGACGATGTCTGCTGTCCCTGACAGCAGACATGTCCCTGCATGCCCAGGGGGGGCTGCGATGTCGCCCCCCCGTCGGCGATCGCTGTGATTGGCTGTTCAGTGTGAACAGCCAATTACAGCGTTTTCCTGTGTTACCAGCGAATCAGACGCTCGGTAACACAGGTGTCAATCACCGCCGGGCGTCAGGGGGCATGAGGGGGTCATCGGTGACGATGACACCTCACCCCACCCTCACCCCACCTGCCCCCAAGGCTGTGATTGGTCCGTGGGACCCACGGACCAATCACAGCCAAGGCGCGACATTTAAACTAACGGTGACTGCGCTGCAGACGCCATTCCGGTCTGGAGTAGCGTGCAGAGCGGTCACCGTGCCTATCTGCCGTGATACTGACCTGATCCTTGCTAATACTTACCTGATCCTTGCAAATACCTTACCTGATCACTTGATCACTGCTTGTAGCGTGCTGGACGCTTCCTGGATCTGACTTCCTGAGACTTCCTGCTGCTGCTGCAGTGTGATAGAGAGATAGAGAGAGAGAGATAGAGAGAGATAGAGAGATAGTGACAGAGAGAGCTATATTTTGTGTCTGCTACCCCCCCTTTTTGGGGGTGCAGGGGTTTTTTATATATAAATAACTGTCGCTGCTGCTGCAGTGTCATAGTGATAGATAGTGAGAGATAGTGATAGATAGTGAGAGATAGAGAGATTTGTGTCTGCTACCCCCCCTTTTTGGGGGTGCAGGTTTTTTTTATATATATATAACTGTCAGTGCTGCTGCTGCAGTGTCATAGTGATAGATAGTGATAGATAGTGAGAGATAGAGAGATAGAGAGAGATAGTGACAGAGAGTGATAGAGAGTGTATATTTTGTGTCTGCTACCCCCCCTTTTTGGGGGTGCAGTTTTTTTTTTATACATATAACTGTCAGTGCTGCTGCTGCAGTGTGATAGATAGTGATAGATAGTGATAGATAGTGATAGATAGTGATAGATAGTGAGAGATAGAGAGAGATAGTGACAGAGAGTTAAAGAGAGTGTATATTTTGTGTCTGCTACCCCCGCCTTTTGTGCTGATCACCATATCTGAGGTGATCAGCAACTTTTTGGGGGCGCAGAGGTTTTTTTTTTTATATATACCTGTCAGTTGCTGCCAGTTGCACCAAAGGTTGTGCACCTGCTGCCCCTCACTGGTAATCAGTGTCGCATCACTGATCACCTTTTTTTTTTTTTTGTGGGTGCTGTGTGGTCTTTTTTTAATTTTTTTTTTACACACACTGTGATTTTGTGGGTGTCCTGTGGCCACTGTGCGCTGATCAGTGACGTACATCACTGATCAGCTTTTTCGGCACAGGGTTGATCTATTTTTTTTTTTTTTTGATCAAATTCCTGTTGCCTTTGAGCGCTGTTCAGTGACAGACGTTACTGACCAACATCTGTGCTCAATTTTTGGCGCAGGACCTTTTTTTTTTTTAACCCCTTCAATTTTTTTTTTTAACCCCTTCAATTTTTTTTTTTTTAACCCCTTCAATTTTTTTTTTTGGTATAAAGTATTTTTTTTTTCTGCACTACATACACATTACACACTACATTCCCCCCAGGTTGAAATAAAGTTTGTACCCCCCCCTACACTATACACGTGTTGAAACATTTCACTACCAGTAACACAAAAATAAAAATGGCATCCCAAATGTCATCCCAAATGTCATCCCAGTCATCCAGAAGAATGTATTCAGTGGAGGAGGCATATGCCATGCTTGCTTCTGACTCTGACACAGCCAGTGATGCAAGCGGGGAATTTGAAGGATTCGCCTTAAGCTCCTCTTCCTCCTCTGGTGATGAGGGACCCCCTCAAAGACGTCCCCGTAGAGCAGCTGAGACCCCCCCCCCAATAATTGATCTCGTATGGACCCCACCACCAGACAATTTTGAGCCCCAGGTTCCTGAGTTTTTGGCCATGCCAGGAATCCAATTTGATTCCACAGGTCTCAGAGAAATTGACTTTTTCAAATTATTTTTCTCTGATGATTTTATAAATTTAATGGTGGACCAAACTAATTTATATGCCCAGCAGTTTATTGCTCAAAACCCCACGTCATCATTTGCTAGGTGGACCCCTGTAGATGCAGTAGAGATGATGACATTTTGGGGTCTGGTGTTTCATATGGGCATAGTAAAAAAGCCAGAAATTAGGCAATATTGGAGTACAGATGTTCTGTACAGCACCCCATTTTACCGTATGGCCATGCCCCGGGCTCGATTTGAGACGATCCTTAAATTTTTGCATTACAACGATAATGCACAGTGCCCACCCAGAGATGATCCCACCTTTGACCGGCTATTCAAAGTCAGGCCGGTCATTGATCATTTCAGTGCCAAATTTGAAGACATGTACATCCCAGATAAATTCATTTGCATAGACGAGTCCCTTATACATTTTAAAGGAAGGGTTAAATTCCGCCAGTACCTTCCCAGTAAGAGGGCAAGGTATGGCATAAAAATGTATAAGCTGTGTGAAAGCACCTCAGGGTACACTCACAGGTTTAGGGTATATGAAGGGAAGGATTCAAGAATTGAACCGCCAGAATGCCCCCCCTCCCTCGTAGGTGTTAGTGGAAAAATTGTCTGGGATTTAGTGCACCCCTTCCTGGATAAAGGTTATCACCTCTATGTGGATAACTTTTACACCAGCATCCCCCTGTTTAAGGCCCTTGGTTCAAGAGGTACAGCAGCTTGCGGTACTGTGCGCAAGAACCAAAGAGGCCTCCCAAAAACGCACATTGCCCAAGTAATGAGAAGGGGTGAAAGCAGGGGAATATGCACCGAAAATATGTTGTTGGTCAAATATAAAGACAAGAGGGATGTCCTTATACTGACAACAATTCACGGAGACAGTACCACCTCCGTCCCTGTACGAGGTACCAGTACCCACACCTCAAAACCTAATTGTATCCTGGATTACAATAGGTACATGGGCGGAGTGGATCTTTCAGATCAGGTACTGAAGCCGTACAGTGCCCTGCGGAAAACAAAAATCTGGTACAAGAAGCTGGCCGTGTATATCATCCAGATGGCACTGTATAACGCTTACGTGCTATTCCGTTCTACCGGCCAGAGGGGGACATTTATGCACTTTCAAGAGGAAGTCATAAAGGGCCTAATATTTGGGAACCAGCAGGCAGAGGGCCCCAGTACTTCTAGTACTGGCCCCCGTATTGTACCAGGGCAGCATTTTCCTGATGAAATCCCCTCCACTGGAAAAAAGGGCAGGACACAAAAAAGGTGCAAAGTTTGCTATAAAAAGGGAATAAGAAAGCAAACTATTTTCCAGTGTGACACTTGCCCCGACAAACCCGGCCTATGTATAAAGGAGTGTTTTAAAATATACCACACATCTATGGATTATTAGGTTCATAATTTCACCGTGCTTCGGGGGTCTTGCTAATGCCACATACCACCCACCATTCATTCCACCATAATCTGAGCCGCAAAATCCAAAAATCACTCCTTCCCTTCTGAGTCCTGCCATGCACCCAACTGGTATTTTTTGGTCACATGTGAGGCATTGCCGTACTCGGGAGAAATTGGGGCACAGATTTTGGGGTGCTTTTTCTCCTTCATACCTTCTGAAAATGAAAAATTTTGAGCCAGAACTGCATTTTTGTGTAAAAAAATGTAATTTTTCATTTTCACTGCCCACTTGTATCAAAATTGGTGAAACCCCTGGGGGTTTGAAATGTACACTATACCCCTAGATGAATTCCCTGAGGGGTGTAGTTTGCAAAATGGGGTCACTTGTGGGGGGGTTCCACTGTATTGGTGCTTTGGGGGTCTTGCTAATGCGACATAGCACCCACCATCATTCCACCAGAATTTGTGCTGCAAAATCCAAATATCACTCCTTCCCTTCTGAGTCCTGCAACTTTTTGGTCACACATGAGGCATTGCCGTACTCGGGAGAAATTGGGGCACAGATTTTGGGGTGCTTTTTCTCCTTCATACCTTCTGAAAATGAAAAATTTTGAGCCAGAACTGCATTTTTGTGTAAAAAAATGTAATTTTTCATTTTCACTGCCCACTTGTATCAAAATTGGTGAAACCCCTGGGGGTTTGAAATGTACACTATACCCCTAGATGAATTCCCTGAGGGGTGTAGTTTGCAAAATGGGGTCACTTGTGGGGGGGTTCCACTGTATTGGTGCTTTGGGGGTCTTGCTAATGCGACATAGCACCCACCATCATTCCACCAGAATTTGTGCTGCAAAATCCAAATATCACTCCTTCCCTTCTGAGTCCTGCAACTTTTTGGTCACACATGAGGCATTGCCGTACTCGGGAGAAATTGGGGCACAGATTTTGGGGTGCTTTTTCTCCTTCATACCTTCTGAAAATGAAAAATTTTGAGCCAGAACTGCATTTTTGTGTAAAAAAATTTAATTTTTCATTTTCACTGCCCACTTGTATCAAAATTGGTGAAACCCCTGGGGGTTTGAAATGTACACTATACCCCTAGATGAATTCCCTGAGGGGTGTAGTTTGCAAAATGGGGTCACTTGTGGGGGGGGTTCCACTGTATTGGTGCAACATAGCACCCACCATTCATTCCACCAGAATCTGTGCTGCAAAATCCAAAAATCACTCCTTCCCTTCTGAGTCCTGCCATGCACCCAACTGGTATTTTTTGGTCACATGTGAGGCATTGCCGTACTCGGGAGAAATTGGGGCACAGATTTTGGGGTGCTTTTTCTCCTTCATACCTTCTGAAAATGAAAAATTTTGAGCCAGAACTGCATTTTTGTGTAAAAAATGTAATTTTTCATTTTCACTGCCCACTTGTATCAAAATTGGTGAAACCCCTGGGGGTTTGAAATGTACACTATACCCCTAGATGAATTCCCTGAGGGGTGTAGTTTGCAAAATGGGGTCACTTGTGGGGGGGTTCCACTGTATTGGTGCTTGGGGGGTCTTGCTAATGCGACATAGCACCCACCAAAATTCCACCAGAATCTGAGCTGCAAAATCCAAAAATCACTCCTTCCCTTCTGAGTCCTGCCATGCACCCAACTGGTATTTTTTGGTCACATGTGAGGCATTGCCGTACTCGGGAGAAATTGGGGCACAGATTTTGGGGTGCTTTTTCTCCTTCATACCTTCTGAAAATGACAAATTTGGAGCCAGAACTGAATTTTTGTGTAAAAAAATGTAATTTTTCATTTTCACTGCCCACTTGTATCAAAATTGGTGAAACCCCTGGGGGTTTGAAATGTACACTATACCCCTAGATGAATTCCCTGAGGGGTGTAGTTTGCAAAATGGGGTCACTTGTGGGGGGGTTCCACTGTATTGGTGCTTGGGGGGTCTTGCTAATGCGACATAGCACCCACCAAAATTCCACCAGAATCTGAGCTGCAAAATCCAAAAATCACTCCTTCCCTTCTGAGTCCTGCCATGCACCCAACTGGTATTTTTTGGTCACATGTGAGGCATTGCCGTACTCGGGAGAAATTGGGGCACAGATTTTGGGGTGCTTTTTCTCCTTCATACCTTCTGAAAATGAAAAATTTTGAGCCAGAACTGCATTTTTGTGTAAAAAATGTAATTTTTCATTTTCACTGCCCACTTGTATCAAAATTGGTGAAACCCCTGGGGGTTTGAAATGTACACTATACCCCTAGATGAATTCCCTGAGGGGTGTAGTTTGCAAAATGGGGTCACTTGTGGGGGGGTTCCACTGTATTGGTGCTTGGGGGGTCTTGCTAATGCGACATAGCACCCACCAAAATTCCACCAGAATCTGAGCCGCAAAATCCAAAAATCACTCCTTCCGTTCTGAGTCCTGCCATGCACCCAACTGGTATTTTTTGGTCACATGTGAGGCATTGCCGTACTCGGGAGAAATTGGGGCACATATTTTGGGGTGCTTTTTCTCCTTCATACCTTCTGAAAATGAAAAATTTTGAGCCAGAACTGCATTTTTGTGTAAAAAAATGTAATTTTTCATTTTCACTGCCCACTTGTATCAAAATTGGTGAAACCCCTGTGGGTTTGAAATGTACACTATACCCCTAGATGAATTCCCTGAGGGGTGTACTTTGCAAAATGGGGTGACTTGTGGGGGGGTTCCACTGTATTGGTGCAACATAGCACCCACCATTCATTCCACCAGAATCTGAGCCGCAAAATCCAAAAATCACTCCTTCCCTTCTGAGTCCTGCCATGCACCCAACTGGTATTTTTTGGTCACATGTGAGGCATTGCCGTACTCGGGAGAAATTGGGGCACAGATTTTGGGGTGCTTTGTCTCCTTCATACCTTCTGAAAATGACAAATTTGGAGCCAGAACTGCATTTTTGTGTAAAAAAATGTAATTTTTCATTTTCACTGCCCACTTGTATCAAAATTGGTGGAACCCCTGTGGGTTTGAAATGTACACTATACCCCTAGATGAATTCCCTGAGGGGTGTAGTTTGCAAAATGGGGTCACTTGTGGGGGGGTTCCACTGTATTGGTGCTTTGGGGGTCTTGCTAATGCGACATAGCACCCACCAAAATTCCACCAGAATCTGAGCTGCAAAATCCAAAAATCACTCCTTCCCTTCTGAGTCCTGCCATGCACCCAACTGGTATTTTTTGGTCACATGTGAGGCATTGCCGTACTCGGGAGAAATTGGGGCACAGATTTTGGGGTGCTTTTTCTCCTTCATACCTTCTGAAAATGAAAAATTTTGAGCCAGAACTGCATTTTTGTGTAAAAAATTTAATTTTTCATTTTCACTGCCCACTTGTATCAAAATTGGTGAAACCCCTGGGGGTTTGAAATGTACACTATACCCCTAGATGAATTCCCTGAGGGGTGTAGTTTGCAAAATGGGGTCACTTGTGGGGGGGTTCCACTGTATTGGTGCTTGGGGGGTCTTGCTAATGCGACATAGCACCCACCAAAATTCCACCAGAATCTGAGCCGCAAAATCCAAAAATCACTCCTTCCGTTCTGAGTCCTGCCATGCACCCAACTGGTATTTTTTGGTCACATGTGAGGCATTGCCGTACTCGGGAGAAATTGGGGCACATATTTTGGGGTGCTTTTTCTCCTTCATACCTTCTGAAAATGAAACATTTTGAGCCAGAACTGCATTTTTGTGTAAAAAAATGTAATTTTTCATTTTCACTGCCCACTTGTATCAAAATTGGTGAAACCCCTGGGGGTTTGAAGTGTACACTATACCCCTAGATGAATTCCCTGAGGGGTGTACTTTGCAAAATGGGGTGACTTGTGGGGGGGTTCCACTGTATTGGTGCAACATAGCACCCACCATTCATTCCACCAGAATCTGTGCTGCAAAATCCAAAAATCACTCCTTCCCTTCTGAGTCCTGCCATGCACCCAACTGGTATTTTTTGGTCACATGTGAGGCATTGCCGTACTCGGGAGAAATTGGGGCACAGATTTTGGGGTGCTTTGTCTCCTTCATACCTTCTGAAAATGACAAATTTGGAGCCAGAACTGCATTTTTGTGTAAAAAAATGAAATTTTTCATTTTCACTGCCCACTTGTATCAAAATTGGTGAAACCCCTGGGGGTTTGAAATGTACACTATACCCCTAGATGAATTCCCTGAGGGGTGTAGTTTGCAAAATGGGGTCACTTGTGGGGGGGTTCCTAACTTTTAGCATCTTATGGTGCCTAGAAACCTACATGGTGCCTAAAAAATAATCTCATAAAAAGGAGGCTCCAAAATCAAGTAGGTGCTCCTTCTATTATGAAGCCTGTGGTTTGGTCACCGTGCACACTAGGGCCACATATAGGATATTTATGAAAACAAAAGAATTGGGGGAATCAATTTTCAGTCACATTTCTCTAGTAAAATGTACTGTGTTCCTTAGAAAAATGTATTAAAATTGCAAATCTGCAAAAAAAAAGAAATTTTGAAATTTCACCTACACTTTGTTTTAATTCCTGTGAAACACCTAAAGGGTTAACAAACTTCCAAAATGCTGTTTTGAATACTGTGAGGGGTGCAGTTTTTGAAATGGCATCATTTATGGGGGTGTCTCACATACAAGTCCCTCAAAGTCACATCAGAACTGAACTGGTCCCTAAAAAAATCAGTGTTTGAAATTTTCTTGAAAATTTGAGAATTTGCTATTCATATTGTAAGCCTCCTAGTGTCCCAAAAAATTAAAAGGAAGTTGAAATAATGATGTCAACATAAAGTAGACATATGGTCTTTGTTAGTTATTAACTATTTTGAGTGGTATGATTATTTGTCTCACAAGCAGAAAATTTAACATTTTGCAAATTGCTAAATTTTCCATTTTTTTACGACATTTTGGTATTTTTCACAAAAAAACACAAACTGCATCGACCCAAATTTACCACTAACTTGAAGTACAATGTGTCACGAAAAAACAATCTCAAAATCACTGGGATAAGTAAAAGCAAAAAAAAGTTATCCCCACTTAAGTGAGACATGTCAGATTTGAAAAAAAGGGCTCTGTCAGGAACGCAAAAACTGGCTCTGTCAGGAAGGGGTTAAGGACGGATATTGTTTTGTTTTTTTTACAGGTAGCCAATCAAAATTTAGACACTGGATTATCGACCTATTATGATTGTGGCAGTTAGGAAGCTAAATAAAAAACAAAACTACTATCAGAATGCCAATAATGTGCCGCCCATTTCTGTTCCGCCAGCCTCCCAACTCTTCTAATTTCACCATTACTGATATCAGTGTTTATTTTAATGTTAAGGATAAATTCTGCAGTGTAAATCCAAGATGCGCCATCATTTTTTTTTTCTTTTAAATATAATTATTTTTGTGAGAGAGTGGTCAGTATTTACCCACCTGTCAAAATGACGGAACAACATAACATTAATGTAAGTGCTGGAGGTTTTGCGCGCCTGAACAAATGCCATCTGTTGCCTGCTGATGCGCAACACACCTGAATGTTTCCCCATAGAGGTGAGGAGCAGCATTCGCCTTTTATTCTATAGGATGTGGTGCTGCACAGAGCAGGAGAGTTGTATCATAAACGTATATTTAATGTTTCCTCTAATGTTCAAACGTTCTTTTACCGTTCATTTTATTTAGTGGAATGCGTTTCATACTTCTGTCTTGCCTGGAAATTGTTTAACTGGAACTATGAGGATTTATATATTCAGCCTGTAACAATATTTGTATCTTTATAGAGATGATGGGAGTATTTTTGATGGACTTGTGGAAGAAGATGATAAGGATAAAGCAAAAAGGTTGGTTACATTTATTTAGTCTTCAGTTTCACTATGGAAGTTCTGGCTGATCTGTCTGAAGACTTTTTGTCTGCTAACTACAGTACCTAGACCAGGGGTATCCAAACCTGTCCTCAAGTTCTACCAACAGTTCATGTGTGTCAGGCAACCTGTGGATCTATAGTAGGAATGAATGCAGCATGTATGACAATGTGGCAGTTAGTAATGACTAGAGCTGTGCACCAGCTAGGTGATTTTGAAAACGTGGACAATTGGTAGATCTCGAGGACTGGTTTGACCACCCCCAAATCTTTACTACAGCCTTCCTTTTATTGAAAAGTTCACACTTCTCCGTTCATTGCACATTGCAGATTCCCCTCCTACAGCTCTTAGACATTATGCATACATGATCACCATGTAGCAATTACAGACATTAATGTCTGCAGTAAAGAAAAATAATGGGTTGTGCCATCAAGGTATCCCAGTCCCCTAAAAGAACTTGCACAGTAATAGTAGATGGGTGTGGTATGGGACTCCGACAGTCGGGATCCCGACAGTCATTATCCCGACGTCGGGATCCCGACAGTCATTATCCCGACGTCGGGATCCCGACAGTCATTATCCCGACGTCGGGATCCCGACTGGCCGGAGTCAGACAGCATGGCGAGCGCAAAAAAGCCCCTTGCGGGCTCGCTGCGCTCGCCACGCTGCGGGCACGGTGGCTCGCTACGCGAGCCACCTATTGTATTCTCCCTCTATGGGGGTCGTGGACCCCCACGAGGTAAAATAGCGGGTGTCCGTCGGGCACCCGGTTGTCGTCATTTTGACAGTTGGGATCCCGACGTCGGGTAAATGACTGTCGGGAACCCGTCCGGCACCCATACTAGATAGTGGAGATCTCTGGTGCAAGATATTTGAGAAGTCAAAATAAGTCATATGAAATAACCTCCAATGATGTAATGAGGTTGACCGAGTACATATGAAAAGACTTTAAACTATAATGCATAAATTAGCTCTGAAGCATGGATTAAAATGGTAATTTATGCAAAACAAATAAAAATACAGAAAGTCCAAAATATATTAAATGTTACAACATGCCAAGCAATCCAGTCCAGAGTTCCCAAATATGGAGTTTCCATAGAATTTGACACTTGAAATGTTCGTTAATTTGCTCTGAAGTAAAGTAAGTACACAAACCGTTCCAGAGAGTCAAAACAGTGATGGTAAGAAACAAGGGAGGTTCCCAGAATCCTCTGTTTGGCTCACCATTATACCACACTGGAATCTGTATCAAGATGCGGCATGCAAGCACTAGGGCTCTGTCCAAGGTACCTACGCATGCTCTTGGTGTGCAGTATTTATAGTGTTGTCAATATGGAACAATTGGTCACTTCCGGTTTATGACTTTGGTTGTTCCTTAAGTAGGGTGATGCAGGTTTAGCCACAATGTGTGTAAATCACTGTAGAAAAAGGCACATGCAGTCAGTGCCATAAATAGACATTTCGGTGCAATGTGTCAGAAAGGGAATTGGTGCCCCCACCCCACTATGCTTAAAACAGGGACAGTGTGTGCCAAATATTTAGGGGTGTGGCTTCATGGGGCTAGGGTCTTGCCAAATAATAGTACCAATAACCTCATAATGCCCCTTACACAATATGCTACACTCTTTTGATGCACCTTACACATTATGCAGCACACCGTAATGCTTACTGTATTATATATTATGCCGCACACTGGAATGCCCATATCACATTATGCCGCACACTGGAATGCCCATATCACATTATGCTGCACACTGGAATGCCCATATCACATTATGCCGCACACTGGAATGCCCATATCACATTATGCCGCACACTGGAATGCCTATATAACATAATGCCACACACTGGAATGCCCATATAACATAATGCCACACACTGGAATGCCCATAACACATTATGCCAGACACTGGAATGCCCATATCACATTATGCCACACACTGTAATGCCCATATCACATTGACACACAGTTTAATGCCCCTTACAGTGTCCAGAGTAGTGCCGATTACACAAGCCACCAGTAGTACCCCGTATACAGGGCTCCCCAGTACTGCTGCTTACAGTGTAATCCCGGTGCTGCTGCGATTAAAACCAGGGAGGAGAGCAGATGAGCATAGACCAACAGATATTTCAAATATGGCGGTGGGTTGTCAGTCAATTAAAGCTTGTGGTTCGGCAGCCAATTGCTAACTGTGGCTGCCGATCTACAAGCTCACCGCATTTGAAATATCCGCTGGTCTCCGCATAGGAGCAGTGAGAGACTGTGAGGGTGGCGTTGACAGATGTGCGTTTAGAGTGCAGATGCTTTGTGGGCAAGGGTGCCAGAGGACTCACCGGCAGTCGGGATTCCGACAGTCATTACCCTGACGTCGGAATTCCGACTGCTAAAAGCCTGACACACGGGCAGTCGCTATTCTCCCTTGTGGGGGTCCACGACCCCCATAGAGGGAGAATAAAATAGACGCAAGCCACTGTGCCCGCAGCCTCATCACGCCCCACTGAGCAAACACAGGCCCCCAAGAAGGAGGCAGTATGGTCAGGGCTGGAAACCCTTTTACCTGTTATCTGTAACTACACCAAACAATGCCATCTATCAAAGCAAATCTGACTACGTGTTATACTTCTGCTACACTGAAATCTGTCACTATCAGACTGTGTAATATGGATTCTAAATCCCAGGAATTGCGTGTACACATGTGGTGATTCTTCCAGGTGATTTTAACTGGATCGTCAAAATTGCCTAGTTTAGCTAGAATCACCCCGTGTGTACACCCCTTTAGTGTGTTTAGGTTTGTTTCTTTTAACCTTCCTGTTGCCTTTTCTTGTACTTTCATCAGACCTCATTACTGAAGCTGGCTATGGGAATAGCGAAGCCCGCTTAAGGGCATACACACAGGGCGATTTCATCCCCTTTTCTAAGTGATCAGATTTAGATCACTTGGAAAAGGAGCACGGAATGCCCCGTGTATATGCCCTGCAGCGATGCCGATGTGTGGTCCTGCGCGTCGGTATCACTCAGACACTGCCCGACATCACCCATGCACGACTATGCGGCTCTACGCAGCGTGTAAGAGGCCACACTGCACAGGCCGCTCAGACCCCTGCCCACCCTCCATGGCTCAGCCCCCTCCTCCCGCACTGCCTGCGCCCCAAGCTGTCAGCCGCATGCTGCTCAGCTCCCCGGCCGCACCGTCCCCCCTCCTCACTGTCCATGTGACCACCCGCCCTCTTCATTGACAGCCACACACACCCTTTCCCCTCCCCCCCCCCCCATTTTCAAGGAGCATCCATCAGAACAGTAAGCATAGGCTGACTGTACTTTTCTTTACAAACAGATTAAAAATCATTCAATGGTGAGTAACTATCAAATGGTTTCTCATCTGTGCGGGTGGATGTGTAAGCATACATAGTACAGGGGATGTTTACCTGCAGGTCTGAATCAGGCCCTTTGTGCTTTAATACCACTACATGTTGAGTTTGGGAGTCCACGTTGTGCCTATGACATTTATACATCAGTTGGATATTCGGAGGCATTCTGTAACGTGGTTGCGTTCATCCTGTAGGGTGTCTCGGAACAAGTCTGAGAAGAAGCGTAGAGATCAGTTTAACGTTCTCATTAAGGAGCTTGGCTCTATGCTGCCAGGAAATTCGCGGAAGATGGACAAATCCACAGTGTTGCAGAAGAGCATTGATTTCCTGCGGAAACATAGAGGTGGGTGACGAAGTATTCAATGTACTGTATCCATTTACTCGCCAAGACACTGGTAGTTGCCAAAGCCCTAGAATTTGCAAATATACTAGAGTTATAAAATAATGAGAGTAAACTGTGGCCATCAACACAATTTTTACTTACTTTTAATAGTTTCTTGAAAAAAAAACTCCTCTTTAGTTAAATAACATTCAAGTAACAGGTTAAGCTAATATACTAAAACACTTGTATATCAATTTGCTTGGTAATTCTAGTATATACTGTAGGTATATTTTGTGTGTGTGTGTGTGTGTGTGTGTGTGTGTGTGTGTTGCACTGATAGTGGCTTTGGCTTTATACATAAGCATCCGATATTAAATCCTCATTCTTTTATCTAAGGAACATAGTCAGAATCAAGCACTTAACTCCCCCAGAAGATATTCCTGTCATACATGTATTTGTATCATCACACCCAGGGCATAAAGTGGTCATGCAGAGGTGGGGGAATCATTTCTCTATGCCACCTAATTACCCCCCTCCCCCCATTAGGCAGAGACAGGGCCAGTGGTAGGGTTTTTGGGATCCCCTGCAAACTAGAATGCTCTTTTGTGAGAATTACTGTGTAGGGCCAATGTGGAGGTTGAAATGTTCCACCTCACCATTAGAGATGGTGGAACTCAGTTCCACCCCGTTCCCCCTCACTTTAACCCCTGATAACGCCTAGACTATTACAATGCCCTCTACCTTGGCACCACTTAGAGCTGGTACAAAACGCAGATGCCAGACTAACCAGCCATGTTCCAGCGGTTACGGTATAAATGCTAGACGATGTCTAGTTTGAACTCTAATGGTTGACACTTGTGTCGACCTTTTGTTAATGTTGACAATGGGTATTTCAATTATTTGAAGGTGTAGACCTAGTCACTGGTCGACCATTAGTGTTCAACCTAGTGACTGACATCCTAGACATTGTCTACTCAGTGACCGCAGGTTATGGTATGCATCATAGACTGTCTCATCATAGACAGTCATATGTTCGACCACTAATGGTCTACAGTCACATGGTCGACAGGGTCTAAAGGTCGACATGCGTTTTTGATGTTTTTAGGTTGTCTATGTTGACATAGGTCGACATGGACACTGTCTAAGTGTACCGTGTCCCCTCGCTGCGCTCTCCATGCTTCGGCCACGGTGCTTCCCTACGCTCGGCACACTATTTTATTCTCCCACATCGCCCTAGAGGATGGTAGGGCATGAAATACCACCTGTCGGCACATGTCAGCTGAAAATTTTGTAAAAAAAATGCAGGTCGACCTGTTCCGCGTCGACCTTTAGACCCTTTCGACCTATTGTGTGTCGACCTTTAAACCCTGTCCACCTTTTGACTGTTGACGTTCTGACCCTGATGACCTTGTGACTGTGGACCACTAGTGGCCGAACATATGACTGTCTATCGTGAGTCAGTCTATGATCAGTCCGGATACCGTGACCGCATACCGTTCCTGCCACAACACTAATTATTTTCTCCCTTCTGTGGCCGCCTGCAAAATTCAGAATCTTTTTTGATGATTGGATTACTAACTTTCAAAGCCCTACATGACCAGGGCCCGAGGTACTTGAAGCAGCTTCTTATTCCATACTGCCCCGTTGGCGTACTGTAATCTGAAGATGAAAATGACTATTTGTGGGTTCATATGATTTCACAATGGTTAAAATCCCGACAGGCATTGGCCGATGGTCAAAATACTGACACTGTCGAAGTGCCGACATTTAAAATGCCGATGTGGTCAAAATGTAGACATTGAAATGTTAACAGTTAAAAAAGTAGACATGTTGTTTAAGTCGACAGAGTTAGACATGGACATTGTATAAGTGTACCGCGTCCCCATGCATGCACACTTTTATATTCTCCCTCTATGCCCACTTGGATGGTAAAGTATGAAGTCAGTTTCAAAAATCATGAAAAACTCATGTCAACTTTTGACCTGTCAACATTTTAAATGTCATAATTTCGGCCCTGTCAGGATTTTGACAGTGTCAGTGTTTTCACCATCGCCCAATAGTTGTCGGGATTTTGCCTGTTAGGATTTTGCCTTTCTGGAAATTAACTGCATCCCTTATTCGCAGAACCTAGAATCTCCCTGAATTCATCTGGGGGTCAAGCTTTTTAGCTATTTTGGTATGGAACTCCCTTCCCCTCATAGCTCAGGAGACCATTGACTCCAGAGTCCTTCAAAAATAGACTCTACTTATCTGTTTACTCAGCATTTCACTAATGTCTGTTATCAAGCAGCCCCGTTGAGAATTGAACAATGCCAATCCCAGTAGGACATATATTCCTTGATCATGGCTTTTGTAAGGAGGAACCGGAGCTGTCAGCCGCCTGCTGTTACATGAGTCCTAACCTATTGTCTCTCGTTCTGTCGGTATGGTGGGGCTTGTAGTATCTTCTTCACCCAGAGATGGAGACGTACTGTACCGTCTGATCCATTAACGAACATCTGGAAATGTTATCATTTGTGTTTATTTCTACTAAGCTGATAGAGTTGCAAAATAGGGGATACATATTTTACTTCTGGCCTATATGAAATCAATTCAATAAATCTTTTACTTGTGTTCTTCAGAGTTAAAGTAAATGTGAGCATGATAAAGCACACAAAGCCATCTGAGCCATTCATTCATTCACTGAAATATATCTCCAACAGTATATGGACTATTCCATACAGTACATTCATTCAGAAATACACCTACAACAGTATTTGTGATACTGTAAAATGCTCATTGATATTTATTATCAGACAAGCCAGAAATCTATACAGGACCCAAAGTGTTTTCCAGATGTCCGATGTAATCACAGTTTATTGCTTGCAGAAATCAGTGCGCAGTCAGATGCGAGCGAAATTCAACAAGACTGGAAACCTGCGTTCCTTAGTAACGAGGAGTTTACACAGCTCATGCTGGAGGTAGGTGACTTCACCCTTTCTCACCAGTGGTCGTGCAAATCCCTTTAAATGCTATTCGATAACATTCCTTTATAGCACAACAACAGTTGTGATTTGTTGCGGCCTCCGTGTCTCTCAGCTGCAGACAGTCTCGTGATCTATCCAGATCCTGCACAGCTACCCAATTGTTAGTGTGCTGGGCTGCCAGGACCGGAGATCGGCAGCTCCGATCTCCGCGGCCTACACACTACCAGTCGTCTGGTCAGTGGTCAAGTTTCCTAGTTTTTAAGCATGTTTAAATACCAAGAGGCCCAGCGACCAGGTGACCAGGATTAGATGTGCGGGTTGGTCAATGGAGGGTACACACTTGTCGGGCAATCTGGTCAGCCGAGAGTCGGATCTCCGGAGGATTGGACAAGTGTGTACCCAGCTTTAGCTCTCACCGCTCCCTGTTAGCGCCACAATTTAACAAATGCATTAGTTGGTCTGTTGGGGTCATGATAACGGAAAATTTGCCTAGTTTAAGTTTATTCAAATGCATCCCCAATAGGGCCAATACTATAGTGTATGAGATCTGAAGAGATGGTGATTACAATGAGCCATGCAGAACAATTATAGGCCAGACTGGGCATTGCTAAGAAAGAAAATATGACTTCCTTCAAAATAAAAATAAAGTTAGAGAGATTCCTATCTGCTACGGCAGACTGTGTTGAAGATAGAAGCTGATTGGTTGGTTCTTTGTATCTCTAAGCTGTGATACATCTTCCCCATAAGTTCTCTACAGTGGATGGACACTATTCACGCGATTGCTCACACTGACAGGATGGGTGTGCATCAAAGGCTCAACAGTGTCTAGGTAGACAGTGAGTAGGTCGATGCCACAAGTATAGATGGAGCACCTGCCAGCCTGCCTGCAGGATTGCCAGATGTCCTGAGCTGGCGCAGGTTGGCTGACAGAAGCTCCATCTGACTGGGACACTCGTGCGTCCCTGTCAGCAAGGCAGTGGGGAGTGGCTTCCCTGCCCGTCTCCGCTTCAGGGAGACGGGCATTGAGTGGGGGATGCAGGAAGCCGTCGGAGTGCTCGGACAGAACGGACGGCGGCGGCTGGTGCGGGACGGCTGCTCCATCTGTAGGTGGACATTTTTTGGGTGTCAGAGTACAAATCTAAGCATGTGGACAACCAATTAGAGTAGTGCGTAATATCTATCTACAGTATCTATCTATTTACATTGTATGTGTTTTCATTGAAACAGTTCATGGGCATGTTTATATTCTGAGCTTGCATGTAATGTAGGGGGCATATGTATCAAAGCTGGGAGAGATAAAGTACCAACCAATCCGTTCTAGCCTGTAAAGTGACAGGAGCTGACCTGCACTTTAGCTCTCTCCAACCCTTGATACATATGCACCTCGTATCCGAATGGTGACCTATAATCACTATGGGTCTCGCTTCGGTTTCAGGCCCTGGACGGATTTTTCCTGGCCGTTATGACAGATGGAAATATAATCTACGTGTCAGAGAGTGTTACACCATTACTTGAACACTTACCTGTAAGTTACAGCTGCCAATTATTTTCTATTTTCTATTTCTGAGTGTTTATACCGTATACAGGTTGTGTGCTGAATAATTAGCTTTACTAGTGGAGAAAATCCATTATTTCAGTAAATAAAGTACATTTCATTGTGTTATCCTTATTACTGCAACAGAAAGTTACTGTGGTTCTTGTTGCTTTCCCATGTCTGGTAATGGTATTCACCACCTATACAGTACTGTACATGTTTAGATACAGTATGGACCTTGCAGATGAGATTTTCTTCTCATGAAGGATACCCCGATCTATGACATATGTGCTAGATTATATAAATCGGTGTATCTGTAAACCAGCAAATTCACATGTTTTGCTCATTTGTTTGGGTCCGGTTTATTAGAAAAGTAGTCTAGAAAGCTGTAGGGCTGGGAGGGTCTGTGCTCATTGATTGTAAGGATGGCTGTTTACTGATTGGGTGTATGGTAGACATCCTTATTGAAGCTCTCATTTCAATATTCAAATCTATCAGATCCCTTCTCCCCTGAAGCCCTTTTACATGGTTCCTGCAGTTAGGTGTCCCGAGGACAGTGCATGGGACAGGTGAAGGCCAGCGCCATGGTACAGTAGTAGTTTGTTGAATGGGGTATTTGCTTTTTAATCTTCAGCCCCATACACACTAGTCAACAGGGGCTGTGGCCAATGTAGTTAGCCACATCAGGCGACGGCGTCCGGTAGTGTCCGTACACCAGGGATGGGGAACCTTTGGCCCTCCAGCTGTTGTTGAACTTCACATCCCAGCATGCCCTGCAACAGTTGTAACATGGCCACATAGCAAAACTGTAACAAGGCATGCTGGGATGTGTAGTTCCACAACAGCTGGAGGGCTGAAGGTTCCCCATCCCTGCTGTACACACTGACTATTATCGTCCGCCAATATCATACAGTGACGTCACCGGGAAACCTGCTAGTCGCTTGGCTATTTTGCCAAATTGATCTGCATGTTTGGAAGACAATCATCATTAACAGCGCGCGGGAGTGTGATCTTAAGTGTACACACTAGACGATATTGTGAACCATTTCACTCAAAAACCCTTTCTGAGTGATATTGACACAAAATCGCCTAGTGTGTATGAGGCTTTACTGTATATTGCCACCAACATTCCAGACTTAAGGAGCCCATACACCTTCTGTTGTGGACCGGCTCCGTTCTGTACTATGCGATGCACGCTCCCGAGCATCACATAGTACGGTACAAAAAGTATGTGCTGCACATACTTTTTGTACTAGGTAAACATCGTATCGGATCGCAGTGCATGCACAAGGGATGCGATCCGATACGATGTGTGCTGTTTAAGCACAGAAGGGATCCAATGAACGGACCTTGTATGGGGGGCTATAGACCTTTGTGTTAGTTGTTTGTGTGTGAACGTAACTATTTTATATCTTGTCTTTCAGTCTGATCTTGTTGATCAGAGTATATTTAATTTTGTCCCCGAGGGGGAACATTCAGAGATCTATAAAATCCTGTCTACGCGCATGTTGGAAAGTGGTTCTTTGAGTTCGGATTACCTGAAAGGTGAGTAGTATCTTGTGACCGCAAGGTTATACTTTTGCACAGCTAAGATTATAACCTATAAATAAATGGAAGCTATTATTATTTTTTTAATAGTATAAGCCACAGATGTCAGGTCAACAGTGCCCCTAGTGGTCAAATTGAATTGGTATAAACATTTTATTTTAGATCTAGTGAAAATATAGGATTGTTTTCTCTGTTCTGACAAGATCAAGAAACATTTACATAAATATTTGTCAATGAATAGTCTGTAGCTATTTTTGGATAAATGTTTTTACTTTTTCGTGACTTAAAAAGTGTATTTCACTAAACCTGTTCTAAGGAGCATGTTTCCCATTTTGTAAATGCCATGAAACATGCACATTCTGTGTAGTTAGTGTGCGTTGACTTTTAGTTTCTGTAAGAGATGCAAAGGGGTCTATTCATTTTTCTTAAAAGTAGATGAAATATAATTATCCACCTACTTTTATAAAACGTAAGTGTTGGTCCATTTATTACACCGGTATTGCAGCGAGGTCACTGAAGCAGAGCAATGGTCTCCATACAATAGAATGGCACCTTCTTATTTCACAGTTTTTCTGAAAATACTGTATGTAAGTTTTGGAATTTAATTGCAAGAATGAACCCCCATCTTCGAATGGATGGAGTCAAAAAGATGTCCCTGTGTGGCTACCGCCGTGGGACATCTGGCTCTTCATGCGAATCCATAATCAAGTCAGACTCTGCAGTGTTATATGTAACTGCTGCAATAGAAGCGGGGACCAGGCACGTGGTGAGATCTGACTTTCATATAAGTTGTCCACCATAGCAATGGGGATCTGCTCTCATGCTTCTGTATCCACCGCTGCTACTCACTGTGAGTTATATACCAAATTAGTGCCGCATGGTAGCAGGGGTATGATTTGTATGGTCGACACCACTAGGTCAACATACTGCAAGGTCGACATGGGACAAGGTTGACGGGTCATTAGGTTGACACAAGAATTAGGTTGACCGTCAAAAGGTTGACATGGGGTTTTTCACTGTTTTTGACCCGAATGTCGACACAGGATTAAGTGCACCGTGTCCCCTAAAAATGGCTCGCAGCTCTCGTCATGGTTCGATCGGCACACTCTTTTATTCTCCCATCATGCCCTAGTGGATGGTAGGGCATGAAATACCATCTGTCAGCTCATGTCGGCTCAAAAACAGTGAAAAACCCCATGTCGACCTAGACCATGTCGACCTAATGCTTGTGTTGACCTAATGACATGTCGACCTTGCAGTATGTCGACCTAGTGGTGTCGACTTAATGACTGTCAACCATCTTTAGGACGACCAACCGACCGTATCCCAGTGGCAGTGCCTGTTAAATAAACACCTAAATTCCCAGTATCTGGGAGCCTGCAGAACAGTACAATAATACATTTACAGAGTTTCTGTCCAAAAACTTAATTGTGCATTAAACTTGTTTGTTTCAGCAAAAAATGAGCTTGAATTCTGCTGCCACATGTTGCGTGGTACCGTGGACCCAAAAGAAACCGCTACATATGAATTTGTAAAATGCATTGGAAATTTCAAGTCCTTAAATAATGGTAAGTGTCACAGTGGATGAATCATTGACTGGCTGGATTGGGGGTAAGGACTAGAAGAAACCCTGTTTGTATGCCAGTAGCTCATTATCTATGCTCTGCTAATGTGTTCAATGTAGTTTCCTGATTTCTCTAGTGGGCTGAGGAAGGTATTTGCTGATGTTTGACGACAAGTTACATGACTACTTAGGGCAGAGGTTTCCAGACTTGCCATTACACTCCAGGGTTTTGGGATATCCATGATTGAGCATAGGTGACTAATGCTGGCCACACATCAGACCAACTTTACTCCAACCATCCAACTAGTTGGTTGGATGGAATAAAAATCTGGTACTGGATGGAAGCAAATGTAATTTGTAATTAAGTCATTTGTTTCCCAAATCTGAAAATGGACAACAACTGTCACTCAGACAATGAACTGTAGTTGGACCTATTGGATTTAAACAATTTCACTGAATGTTTTTGTCCATTCTCCTGGGTTTGTGAGTAAATTGCTTATTGCCATTTGCCCCCATACAGTACCAGATTTTCAGTCCATCCAACCAACTAGTTGGATGGTTGGAGAAAAGTTGGTCTGATGTGTGGCCAGCATTATTTAGGGATTCAGTATGAAATCCCGGCGGTCGGGATCCCGGCGTTCAAAATCCCGACCGCCTAAATCCCGACAAGGGGGGGACGTGGATCGCCCCCCCCTTGCAGGCTTGCTGCGCTCGCCACGCAGCAGGCCCGGTGCCTCGCTACGCTCGGCACACTAATTTATTCTCCCTCCAGGGGTGTCGTGGACACCCACGGAGGGAGAAAGTGTCGGCATTTCGGCGGTCGGGATTCTGAGCGTCGGGATTCCGAGCGCCGGGATCCCGACCGCCGGGATTTAAACTGCATCCCCTTATTTAGTACCTCAGTCAGTTTAATTTAACCACCTTGACTTAAGCAAGGATATCCTTAAAACCCGGACTGTAATAGCAGAGTTTGAGAATCTGGGGCTTGAGGTTAAGTTAGAGTTTGTGTTGCATTGGACCTTTAATTCCTGACTGCATACTATGGCAGAACCATGATCTCCTGTCATTCTGTATCCCTGCCTTGCAGTGCCCAGTTCTACACACAATGGCTTTGATGGTGCATTACAGAGGTCTCTCAGGCCAACATATGAAGAGCGAGTCTGCTTTGTAGCTACTATAAGATTAGCTACGCCTCAGTTCATTAAGGTACGGCTAGGTTTCTGTTTCATTCGCCACCTTATACTGAACTTTTCAAAGATTTCTATGAACTGTTTGCTACATAATAAGTCCAGAGGTATCGGCTTTGGAGGAGACAGTATGCGGTCTCCTCTGCATCGATGGTGACGGGTGCTGCACCTCCATTCAGAGGACGAGCCGGTAGTGCAGTTAGAGACTCCGGGGCTGCTCAGCATCTCCAGGAATGCTGGTTATATGCCAAAGTTCTGATAATAGACTTGCGCGCCTTCGGCTTATGCAGGGTACTCCAGACCAAGTATTTTATTTACTTGGGGTGCAGCATTTCCCATTAGCAGGGATGCTGATTCCTCTGGAGCTTGGGAAGTTCATGAGAAGGGAGATCGACATCACTGCTGTTAGTGTGGGAGAAGCCGCTTGTGATTCCCATGTGCACAGCAGCTCTGGACCCATTGGACTTTCCCAGGCGAAAAATGGGTCAAGGAGATGGAATTGTGGTAGTGTTGGTTTCTAGTTAGGTACAGCTCTACATATTGTAGTCTGGTGATATCCACCCAAACTTAATATATATATGCATATTGCTGTTTTTCAGTAGTTTATTGATTACCCATATTATACTATAAGACTTTGAGTTATCATTTTTATGCACTACCATCTGGTCATCTAACTTCTTGCTCTGCATATAAAAAAACATGGCTTTTGCATATTTGTTTTATATAATTGCTGAGTTTAATCTTTCTCTCAGGAAATGTGCACCGTGGAGGAACCCAACGAGGAGTTTACATCAAGACACAGTTTGGAATGGAAGTTTCTTTTCTTGGATCACAGGTAGTGAGCTTCTTACTGCGACCTGTGGTGACCTTGTGTGTGTATATATACTGTATATATATATATATATATATGTATGTATGTATATGGTACTTGTGTAGTTTCATGGCGACAGTTACGTCATCAGCGTAGCGTCCCTGTCAGAATCAGCATAGTGTCCCCGCGGTTAGCGTAGTCAGTCAGATGTAGCGTAGTGTTCCCGCGGCCATTTAGTGTGGTTAGCGTAATCAGCGTCCCTGTCAGAAAAACATATTATTCCGAAAACCATAGTTGCCAAAAGCACTACTGGGGACATGGTATGTAACTGGCACTACTGGGGACATGATATGTAACTGGCACTACTGGGGACATGGTATGTAACTGGCACTACTGGGGACATGGTATGTAACTGGCACTACTGGGGACATGGTATGTAACTGGCACTACTGGGGACATGGTATGTAACTGGCACTACTGGGGACATGGTATGTAACTGGCACTACTGGGGACATGGTATGTAACTGGCACTACTGGGGACATCTGTAACTGGCACTACTGGGGACATGATCTGTAACTGGCACTACTGGGGACATGGTATGTAACTGGCACTACTGGGGACATGGTATGTAACTTGCACTACTGGGGACATGGTATGTAACTGGCACTACTGGGGACATGGTATGTAACTGGCACTACTGGGGACATGGTATGTAACTGGCACTACTGGGGACATGGTATGTAACTGGCACTACTGGGGACATGATATGTAACTGGCACTACTGGGGACATGATATGTAATAAGCACTAAATATGTGAATGAAAATTATTGCTTGGCATTCACATTCAGTGCCGGAGATGGTAAACAAATTTTGTTTCATACTTTGAAAGCTTGTTTCATGCACAAATAAATGGTATTTGTGTGTGTTTCATGTGTACAACATACATGCAAGATACATCATCGAAATATGAAATTATTCTGAAGCGTTTTGATATTCGTTTCTATACATTATTATTAGTTATGGTGGCAGACTCTGAATGATAAATGTAATACAGTATACACTTGATTCCTTATTTTAAGTAGCACATATAATCCATAGCAAACTATTTGATATGATGTTCTATTTCAGTGGTTCTCAAACTCGGTCCTCAGGACCCCACACGGTTCACATTTTCCAGGTCACCCAACAGGTGCACTCATTACTGACTGACACATTTTAAAAGATCCACAGGTGGAGCTAATTATTTCACTTGATTCTGTGAGGAGACCTGCAAAACATGCACTCTGTGGTGTCCTGGGGACCGACTTTGAGAACCTGTGTTCTATTAGATTCCACAAAATTGCTGAGAGCTTATGAGTTGCCATAGGTTACAGCACATAATTGCATTTTCTTAAGTAAAGTACCTGTGTGCACACTTCCGCTGTCTACATATTTTCAGTGTTCTAAATGGTGACCATAATCTGTACAACACAGCATTGTGTAAAGTGTAGACTCTTGATGGGAGCACTCAGGTGTGATCGTGTCTCTGCTGTATTTTGATAGTAGACAATGTAACAGATGTATTTAACATATGCAAAGTCTCCGGTCCGGTAACTCCCAGTAGCTGATTCTAATTTATTTGTCTTTCTATTGTTTTAGGGCTCCTCCAATTATAGGATATTTACCTTTTGAAGTTCTGGGGACTTCTGGGTATGACTATTATCATGTGGATGACCTGGAGAATCTAGCAAAATGCCATGAACATTGTAGGTGGTTTACTACAGCAGTCATAAATTATCTTGTAATCTTTGTTTCCTTCTTCAAAAGATAATTCCAGCAAACAATCCTTGTAGAACTCTTCCCTCAGTGCTGCTGATGTTTCTTGTCATTCAGATGGTGGTGTTTTGATCTGTTTTATGTATGTTAGGCGCTCTTTGGCTGTTTTCCCCATCTTTACCTTATTAGGTGATAGAAGAGGGTTTAGGGGCCCAAACAACTAGCCTGTATCTGGGTATTTCCCCATTGGGTGATTAGAGAAATCCAACATAGTGTACAATCGATGCGCACTGATTCTGACCAGAAAATGGACAGAATCGGCATGTCAGGTATTTTTAACCTAACAAATTACCGTTCGTTGCTGTCTATCAACCATAGGATCAGCAGAACAGGGAAGGTGTGTGGCCTGCATTACTAGTGCATGCATGATAAGCTTTCCTGCTAGTGATTAATAGAACAATATCATTAGATCACTTCGGCCTACAGTGGGCTTCCCTATCTTAGATAATATGTTAGGAGCTCCAACCATTAGGGTGGGATCGACCAACCTCTTATGGTACATCCAGCCACATATCATGCTGATACTAATCCGGTATGTACTAAGTCAGATATGCCATTAGTAAGATTGCGTTCAGCATCGGTCACTGGACTTCAGGGTGTATGACCCGGGAGTCAGTCTGTGCATGCACTGTGGTGGCTGCTGGGATGGATTCGATCAAATCCTTCTGACAGCCCAATGCAGCTAGAAGCCCATGTGCTTCTCTGCACCGAAACCCGGCATTGCCAAATCCCGAAAACAGGGGTTTTAACCGCATTTTCCCTTCAGTGCATCCTGCTTTATAAAACTTTTACACATACAATATTAATTGTATCAGAACTTAGCAACAATGGCACATGATTGAGGGTCGCACTTTAATAGTCCACCCCTATTTTCCCATTTATACCTATGGCCAGTGGCCATTCCATTAGGTGTTGGTTGAGGTGGGATTCCCCTTGCATAGGTCTTTGTCCTGCTCAACAACAGCTTCCCAGACTTACCCATTTCATCTGTGACTTCCTTCAGCTTTCAGTAGCCCTGCTTCTACATATTATTTTTGGTACTCTTTACCTAGAACGGCGCCCGTCGCGGGCATCGCGGGTACATTTATGCCTGCCCGCGACGCGACCGACGCGATGCCCGCGATTTTCCCATTGAAAACCATGTTAAACCTGAAAAATCGCGTCGGTCGCGTCGCGGCCGGCCATAAACGTACCCGCGATGCCCGCGACGCGATGCTCCCGATTTCCCATAGGAAGCAATGTTAAAAGCCGCGATGTACCCGATTTTAGTGTTAAATGCCTCAATCCACCCGATTTGGCCATAGGAATCAATGTTAAATGGGCTACAGAGCCCATTAACCCTTAAATGTCCCCCCAAATTTTTAACGCCACCCCACGATCAACGCCAACCCGAAGCGTGGCGAGCGCAGCGAGCCCGCGAGGGGCGGCGGTACGCGTCCTCCGACCTTTTCATGCCCTACTATCCACGTCGGCGTGGTGTGAGAATAGAATAGTGTGGCGAGCGCAGCGAGCCACCGAGCCCGAAGCGTGGCGAGCGCAGCGAGCCCCGCGAGGGGACGCGGATACCTTCACAGGTAAGCGCGTCCCCTCGCGGGCTTCACAGGTGTCCGTGGCCACGCGGACACCTGTGAAGCCCGCGAGGGGACGCGTATAACTGTGAAGGTATCCGCGTCCCCTCGCGGGGCTCGCTGCGCTCGCCACGCTTCGGGCTCGGTGGCTCGCTGCGCTCGCCACACTATTCTATTCTCAACTCCACGCCGACGTGGATAGTAGGGCATGAAAAGGTCGTAGGACGCGTACCGCCGCCCCTCGCGGGCTCGCTGCGCTCGCCACGCTTCGGGTTGGCGTGGATCGTGGGGTGGCGTACAAAAATTGGGGGGACATTTAAGGGTTAATTGGGGCTATTTGGGCTCTGTAGCCCATTTAACATTGATTCCTATGGGAAAATCGCGGGCATTGAGGCATTTAACGCTAAAATCGCGGTCAATCAGGCTTTTTAACATTGTTCTCTATGGGAAAATCGCGGTAATCGCGGGTACCCGATTTTGATGTACCCGCGATTTACCCGCGATTTACCCGCGATGCCGCGATTACCGCGATTTTACCCGCGATGCCCGCGATTTCAATCGTGGGCGCCGTTCTAGGTAAAGAGTACCTTATTTTTTTTAATACATAATTGATACCTTAGTATGGTTTGAGGTTATTGTATCATTTTGCATATATTTTATGTCGAATAATTTTTTGTTCATGTTCTTTATTCTAAAATCAAACTCCTTGAAATAAGCTTTACAATAATGGCAGGACTTTGATCCTGATTGGTAGTATTGGCAAATACATTTATTGCATTTTTTTTTTATTTTTTTATTTTAGTAATGCAGTATGGGAAAGGCAAGTCATGTTACTATAGGTTCCTAACAAAGGGACAGCAATGGATATGGTTGCAGACTCGTTACTACATCACCTATCATCAGTGGAACTCCAGGCCAGAGTTCATTGTCTGTACGCACACTGTCGTAAGGTAACCTCAATTAACACATTTCACTGTGCTAGATTTAATTGGGTCCCATGTGCATGGCCAGAATGCATTGCAGCTTAATTGCATCACAGGGCTGACCTTGTCCTGTGTCGGATGACCCCCGGCTTGCAAGAGGCAGCAGCTGCAGTTTTGCTGCATGGCTTTCCATCTCACTTGTATGTATGTTAGAATGTCTGATGTCCATTCATAATGTTCTTAAATATCACTATATGGGTTCCTATAGTACAGTAGCACGGTATTTGGATAGAGCTGTGGCAGTGAGTCTGAGACTACGGTCTCCTAGGACAGAGCTGGTTAGTAGGCTGTTGGTATGGTGAGCTGCACTGCAATCCAATACACCATATTCTATACTGTCAGAAGTTCTGTGTGTGATTGTTCTTCCTCCACGCAGTGTTATACAAGGGTCCATAAAAAAAATGAAAAAATAAATATATTTTGCTTTTCTTTATTTTTTTGTGTGTGTACTGCACCCCAATAGTATATACCATCAGTTTCATGTGTGATTGTTCTGCCTCCACTCAGGGTTATACAAGCTGCACATTATAAAAAAATAACAGTAAAAATTACAAACAATTTTTCTCTTTATTGTTTGTGTGTACTGCACCCATACTATACTGTCAGAAGTTCCGAGTGTGATTGTTCGGCCTCCACGCCGCGTTATACAAGCTGCGCATAAAAAAATAATAAGAAGAATTTTGCTTTTCTTTATTGTTTATTGCTATTCTTTATTGGTGTATTGGAGTGTACTGCACCCCAATACACCATACTAATACTGTCAGAAGTTCCGTGTGTTCATAACCAGCCAACTTGCTGCAGACCTTGGCCTAAATTGAATGAAAACAACATTGTGAGCTGTAAAGTGGTCAAAATTGTCTGGAAAGGGTTGGAAATTAATTTTATTGAGGTTAATATTACTCTAGGGACAAAAAAAATGCAAAATTACGTGATTTTGGCATTTTTTTTTTTTGACCATTTTTAAAAAAAAATCAAATCCGAAGCTTTTCACTGCTGCTTGACAAAGCCAAATTCAAATCCCGGCGACAAATCCAAAACTTCGGCCCCGACGCCCATCTCTAATCCCTACATAGAGCTGGTATTCTGGCTACAGTGGTGCCCAAAGATCTCACTCCCTCTGTTTTTGTACTTTTTGAATTCCAAGGTGTGAGTTAGGCACTGCAGTTATGCCATCAGGACAAATTGCTTATGTAGAAATTAGGGTGGTGAGTCACGTAGAGGAAGAGACCGTGAAATTGAGTGGGAGCAGACAGAATTGCCTGGGCTGGCTCATCGCATTAAGCGAGGGAAATTGTTTACAAATGTGTAATTCATTTCTGCTGCGTAGATCATTTGTGCTAAACCATTTTTCAGAACATTAATATGCTAATTTGTTGTGTTGATCAGAGATACAGTACTGTAGGAGTGCCACAATTAGAACATGTAACTGTATCCATATTATACATATGAGGATTGGCTGTCTGCTTTCTCATAGCCTTAAGTTCTGCTGGTGTAGGAGAAAAGCGACCCACACAACTTTTAGTGTTGGTTTTCTTTTTTAAGATTACAATAATAAAATGACTTTTGTTGAAAATAATGGTCCTGATTTGGATTTCTACACAAACCTGGTAGTTTTACACAAGGTTTTTATGTTATTAAATTGTGTGTTATAATCTGCTGTTTAATATAATTGAAGACCCCTTCAGTTCATTGTTCAGGAAAACTGACATAAGATTATAAATGCCTGTTATGCCCCGTACACACGGGGAAGCAGGAGCGGTGTGCTGAGAGACCTAGTTAAACACTGATTGCTCCGCACACAGTGATGTACCAGCGATGTGCGCTGAGCGATCTGTCATGGCCAGTGTTCGCACACAGTGATGTACCGGCGATGTGCGCTGAGCGATCTGTCATGGCCAGTGTTCGCACACAGTGATGTACCGGCGATGTGCGCTGAGCGATCTGTCATGGCCAGTGTTCGCACACAGTGATGTACCGGCGATGTGCGCTGAGCGATCTGTCATGGCCAGTGTTCGCACACAGTGATGTACCGGCGATGTGCGCTGAGCGATCTGTCATGGCCAGTGTTCGCACACAGTGATGTACCGGCGACGTGCGCTGAGCGATCTGTCATGGCCAGTGTTCGCACACAGTGATGTACCAGCGATGTGCGCTGAGCGATCTGTCATGGCCAGTGTTCGCACACAGTGATGTACCAGCGATGTGCGCTGAGCGATCTGTCATGGCCAGTGTTCGCACACAGTGATGTACCGGCGATGTGCGCTGAGCGATCTGTCATGGCCAGTGTTCGCACACAGTGATGTACCGGCGACGTGCGCTGAGCGATCTGTCATGGCCAGTGTTCGCACACAGTGATGTACCGGCGACGTGCGCTGAGCGATCTGTCATGGCCAGTGTTCGCACACAGTGATGTACCAGCGATGTGCGCTGAGCGATCTGTCATGGCCAGTGTTCGCACACAGTGATGTACCGGCGACGTGCGCTGAGCGATCTGTCATGGCCAGTGTTCGCACACAGTGATGTACCGGCGATGTGCGCTGAGCGATCTGTCATGGCCAGTGTTCGCACACAGTGATGTACCGGCGATGTGCGCTGAGCGATCTGTCATGGCCAGTGTTCGCACACAGTGATGTACCGGCGATGTGCGCTGAGCGATCTGTCATGGCCAGTGTTCGCACACAGTGATGTACCAGCGATGTGCGCTGAGCGATCTGTCATGGCCAGTGTTCGCACACAGTGATGTACCAGCGATGTGCGCTGAGTGTTCTGTCACGGCCAATGTTCTCAATTGAGAGAACACTGGCGATGATGCAGTATAAATCTAGTCCGGTGATAATGATGCACCTAGCAATCCGTGCTTCATTTCTAAGCGATCTAGAGAGATTTCTTAGACTTGTGGCTGTAATCGCCCCATGTGTATGCCCATAACTCTTCACAAGTAAAGACCTGTTTCTGAAGCCTAACACACAATTTGCATTGCTTGTAACAACGCAATAAATTCCATTGTATACAATAGAATTTACCTGTTTGTCAAGCACAAATACTATTAATGAACAGGTTTAGGGTCCTCCCTACGCCCCATCGAAAATTGTACTCTGCTAATAAACACTGATGTAATTATATCAGAACCTCCTATTTCTAGAAGTTTTAGCAACACGCCGCAGCTTCAGACAGGAGCAGTTTTGAATTAAGATCTACTACAACCTACAGTATATGGACAAAAGTATTTGGCCACACCTGTTAATTACTGAATTCCGGTTTTTCAAACATACCCGTTGTCGCAGATGTATAAAATCAAGCACCTAGCCATGTAGACTACATTTGTAAACCATTACGATACAAAATGGATCATTTTGAAAAGCTCAGTGACTTCAAGCATGACTCAGAGATAGGATGACACCTATTGCAAGAGATAGCATTAGAATGTGGAAGTGTGTAGGAATAACTGCAACTTGGCCACAAAGCGGAAGACCACATGAAATCACAGAGAGCGGTCAATGCCTGCTAAGGCGCATGGTGCGTAAGTCACCAAAGCTCTGCTGATACCATAGCTGAAGAGTCCTCAACTCCCACTGGCATTAATATAAGCACAAAAACTGGACGGTGAGAGATTAGTATAATGGGTCACCATGGCCGAGCAGCTGCAATCCAGCCTCACAGCACCAAGTCCAATGTCATGTGTCAGATAGAGTGGTGTAAAGGACACCGACACTGGACTGTGGAGCAGTGCAAACGTGTTCTGTGCAGTGATGATACGCTCTTTTTTGACAGCCATAGTTGGGGAGCCTGGGTTTGGCAGATACCTGGAGAATGTTACCTGCCTGACTGCATTATGTCAACTATGAGGTTTGAGGGAAGAGGAATAATGGTATGGGGCTGTGTTTCAGGGTTTGGGCCAGGCCCCTTATCTCCAGTGAAGGGCAATCTTAATGCTTCAGCATATCGAGACATTTTGACCAATTCTACACTTCCAACTTTGTGGCAACAGTTGCCCCAGTGTACAAAGCAAGCACTGTAAAGACATGGTTTGGTGAGTTAATTGTTGAAGAACTTGACTGGTATGCACAGAGCCCTGACCTCAACCCCATTGAGCACCTTTAGGATGAACTGGAACAGAGATTGTGAGCCAGGCCTCCTCGTCCAACATCAATGCCTGACCCTATAAATGCTCGACAACCGTGGTCTCCAACCTGTAGCTCGCGATCTACCAGTAGCTCACTGTCATATTTTGGGTAGCTCGCCTAGCTGCAGTACTGCTGTCAGCTGGGATTAAGTGCCTGAAATCAGGACCTGAATCCGGGAGCCACCACAAGGCAGGAAGAGAGAACCTGGTAGCTACTGCCAGCTGCAGTGTCATTGTCCCATAGCAGACTGGAGGCTGCTCGGGGGACCCACGAAGATGCACACCACTGGTGGGAGACAGCAGAACAGCTGACACTCCCACAGAGATAAGTGGGAAGGTAGTTGGGAGTCACTGCGAGATGTAGAGGGGAACTGTTGGAAGTTGGCCAGGCAGGTATGGGGACCACATGAGAAATTAGCACTAAAAACATTATTAGTAGCTCTTCAAGTGGTTTAATTTTTCTCGAGTAGCTCCCGCCCCAAATAGGGTTGGCGACCACTGATCTACAATATGAATGGGCATAAATTCCAACAGCAACACTCCAACATCTTGTCTAAAGCCTTCCAAGAAGAGTGGAAGTTACTATAGCTGCATTACAATGCCTCTTGGTGTAATGGTCAGACGTCTGGATACTTTTTTCCGTCTCTGCAAAACGGTAATACAATATTTATATTTCAGTTAAAAATATCCTCCAAAAGAGACATGTTGCCACAGTATATGCAGTCACTATGGGCTAGCCTTGTGTATACGATCACATGGGCCGACCATGTATAACCCTTTAATCATCCCCATGCTCCGACTGACTATTTTTCTTTTACTTCACTAAAATTGCACTTCCTTTTTTAATCTCCATGCCACTTATGATCAGCAGCCACCAGCCTTGGGGTGGGGGCAAAGGCACAGTAGGGATGGGAGCTGTTACAGATAGGGAGAGGAGGGTGGGGGTTTGGAGGTATGCTGGGGAAAGTAAAATGCACATAAGGGGAGACTAGGCACACATGGGGAGGTAGGAGACAAAGACACAGTTGGGGAGGGAGTAGTTGGGGTTATTTATGGGGATGTGGGGGTCATGGGTACATATATGCACTGTATATAATATAGAGAGATTTATTGTTAAAATACATTTATACACATATTTAATCATAGCTTGTGTATTCTAACAATTATTTTGTTTGGCTTTAGTGTTTACATTGTAATACCCACTTATAATAATGTTTTCTAGTTAAACCTTTAATCCTAAATGTGTTTCCTGCTTTAACAGCTATGCTGAGGTCGGGGCGGAGAGGAGACGAGAACTTGGTGTTGCGGATTCCCCGCCAGCAATCATTTCTGATAAAGTGAGTGCTCACCGCGGGGCGGCTGACTGATGCTAAGCGAGTGTGAGTGTGACTAAGATGCAAAAAAAAGCATTTGACGCTAGCAGAGTGGCACGGATCATGGCAGCTCCCTCCAAGGCATTTCACTCTGCTTGGCATATTGAGGCTAGATGTATGAGGACACATCTGTATGCCCAATTTACCGTATCTGGAAATCTTGCCATTAAAGGTGCCCTTAGACCAGGCATGGACAACCTTTGTCTCTCCAGCTTGTTGTTAAGCTACAAGTCCCAGCATGCCTTGCCACAGTTTTGCTTTTAGGGAATGCTAAAACTATGGCAAAGCATGTTGGGATATGTAGTTTCACAACAGCTGGAGATCCACAGGTTGCTCATGCCTGCCTTAGACCCTACTGAGGGTAGGGTTGGATTTGTGAAATCTATATAGGTGTATGTTTGCTTAAAAGTCCAATTCTCATTAAAATATATGCATTCAAATCTACTAGAGTTTCTATAGTTCCTGAGCTCAGTGGTGTGCCCAGTATTACTGGTTTAACTGACTTATCAAGCTGTAAAGTGCTTGTGTAGGTTATTAGGTTACAATCTTCTCTAGAGGTGTGCAGAATATGCCTTGACTCCATTAGCAGATCCACATATTTCCTTGAATATTTCTTTTGTTAGAAACCAAAAATGGACTTTAAATTGGATTTCTTCTACTAAAACACAAAAGGTTAAAACTATTGCGCTGATAATCAATACCAATTTTTATTGTTCTTATAATGTTGCTAATGGGTTGGAGTCGACGCACAAAACAAATTTATGCTCAAAGAGAACTGGTGGCTGCCAATCATAAAATGTATGGACAGTTAGAACCACAGCTATGTTCCCCACCACATAACTGAACCTGGTTAAGTTAAGTACAATCTACTTTAGTTTTTTATTTATCCATATGAAACTTTGGTACTTCTTTACTTTCACGGCACCAGCATGGCGCCGCGCGTCAGAGTCCCCTTGCGGGGCTCGCTTTGCTCGCCCACGCTGCGTGCTCGGTGGCTCGCTACGCTCGCCACGCTAATTAAAATCAACTCCATGCCAACATGGATAGTGGAGGTATGAACTATCCATGTTGGCATGGCGTTAACTTCGTTTATTTTACTTAGTTTGTGGCGAGCGTAACCCGGAAGTAGCGCGGCGCCATGCTGGCGCCGTGAAAGTAAAGAAGTACCGAAACTTTTTGACTGGGGGTGCCTTAAACAAATGCTGATATTCTAGGGCGCCCTGGTTCCAAAAAATTTGGGAAGCAATGTCCTATACCATGAATTAATGCTTAATAAAATGAGGGGCCGATATGCCTGCACATCCAGGAACAACTTGGTTGTAATATATAAAATTGAGAGCACTAAAAATATATTTTTCTAATACAATTTATTTGTAGATACAATTAAATAACGGCTAATACCAAAATAACAAAAACAATGGGTTCGGGTTGATATCTCAACATTCAAAATACAAACAAGCATCGCAGACAGTCAAAATACCGGCATGTTCAAAATGACGACTTTCATTATGCTGACATTGGTCAAAATGCCAACATTTAAAATGGCGACCCTGTCAAAAAGTTGACATGGAGTTTTTTTGTAGGGGGGGTGTAATATGTCGACCTGCTTCTGGCTCACTATTATGATCTAACTCTATGCCCACTTGGAAGTAAGAATAAGTAGGTTTCAAAGAAAAAAATTATGTAAAATTCATGTCGACTTTGGCGTGTCGATATTTTAAATGTCAGTATTTTGTCTGTGTCAGCATAACGAATGTCTGCATTTTGATTGCCTGCCAATGGATGTCTCTATTTTGACCGTCATTCAATTGCCTGCATCCCCAAACAACATACACACGACAAACAACATATAACATGTTTGCATAAAAGTATACATTTTTCTCAGCCAATTTGTGAGTCCTTATTAGGAGAATGCCAGTGGTGCTGTGCTCACCCAATCAAGTAAAGCAAATTACCTGAAAGTCCTTTAAGCTGTGGAGATAGGGTGGTGCGTCTGTCGGCAGACAGTGTCACTGTTCCTCACCATTTTATATAATATTACGTCACACCCAAATTGTTTCTGGATCTCTTTTACCCCTAAATGATTTATTGCAGAAAGTAGTTACGCATGTAGATATTTTCAGGAATAAATCTGTTTTAAAGTGGTTCCTTTTCATAGCTGAATGTTACATTCTTCGCTAACAATGGTACTCCCAAAATATTGAGTCCATTCCATTGCACAGAAAATGTTTCATTCACAACTTTTGTATCCATTCACATACAGTTTTCACCCTTGAGCCGCCACAGTTATTTTTTCCAATGGCCTGCGCAGTGTGCCACCTTCCTTTCCTGGTCCCATGCAGCATTCCTACACCCTCACCACTGTCTGTGCCACGCCTATAAATCAAATGGGCCCGTGCCACCTGGCATGAGATGGGGATGTTACTACTGCAACCTCTGCAGCATCCCTGGTATTCCTGTGCTGGTGACTGCAGGGTGAGATGAGTGAATGGTGCCCACAATTTTCTCCCTTATCCCTAATAAAGTTTGGAGGTTCATGGATTTTTTTAAATGATATATTTAGCGACTATAAATTAGTGATGACTTTTAGTTTCCAAGGGAAACTCCCTCCTGGCATTAACAGTCACTCGGTGGTCTCTGTGGGCTGCATGTGGGTACAGCAGCAACTGGGTGATACGTTTCACCTCTGTCTGGCCTTGTGTGACTGGCTGGTAATATGCAGGAACAATCTACAGCAGTGTCTGTTACAAACTGGTGCAGGTTAGTAATGATATGAAGATGACTGCTGTCGGTCTCTGTGTAATCTACTTACCATCACACTGACATATACACTCCAAAATACACCACCTGGAGTGTGGCCTTCGCCTCACTCCTGCTCTGTAAGAGGGTTCTATTACCAAGTAATCCTACCTGCATGACAATGTGCTGATTTGTGTTAGCCTTTGTATATAGGCACCATCGTACGCAGTGATTTCCTGGTCATTTATCATCACAGTGGGAATACAAATGTACATATTCTGTAATAATGTCCATCTCACAATAGAGCATTGCCTGATAAGAGTCTGACTTCCAAGGCTTAGAAAGCAGGCTTAGCCTTATTATATGTTCTGATTGGTTCTGTGCCTGACGTCACTGTAGTTTGCTGTATGTGAGACTCTGGTTACTCATAAATGATGTATTTTCAGATTGAAGACTCTGTGTCAGACAATCACGTAAGCAAAGACAGCCTGAAGGATGCCCTGGAAAGATTTGACGACAGCAGAACGCCGTCACCATCGTCTAAGAGCTCCATCAAGTCGTCTTCTCACACAGCAGTGTCTGATCCATCATGTGCGTATGAACTGTGCAGTCTTCTGTTCATCTGCTTTACAAGTGTGTCATTATAGACTTTACAGTGTGTGTGTGTGTGTGTGTGTGTGTGTGTGTGTGTATCTATGTGTATATATATATTATATAGGTAGGAGCTACTGAAATGATGCAGCATTGCCTCATATTTCATGTACCCACAACACTAATGCGCTAAGCATTTGCCCTTATGCATCTGGATATTGGTACCGGGCCACCACTCACTGTTCTGTGTGTGAAGTACTAATGTATCTTTGCATGATGTAAAGGTACAGACACGCCAATAGCCACATGTGTTTCATCACTACAATATGAGGTGATTTGATGATCTGTAGAACTTGGCTGTGTATTTGCATACAAGGAAAGTGCTTCCTGTATGAATGGTCTATCAGTGAATGCGCTTCCTGGTCATCTCTCAACGGGGACAGAAGGACTGGGGATTCCCAGCATGGCATCAGGAAGGTCTAAAATCCACCCCCCAAAAGGAATAGACCTAACAACATCCCCTTAGTAGGTTGAAAACCATTGCACCTATTAGTTGAACAACTACGTACATGCCAGTTGTCGACATTCAGAACATGCCGACATTATGTACTATACCCAGATAAAATCCTTTCCGATAGATCAGCATTTTACACTGAACTTACAATGTACATTGTACATCCAGCTAATAGGCGCGTACCTTGAAGTCTCTGCAGTATAGGAACTCGGCACTTTCCCAGGTACATTGTTGGCGCCACTGCATTGTTCAGTGAAGTATTTTTATGGGCCGATTCTAGGGCATTTTCTAAGCGATCTCACTAGATTGCTTAGAAACTCCCCCTACATCGCTCCGTGCGTATGGGCCATAGCGATAATGATGCGCAGGCCAAGGGTCACTATCGCCCTGTGATTAATATCCAGCATGCTGGATAAATCTAGTTAATCACTGGGCAGGGCCAGTGTACTCACACATTGCTCAGCACACAGCGCTGTCACATCGCGGCGTGCTGAGCGTTCTAGCATCACTCAGAACGCTTCAGCATCTCCCCGTGTGTAGGCCCCATTATACAGTACACAATAGGACAATGATGGCTAACCTTGACACTCCAGCTGCTGTTCGACTACACATCCCAGCATGCCCTGCTACAGTTTTGCTATTTGGCCATGCAAAAACTGATGCTGGGATGTTATACAGGAAGATATATACAGAGGCAAAAAACCTTGTATATACCTCACAGAGAGCGCCACACAATTGGACACGTTTTTAACAATAAAAGTTAATTTTTATTACTGAAAATATTAATATTGGTATATACCTCTGACAATAATTCATAACATAACACAAAAAATATAATATTTATATTAATAATCCCTAAACTGGTTAGAGAAGTTTGGCCATTAGTAAGCACAATTACCGGGTTTCTCAGTCCTCATAGATCACAGAGAATAAGAGTTCCTTGCGGACACTTGATAAAGATGTTTAGTAGGGGAAATGGTACAAGGCAGAGATTTAACAGGCTCACCACTGTGCCGAATTAGTAGGGGCTCTGCTGACAGCTTCTAGCTACCCCGCACACGCCGCCAGTTGACGTGCCGCTGTAGTAGTTGCTGGGATGTGTAGTTCAACAACAGCTAGAGTGTCATGGTTAGCCATCGCTGCAGTAGGACATGCCCTGAAACGGAATAGAGCTATAAAGTCAATGAAGTGTCCAAATTGAACAGGTGCACACAGACTACATTGTAATTCAGGTGAAAATACATACACTAGATACCAAAACTGTGTCTATCCTTTCTCAATAATAATTGTACTATTTATATTTACCTAGCTACCCCAACCAAGATTACAACAGAGACCAGCACCCCCCCACGTCAGACTCTGCCTGGGTTGGACAAGCGGCGGTCATCGATCAGCAGCCAGGTACAGTGATCCCCCTGCTACTTATACTGTGCTGTAGTAGCTGTGTGTTCTGTCTTACAGCACCGCTTATTACAGTATACACAAACACATGCAGTTGTAATCTACACTTAAAATTATAAACATAAAAGTACGCGTGAATTTTGATAATGACTAGTTAGATTTATTTCCCTTGTGTACATTATATGCTGTGTACATTAACTGCAGATTAACAAGTGTGTTGTTCTCCTAGACCATGAGCTCCCAGTCCCTTAACCAGTCGTTGCCACAGCCAGCACAGAAGCAGCCAGCTACTGCTGTCCACTTGCAGCCAGGAATGACTCAGGTGAGGATGCTTTATTTTTATTTATTTTTTTATTTACAGTTTCTTATATAGCGCAGCAGATTCCATTGCGCTTTACAACTGATGACAACACTGAATGAACAAACTCGGTAAAACAGACAGACTTAGAGGTTAGAGGGCCCTGCTGCAAGCTTACAATCTATAGGGATATAGGAGGGAAACATAGGACAGGCACCAGTAATAGCATAGCAGTCCCACCAAGTTGCAAGTCCAGAAGGGAAGCTATAGAATACATGAGTGCCTCAGAGGGTTATGCGTGTAGAACTTTAATATGATATGCTTGCCTGAAGAGGTGAGTTTTCAGGGAACGCTTGAAAGTTTGGAGGCTTGATGAGTCTCATTTATTGCAGGAGGGCATTCCATAAGGTGGAAGCAGCCCGATGAAAGTCCTGTAATAGTGAATGGTAGCTAGTGATCCGTGCAGAAGAGAGACGCAGATCTTGTGCAGAGCGAGTTGGGAGATATTTTTTGATAAGTGAAGAGATATAGGTTTGTGTGGTTTGGGTAAGAGCTTTGTATCTGTGCATTTGCTGGCATGCGATGCTATGCGATATTTAATCGTACATTCCTGTTAATTTACGCGAATATCGCATTCCACTATGTACGGTATGCGATGGGTGCCGTGCTAGGAAACAAGTACCGAGCGATCAGATAGGTAGGATGAGAACCAGGAAAGGGCTGTATCATTAAGACATACAGTAGGGAGTGCGGTGTTTGTATGAGAAGAGTGGTCAACAGTGTCAAAATCAGCAGAGCGATGTAGAAGAATACGTAGTGAGTAATGGCCTTTAGACAGCGTTCAAAATCCCGACCGCCGAAATCCTGACAAGGGGGGCATGGATCGCCCCCCCTTGCGGGTTCACTGCGCTCGCCACGCAGCCGGCTCAGTGCCTCGCTACGCTTGGCACACTTAATTTATTCTCCCTCTATGGGTGTCGTGGACACCCACAGAGGGAGAAAGTGGCGGGATTTTGGCTGTCGGGATTCCGTCGTCAGGATTTTGAACACCGGGATTGTAACTGCGTCCCCTCTAGACTTAGCATTTACCAAATCATTCACCGCTTTATGCTCATTATTCACACTAACCTTTTATATGACCATGATACACAATGCTGGAGGCATCAATGGTTCTTTATTCTGAAGAACCAATCATCTAAATGTGTATTTATTTTCTACTACCCAGTTAAATGCGCACATTTTTTGCATTGGCTTTTATGTTTAGACCAATAAGCTTAGCTGACTCATTTTAATGTCCGTGTCCTTTCCTTTTAAAATGAAATTCCTGAAATGTTAATGGTGAGTACTGGAAAGTTGTGAGCCTTTTTCTTAATGATTTCCAGCCCATATTTCAGTTTACGGCACAATTTGGAGCCATGAAGCACTTAAAGGACCAGCTGGAGCAAAGAACGCGGATTATAGAGGAGAATATTCACCGGCAGCAAGAGGAGCTGCGTAAGATCCAGGAGCAGCTGCAGATGGTGCACGGGCAGGGCTTCCAGGTAAGGGAGCAGCTGCAGATGGTGCACGGGCAGGGCTTCCAGGTAAGGGAGCAGTCACGGTCTGACCTCTTAGTCACTAGTAGTCAGTATTTCCTAGTATGACTGTGCTGTATTGCTAATATGTATATTTTGAAGCTGATTTATACAGCCATTTTACAGTCGGTTTTATATTATTGTTAGAACGATGATTGTAGTATGCATTTTGCTTCCATAATTAATATCAAAATGCATTCTGTTAGGATAATTGTGACCTATAGTGCTGCATTAAAGTGAGCGGTCCAAAAAACACACACACTTGTTACCAGTACTCAGTAGAAGCCGTTGTTTTGTCTGTTGAAGCAAAGTTCCACCTGTAGATTCAGTGGAAATTAGTGATGGACATACACTATACCAGTGCATACCTCCCAACTGCCCCAATATTGCCCGGACAGTCCCGATTGTCAGGGCCTGTCCCGGCGTCCCGCCTGCAGTGTCCCACGGGTGGGGGAGTTTGCCGCGGGAGATAATCACTGTTTATACCTCCCGCGGCAACCTCCCCCACCCGCAGTACACTGCGGGCTGTAATCACTGTGCCTCCTGCCTGGGCTGAGCCTGTGCAGTGAGGGCATAGCTGCCCGCTCACCAATTGCCGCTCCCTGGGGCATGGAGATGTAGCACACATGTGCGCACCACAGACCACACACATGGGACACACTGGCGGCTGCAGAGTTGTAGGCAGTTTGCCCCAAGCAGCTATGAGGGCAAACATCCTCCAGCAGCCAATAGTCGGGTTTGGCCCCGAACCCTATGACGCGTGACGCCCAACCATGCCTCTCACACACTTGTCACGAGGATGGGCTGGCTGGCTGCACTGTAAGCTGGGGATGGCTTTTTCCAAGCGGAAAAAAAGACGCTGTGCGCATGCACACAGCATCTATCCCCCGCATCCAGTGGAGCTGGGGGCTTGGCAAGAGGCTCACAGAGCCTCAGGGCCATGCCCCCACAGCGTAAAACGGGGGCGTGGCCTTGCGGGTCGTCGCGATTATAGGACACGCCCATCATGTGGCAAGCCACGCCCCCTAATTTTGGGCGCGTGCAAGTGTCCCTCCTCGGATGACCTGAAAGTTGGGAGGTATGCCAGTGTTAGCCAACTCTAGTCCTTCAGAGCTACCAACAGTTCACATTTTCCAGACAACCTAGCTGCTGCACAGGTGCACTCAATACTCACTGACACATTTTAAAAGATCCACAGGTCGAGCTAATTACTTCACTTGTGATTCTGTGAGGAGATCTGGGAAACATTATAACTGTTATTAGCTCTCGAGGACTGGAGTTGGCTACCCCAGCACTATACCATTATCTGGCAGGTCAGCCTCCAGATCTGGCCTGGTAATATGAAAGTATAGTAATTGATGAGAGCAAATGACTGTCGACCATTTGCTGCTAACACTAAACAACTGTAGTTCATACAAATAGGTTAAATATGTGATTTAACCAATTTGTCTGAAAATGGTCAGTTGTTATTTGTGCTCATTCATTACCAGATTTTCATTCCAACTGCCAGATCTATCAGATAATTGTATAGCGTCTGCCCAGATTATTTTTGATGTAAGAAAACGAATTGTGAATATTGTGGTCTCTTTGTAAGCACTTGGGCCTATAGCATTTTCTGTACAGATGCGCTGTAATTAATGATTTGCACAACTGCTAGTGCTCCGTATGTAACGTGCAGCTTTGTTATCTTCCAGATGTTCTTGCAGCAGCCCACGTCCAACCTGAGCTTTGGCCCAGTGCAGGTGTCTTCTGGCAATGGCTCCAGCATGCAGCAGCTGCCGCAGCTGACCATGCAGGGCCAAGTGGTGCAGACTAACCAGCTACAGGGGACTATAAATAGTGGCCACCTGGGAGCTCCGCACATACTACAGCAGCAGCCCCTACAAAACGCCAGCCAGGTAGTAGGAGTGATACTATGGGCGTAGTACTGGGGTAATCTTATAGTACATGCTGATTAGATTATTCTTAGAGTATTACTAGTACTGTACACTCGCTGAACAAAATGCTTCAGATTTAGCGGTGCTCTTTGCCCATGTCGAGCGTGGTGAAAATAATGTACCCACCACATCGCTTGGGCATTGACGTCGCTCCTGCGACCCATTTAAAATGTATTATCAAGCACAGTGTTTACGAGTCACAGGAGCGACTTTCAGCACCAAGTGGGCACTAGCGGCCATATTGCAGCCACAATGAACATGGCTACAGCTGCAAGTTCCAGCTCTGTTTTACTGATGAGAAAAATAGTGTTCTGCTAGTGAGAACCTACATCACTACCGTAGTATAATCCAATTTGGGGTTAGTTTGTTTCTCCTTATGCTTAAATTTCCATTGTAAGAATGCTGTGTATTGCACACATACATAGGTGTACTTGTATGTAAGCAGCAAGTGTGAAGAACCATTGAAGCAGTCAGTGCGTTTGCACCATGCGGTGCGCGCTCCCGCGGGCATCTCTTCACACCGTACTAAAAGTATGTGCTGCACATCATTTTTGTACTACCTTCTGATTGCATCGCACGCAAATCGCATGCATAACGCATGCAATGCGATAATCGCACCGTTTATGGGCACCTTTACTGTGATAAGATGGTGTTCTTATTGTACTAAGATCTAAGGTCTGGCTGTGTCTTGCCGCAGGGCCAACAGAACATGCACGGAGGGCACTCGCAGCAAACATCTGTGTCCAGCCAAACACCGGGGACTCTCGCTGCTCCACTGTACAACACTATGGTGATCTCACAGCCATCTGCTGCCAACATGGTACAAATGCCATCCAACATGCAACAGAGTAACCAGGGAGCAGCTGTCACTACGTTTTCCCAGGACAGACAGATCAGGCAAGTAACGTGCAGTTGTGCGGTAGTCTGTCAAAAATATGCAGTTACAGGAATTTTACCCATCAACCCCTTCTGATACAACATAGATATGCTCTGCTCTGTTATAGTTATAAGACCCATACACACTGGGCAACGTTCCGCTGAAAGCGGCCCAGTTTACTCATTTGAGCTGCTGTCAGCTTGGAAGCCATCCAATGTGTACGGGCCAGTGATGAGCGGTGATGCGCACTCCCGCATCATCGCTGCTCATCTGCTGATGTTACCAGCAGATGAGTGGCGGAGTGGACGGCTTTCAATGTCATCCTGCAATGAAAAACCATCCACCACGGTGAAGATCACCAAAACGTACGCACTGATCATTTTTCAGCCCAGCGTTTTTCCCCATTTCCATCAGCATGCAAACTGGACAAAATCGCCCAGTGTGTATGGGCGGGTAAGGGTCATTTGGCTCGACCACATTAAAGTTGACATACATTGGGTCGACAACTGAAGGTCAAAAGGTCTTATGTCGACACAGAAAACCAGTCGGCAGGGTGGAAAGGTTGACACAAGCTAAGGACGACATTGGGAAGGTCAACAGTCAAATGATCGACATGGGTTTTTCAAGTCTTTTTTGTTTTGAATGTCGACATGGAAACCGTATTGTATACACGATACACTCGGCACAGTATTCTATTCTCCCTCCATGCCCTAGGGGATGGTAGGGCTTGAAATACCGCCTGTCGGCAAATGTTGGCTCAAACAAACATGAAAAACCCATGTCAGCCTTTCCAAGGTCAACCTAATGCTTGTGTTGCCATTTTGACCCTGTCGACCTTAAGCATGTTGGCCTTTTGTCTACATCGACCTAAGGCCAGTCGGCCCAGTGTATGTCGACCTTACTAGTGTGGCCCTAACGACCGTATACCGTATGGACCGATAGTGTGTAAACATCTGATGTATTTTACAGATTTTCACAAGCTCAACAAATCGTGACTAAACTAGTGACCACGCCGGTGGCTTGCGGAGCGGTTATGGTTCCAAGCACAATGTTCATGGGTCCAGTGGTAACGGCATACCCGACATTTGCTGCACAGCAGCAGCAACCGCAGACCATTTCCATTACACAGCAGCAGCAGCAGCAGCAAGACCAGCAGCAGCTCCCTTCTGTGCAGCAACAGCAAGCCCAAGCACATCATGGCCAACAGCCACAACAGTTCCTGCAGGTAATATTAATGCTGGAGCGCGTACAGGCATCAATGGGCCTTTCAGATACATTACACATTTACAATGTCTGAGATTGCTTGGGTGGGTAGGGGGGGTGTATTTGGACAGTAATTAAATAGGGGTAACTGACCGCAGACATTAATCCATGTGTGTGTTTCCCCAGGCCTCCAGGTTAGTTCATGGGAACCAATCGGCTCAGCTCATCCTCTCCTCTTTTCCTGTACAACAAAGCACTTTTGCTCCATCACACCAGCAACAGTTGACGCGGCATAGGACAGACAGTATGAGTGACTCGTCTAAGGTCCAACAACTGTAGCAGTGACTGGTATCGGACTTCTCTGGAGAAGACACGGAGGAACTGACCTGGCAGTATTGACAATTGCTAATCACTATCAATGCAGCACAATGAATGTTTGGTACGAGAGAACAGAGCTCAATCACGTCATGGGGAACGGCATCGCTTTGCAGCCCTGTGTTTTCTGGTTATACAGGCCTGATCTATTGTCAGTAGCACATCAGTGTGTCAAGGTACATTTCATTATTGGAATCCTTTGGTCCTGAAGGTGCTTGCAAGCTGCCATCCACTGTGTATAGACCCTTTGGTGTGCACAAGTGGTGGCTTCAGGATTGCCTTTGTTTTACAGTATCTACATTTTATAGATAAGGTTATTGTTTTGTCTAAAGGAAAATAGGACTTGCTCCTGTGTTACATTACGTTTTCCTTATTTTAGCAAAACCAAAGCATTTCCCCAGCTGTGAGCCTGGATCATCGGATTGCAGCTGTACACGTCACGGGATATCTCTGATCACGTGGTCAGTGTGCAGCTCTGTTGTGCACAGTGTGTATTTGTACAAGTGATCATGTTACCGCACCCACATCTGGCCGGCCCCTCATTTCTTTTCTGTTATACCCTCCAGGAAATTATTTATTGGATTATTTTTTATAACATTCCTGAAAGTAAGGGGGCTTATTTCATTATAAGTGAAAATAGGTTTACATGCAAGTACATACACACTAAATGCATTATTGCATCCAGGCGTAGAAAGCCTTAGAGGTAATTATGGGAAAGTACTGACTTGCAAGTCTAGATTGTGCTGCCAAGCCCTGCAAAACCACATATGCCCCTTTCAGACCACACTTTTTACCCGTTATTTTACCGTTTTAAAACGGTAATTTGTGCAGTCTGAAAGGTGCAGAGTGAATTTACCGGTTCTAATGAACTGGTATTTCTAAACGGTAATAAAGCAGGGTCCTAGCTGTTTCAGACCCGATTTTTTTCATCCACTGTATTTTATGGGTTAAAATGGGTTCAGTGTTGTGAAGGAACAAAAACTGCATTGAAATACCGTTTAAGGACAAAAACTGCACTGAAATACCGTTTAAAGACATGCGATGTGAAAGGGGTTTTAGCTGGCAGACCCAGTTTTAGAAACGTTTTAAAATACCTGGTCAAAGCCAGTCTGAAAGCAGCAATAGAGGGAAACACGTCTGCACATTATCACATACAGGGGAATGCGTGTACATCCGCCTGCACATTATCACATACAGAAGAATGTGTGCACATTATCACATTCTTATTCTGCTGGCCAGGCCATATTAATGCAGTCATTTAAAAAAATGGATGCATGGTCAGCAAATACTCGGTGACAACTACAAGCCTTAATACTCTGTGCCTGGTCACTAAATTCATTAGCCTATAACAGCCTCTCCCCAAGGTCACATGCATCTCCCCAAACAGAGTTCTCTGCTCCCACAAGTTTATTGAGGACAAGGTGAGCCACAAATTGGTAAAAATCAGTTGCAGTGTTATTTCAATGTGGATTCCAGGCACATTGACTGAGGCTTTGGTTTCTGGTAACCAGTACTGTTGTAAAACTGGACCTGGCAGTGACCCAAGGGCATTATCACTATCCTGAACATTAACAATCTATCTTTAATAATGGTTAAACTTGTGTTTTAGGTAAAGACATTTTTAAAGCAAAAGCTCTGGCTTTTTTAACGGCAATATAAATGGTTCTGCGAATTGCCCTATAGCATATGTTTCACTGGGTCGTTATTTTAGGAGTGTTTTTGGTCTGTTTAGAATACAGCAAAAGAAAAGGCATACCAAACGCCCTAACCACAGCTTTCACTGAGAGAACCAACCCTGAGCTAGTGTCTCTGTTTTGGCTGCTAAAGGGAGTAGCCCTGTTATACAAAACCAGGTCCCCTGCTAAAGGTGATTCCCCTGGTTTCCCACTAAAGGAGGTGTTTAGCTGACCTATCAACAGGCTCCGCACTATTTTTCTGCTTTAAACTAATTGCGACCGGAATAGTTAATCAGGCGCAAAAAATTTTTTATATAGAATATATGGAGAGAATCACCTTTTAAATTTAATATTGTTGATAATGGACGTTACTCAATAAAACTATTGGCTGCTCTCAAGTAGCAAGCAGGAAAATTGAGAAAAAAAAAATGGTACTTATGTATTATCTGGACTCCCATGTTAAATGCACCCCATTTTTTCATACCCCTACTATCCAACTACGCATGGAGTTGATTTTATATAGTGTGGCGAGCGCAGCGAGCCACTGTGCCCGAAGTGTGGCGAGCCCCGCGAGGGGACACGGTCTCATAAGAAAACTGGGAGCCCAGATATTACATAAGTACCAAAAAACCTATACAAGAGAATAGCTACAGAGATTAATAACGCTGTACATATCTCAGAGAGCGCCACACAATTGGAAACACCATATAAATTAAAAAATAATTAATTTATATGGTGTTTCCAATTGTGTGCTGCTCTCTGAGATATGTACAGGGGTATTAACCTCTGTATCTGTTCTCTTGTATATTTTTCTGCTTAACTGATTTCTATGATCCTACTTAACTGATTTCTATGATCCTAAAGTTGTAAATTATGTAACCGGTCCAAATGCCTATTAATTTATTTACTAAAGCTGGGTACACACTGGGTGATATATGTTTCAAACCGATATATCCCAAACCTCGATATTTCTGTGAATAACGTTGTTCCCTGATTGTACTACACAAGCGATGGCTGCTATATCGGCACATCTGGCTGTGTACCGGTGGTCCTACACATGTTGTGATGACTGAAGACAAAGCTGCACAGACCATTTCAAATACTCGCCCAGCTGGGACATCAACTCAAGCGGCCAATCAATAAGTTTTTATACTTACCGGAATCAGGCGGTAGGCCGTCAAGTCGCCCAGGTGTGTACCCAGCTTAAGCAGTTTTTTCATGGCACTTTTTTTTTTTTATTGCACATTTAGTTTTGCAGTTCATTTTTGTATTCTAAAGACCAAGACATTGCAGGCATCTGTGGAACCAAAGGAAACCTAAAAAAATTGCCTGTAGTTGGTGACTGAATAGTCTGCAGGGTAAGAATCAAGCTATGGATAAAAAATTGCTCTCGTCACTATTTTTTGTAAACTGCATAACACTATTTTGAGGATGTTTTAATTCAGATGTTGTGTTGTACAGCTGGTATAAAATATTCTGTAAATAATTACATATATATATGGATAATATAAAATAAGTGAATTTTATATGATGCATGGCTATAGGTTTTAATGTATTTCTGATGCCACCAGATTTTTATTCCACCACCCTGCCCAATGTTCTTTGTTTTTTTTGTTTACAATTGATTTTGATAGTTTTACTTTTGTGTATTATATTGTGTGGTAACGTGTCCTGCTCTGGCAGGGTGGTGCTGTGCGGTTTAGCCGTGTGTCAATTCTTTAGTTGTTGTTGTTTTTTTTTTTTTTTGTTCTTTCTTTTTACGTTTTGCTTTGGGGGTAATTTATGAATATATCAGAGTGACAGGAGTATTTCACAACCATCCGGTTTATCATTGTATTCATATTACTTTCCCTTCTCCCTCCTATGGTTTTTCTGTTTTGATATGTAAAGATTTGCACTTTTTCCTGATTTTGGGAATAATTTTACCTCTCAGAAGCTATTTTTGTGTATTTGGAAAGAAAAATATTTTAAACAGAAAACTTTTAGAAAATACATATTGGATGTTCCGTTCTAGGAGTGATTTGCACAACATTCTATACATGTACTATATATTTTTAGATAAGTGGAAAAATATTTCCCCGCAGTTTCTCTGTACAAACCAGGCCCTGCACTATTTAAATACTAACGAGGGCTAATATCCAAATCACCACTAATCTCTACAGTGCCTTGATATACAATATTCAGGTTATACTTTCTTAGAGCGCATATTATTTTCTACCTGTCATAACATTTTAGACTGAATAACGGATGGCATATTTATTGTGTCAGCTTTGACCTTACTAAAAATCTAATTTACAGTGACTTTGTTACAAGCCCCTCCTTGCAGAAAAAAATACTATAGTAAACCTGTGTTTAAAAAAAAAAAAAAAAAAAGATGCAGGGTTACCATGGTGATTTGATTGTTTATTATGGTGCAATTTCATAATTAATGAGAATATATTCACTCCTTAAATTTTATATATATATATATATATATATATATATATATATATATATATATACTTAGAAGCAGTATTGTCCTTTATAAGAACATATATTTATATATTATATACATAAATAAATAATGCAAAGTTTATCTGAAACCTCATACATTAATATTTTCAGACTTAGGGGGAGCTGTATGAATGCTTTGCGAATAAAATATAGTAGACACCAATCCGTTTGAAATAGTACTTCTAATCCACTATGAACTTTATTAATAATATTATTGCTTTGTAACTGCTTTGTAACTGTAACTGTTCTGTCTACTTTCCTGGTGCCCGTGACATTTCCAAAATAGCATTTTAGGACCCAGTTGGCACTCTGTGCCCTTGTTACATACACAAGGTGGAGACAGCTGATCCAGAATCTAGAACCTCATATTCATTCTCTATGAAGCAGAGACAGCAAGTGAGGCACAGAGGTGGTACTGGCCACCGCCATTTGTGTTGACACTCCTCATCCATTATTAGAATGTTTTATAAGTGGTTCCTGGTGCATTAGTGGGCTGCATTTTCACAAGCATTGACATAACATTGCAGTCTCTCGTGAGTAGGGGACAAGTATGGATCAAAAGCTGGCAGTAAAAGTCAATTGCAAAAATTCTAAAGATATTTCTTTTTTTAAGTTATTTTCAATTACTGGTAATTTCTAATAATAGTTGTTTGAGGTTTTGACTGCATCTATGTGGTGTATTTGTGTGGTAATGATATCAGTTGTAGAGTTGTACAATAGATTTATAATGCTGTAATGTATTAAGGTAGAAATATTATGCAGTCCCTGCAACCATAACGCTGTAGTGATCAGGACAACCTTAGAAGGGAAGGAAGTGTGATTATGACATGGCATATGCCTTAACAGCACAGTTCCGGAAATGCAGTAAAGCAGCACCATTGTGCTTCAGATGTGATGTATCGTTACATTGCGTCGCTGAGTTTCACTGTCAGAGGGTGTGGACCCAGCTTAACTTTTTAAAGGGTAATAGCATATTTCAAGTTAGACCTTACACCTTGTTCTTCTTACTCTGTGCTGGGAATTCTAGCATTTATTGCTAAAGCCTCATACAGATGGGGACACAGAAGTGATGTAGTCAAAGCGCAGATCACCTCAGCTGGTGCATCGCATGTGTGCTATGTGTATGTGTGCTGACCAGTAATCTCTGCTGAGAACACTGGAGATCTGAGTAGATTTTCACTGCATCGCTATTTCTATGGGCTGTACACATGGGCGGTGTGCTAAGTGATCTAGTCAGATGTGTATGGGCCTTAAGCATAATTTTTATGCAATAATAAGTCACATAATTCTGCAAACTGAAGTGTTATACTATTTATTTTAAAAATTGAATCATCCCCAGAGAATTACATTACGTTGTGCAAAAGCTACTGTCTTTTTGTTGTAATTGCTGGCATTCCGCTATTTTGCGCTATCATAGCTGGTAGTGCTTGTGCGGAGGCTGATATTGGTCATGTTCCGAAGAGCATAGTAATCCAGTCACGCCACAATAACTATGAGAAAGCAGACAATGCAAAGTCATACACTTAGTTAATTGTGGTTAGTGACCAGTGTGAATAAAGCTGTGCATAAGTATAATATAATCTCTATACCTTTATGGCTTTCACTCGAGTTCTAGTGTTTTTTGTTTTTTTTAATCTTTTGAGGTCCTGTCCTAATGCTGTATTTAGTAGTGTCTTCACTTCTAACCAGAACCTCTGCCATTCACCAATGGGATTGGGTGCCTGAATGGTAGGAATGACATGGCACCACTAGTTTGTCTGGACTGAACACTACACTAAACTGGGGCTCATGTGTCGACATCGGAAGGAAGTTAAAATCTTGTGACTACCGTTTCGCTGTAGCCCTAATATACTGTATGACACCTATGGGAGTGATTGATTATCACATGCAGTTGAATTTAAATTAAAGGAGTTAGCTCTTGGTCTAAAGGCCTCTATATGTGGTCTGCTATATGTGACCACAAGGGGTCATGCTCAATACACCTAATAGCGGGTGTCCTGGGACAATGGCTGCCACCAAAGTAACATAGTTTAGTGTAGGATTATTTAATGATCCAAGGCTAGCTTATACTTCAGATGCTATCAACTACAGCGTTTGGCTGAAGAATTAAACATTGTAAAAATAACAAATGATTTTGAGTGAATATAAGCACCCTCATCATTCCTTTGCTATTACCACAAGAACATTGTGTGAGCCCCACCACGTAAGTGCAGAGCCACCACGCACTGGGATGGCTGTACCATGTGTAGTGATACTGGCTGCAGGCACCCTGCACTACAGAGTTACCGCCTTGCCTCCTAAAGCCCAGCTTTGTAGTAATGAGGTGCTGTGCCCCAGGGGATATTATTTAAGCTCACTGCGTGGCTTCCTCTGCTATGGCTTAGGGACAAGTTGCTGTTAGGCAATAGAGATATTGCAAACTGCCACAAACTTTTTTACAATACTTTTTTGTTAAAAACAAAAATGTGATGAGATCGAAATGTCCTCAAATAGTAGACAATTGGGGTAATTTACTAAAATAAAAAGTTTTATTTCACATGGGATTTTGCTATGGACAACCAATCAATGGGCAGTATTCAACGTGAAATATTCTCCGTGCATGGCGAGAGATTTTTTCTCTCGCCATGCACTCGCCCTGTTCCGGAGGGCTCGCTGCCTCTCCTGCTCCCACTATTCAATGTGGTTAAGACTCGCCGCCACTCGCGGCGAGTCTTAACCCCTGCAGCGGATGAGCGTCCGCGGCAGGGAGCTGGCAGGGAGCCGGTGGCAGCCAGGGAGATTAAAGTCTCCCTGGCTGCCCCAGAACATATGTGGAGGGGAGGTGGGCTCCCCGGGACCCAGGCAGCACAAGCTGCCCATACCCTATAGCCAGCGGGGGACCCAGTATTCACTGCACCCGATCGTGCATATGTAATGATCGGATGCAGTGAATATCTAATGAGCGGCTCGAGCGCTCCGGCCCCCTGCTGGCTGCTCTGTGTAAAAAAAAAAAAAAAAAAAAAATTTTTTTTTTAAATTAAATATATATTCATGTGCTATAAGCACATGAATAAAAATAACATGCCCCTTAACAGAAAAAAAATCCTGATTTTTTTACACCAAAATTTAAAAAAAAAAACCTTTTAGTTTAAAAGTTCACATTCCAGTTCTCCATGAAAAGATGGAGAATTGCTACACGGAGAGACACGGTGAAAATCACTTAAAAAGACGGCGAAAATATCACATTGAATAGGGTGGTTCACTTTTGGAGAGCAAAATGCTCCCTTCCAACGCGATAACAGCACAAACTCGCCATAAAACAAGGCAAATTTTTCTCATTGAATACTGGCCTATATATTTAACAGATAGTATTTGATTAGTTGTTCATATCAACATCCCATCTGAAAAAAACTCCCATTTTAGTAAATTTCCTCCAAACCAGTGGTCCCCAAACTGTTTCGAATCATGGCGCCCTAGAGTATCACATATTTTTTTGTGGCACCCCTAGGCCAAAAGTTTCTTATTGAGTACTTATATAATAAACTAAAAATGTAATAAATTATTTTTATATGACATCCTTAGGTTCAGCTAGGTGGTGAGTGACAGGATTCACTTCCATTTGTCCACATAGTTTATGATCTGAAGCCATCAGCACTGGCTTTGCCTATTACATTGACCATAAATACTTTGAATTGGTCCTGGACCACCAACCCAGGGCACCACCGCAAGGGCTCTGCGACACCCCAGGGTGCCACGGCGCACAGTTTGGGAACCACTGCCCCAAACTATTAGGAAGTCACGTCAAGGACACCAAACGACTCCCCTAGAGCACAGTTTCTCAAACTCTGTCCTCAGGACTCCCCCACACAGCGCATGTTTTGCAGGTTTCCTCACAGAATCACAAGTGAAATAATTATCTCCACCTGTGGATCTTTTTAAATGTCAGTCAGTAATGAATGCTTTTGAAAATGATGAAATGACTCATTGTTCTGAAGACAGACATACGCTGTCCTAACTAGAGTATGTAAATGCTGGGCATATAGGGACCCAATAGTACAGGTTCCTGTGTACAATTCCAGGAATTACTGTACAGAAAACATTGAGCATTTGTAGTAGCACTATCCCTGGTGCACATAATTAAATCTGCCACTAAAAGCTTACTGAGCTGTAATGTTTCTACAATGGTTAGTGTAAAGATGTGTACTTTTTATGAACCACTTAAATGTACGTCTTTGGATAAGCTTTTGTGCCTGCCAGTATGAGTTGTCATAAGAAATTCTAATATTGATACTTAAGGCTTAGTGTTCACTCTAGGAGTGACACCGGGCAGGGCGCTGGGGGGCGGACCGGGCACACCGACGTCACAGCTGGGGGCGTGCCCGGGCCACTGACGTCATGAAGGGGGCGTGCCCGGGCCGCCGCCGTAATGAAAGAGGCGTGCTTGGACCGCCATTGTCATCAAAGGGGGCGGGCCCGGCCGCCACAGTCCTCAAAGGGGGCGGGCCCGGCCCCTACGAATACACTGTGCTGCCGGGGAAGCGCCAGGCATCGCCGTCAACTCTGGGCTTCCCCGTGAGGCTGTTTTAGCGGGGCGCTGCGAGACGGGCAGGGCGCATTTTGCCCTTTAAAAATCGGGCAGGGCGCAGCGCCCCGCTAAAACAGCCTAGCGGGAACACTAAGGCTGACCAGTGTCCTGGCCAATCCCCACACTGGCACCGACCATGTGTTCAACAATACTGCTGAACCATTTTCCCTATTTTGCCAATCATGCAGATAAGTGTCCATGTCCTCTGACAGCTTGAGTATATTTTAATGCCCCTCAATAAATAAATATATAATGAGTTTATTTTCCTTAGACTTCCTTGCTCTGGGTCAGACGAAAGCTTATTTTGACCAAAGATGGGAATTGATTCTGAGGGAGGCTCGATTCTGTGTTTTGTTTTTTCCTCTTCATCTTATCCCTTTTGTAAGTGTATCTACAGTACAGTATGCTACTTTTCTTCTGCTCATGTGAGACCGGTCTCGGTCTATTACACTTTTATGGAACATGGTCTGATGTGCAGTCACTATTCTAGTAAGATATGTGCAATGCTTGGCATGTGAATTGAATTTTTATGATGTGTGAGTACTGAAAACACTGATGTTTGAAGTAGAATGACCTGGAGTACGTATACAACAAATTGTATCAGTAGTATGTAGTCTCTGCATAGGACTTTTATTGTTACAGTTCAGCATGATGATTTGCACATGTGATCGAGAGGAAGTATCAAAGAAGTGATTTGGGAGCCCACCTATTGCCATGCACCGCTGTCCACCTTTTTTTTTTTTCATTTCATTTGACTTTTATAGATGTATGTTGACTTTTTCGTCCTAGAAAATTAAATGTTTTAATTTTGTAACAAACACAACTTGTTTAATACGGTGTCCTTTCAGACTATAGGAAGCAGTAACTTGATGTATTTCATAAATATGACAGTGCAGCTGTGACTGTACAGTACTGCATCCAGTAGTGATCACACTGCCTTAAAGTAGCAATAGATGACAATTAGAAGTTCTGCTCTCATAGCGAATGATGATGTAGAATACAGTATGTTCAAATTTATCGTCTGCTGGTTTAGCAAAAATGGAAAGACTAAGATGGGAGTTGTATTGAAATTGTTGCCCATAGCAACAAATCAGATTCTACTTATTTAGCAACTTCTAGAAAAATAGACAATGATTGCTATAGGCAACATCCCATCTTCATAAATTTAAAGAGACAATTTTAAGTGTCTCTTTAAATGCTCTACTAAAGGCATGGCCAAACTATTGCCCTCCAGTTGTTGTGAAACTACAAGTCCCATCATGCCTTGCCCCAGTTTTGCTATTAGGGAATGCTAAAACAAATGCAAGGCATGCTGCGATGTGTATTTTCACAGCAACTGGAGGGCCACAGTTTGGCTATGCCTGCTCTACTGAGAAGTCTCCCATACACTATATGGAAGAAAGTCATTGGACACCACATGTCAACGGAAACCATGCGTTTATTTGCAATCAGTATTGGGTAGGTCCACCTTTTGCAGAAATAACAGCAGCTACTCGTCGTGGTAAACTTTCCACAAGTTCGAGTAGCACACATAGTGGGGTATTGTGCCATTCCTCCTGCAGTACAGTCACCAACTGTGGTAGTGTAGAAGGTTGAGGCGATCGCAACCTGCACTCAAGTTCATCCCACAGATGTTCTATGGTGTTCAAATCAGGGCTTTGCACAGGCCATGCTAGTCGGGTGACGCGATTTTAGTCATACCACTCCATTGCAGCCCTCGAAACATGACACGTCGCATTGTCGTCCTGGAACACAGAATCATCATTCCCATAGAAACACCACAACGTAGGTAACATGGAGTTATCCAGAATATCCATTATTTCTAGGTTGCCAATTTCATGTTCCCATGCACCTGTACAAGTGGACCCACGCCATGCCAGCAGAAACAACCCCAGAACATGATGCCTCCACCTCCAAATTTTACTGTTGGCACTACACATTCGTTAACAGGTAGTGTGGCCAATCCCGGGATCGGCGGGATCCCGGGATTTGGCCTAAAAAAAGTCCGGGATTTCAATCCCGGGATTGGAGAATCCAATCCCGGGATTTCGGGATTAGACTGCGCATGCGCAGTCTAATGCCGGGCAGCGTCTGAGCACTCGCTCAGACGCTGCCCGGCTGTTCCCGTAACCTGACCCGGCGTGCGGCCTGCGTAGCGTGACAGTAGAGGTCAAGCTGCGCAGGCCACACGTCACCAGTGACCGCCTACCCGCCTCTTCTCCGCCGCCAGCACGCCGGCCTGACTCCGCCCGCCTCCGCCGGCCTGACTCCGCCCGCCTCCGCCTGCCCACCTCTTCTCCGCCGCCCGCCTGCCGGCCTCCGCCCGCCTGCTGTCTTCTATGGAGGTGCACTTGCCGGGAGGCACCGTGCACCTCCAAACCCACTCCCGGCCGCCCGCCCGCACCCTAAAATAAGTAGATGTGCGGGGCGGCCGGGGTGGGTCCTATGCTAAAAATGATTTTTTTTGGTGGGGATGCCAATCCCGGGATCCCGGGATTGAGCATTTTTCAATCCCGGGATTGAAAAAATGCCCCGGGATTGGCATCCCTAGTAACAGGCGTTCTCCAGGCAATCGCCATACCCACACTCTCCCATCTGATCGAAACAATGTAAAGCGTGATTCATTGCTACATTGAACTTGTTTCCATTGCTCCACTGTCCAGTTTTTCCGCTCCTTACACCAACAAAGTCTCTGTCGTGTTTTGTTTTTGTGATCGGAGGTTTGTGAGCCGCAGCTCGACCATGATAACTGAGTGCATTTCCTGTCCGCCATTTTATCAGCAAATGATCTGCTTTAATGCTTGCTTCCATATTTATACATGTAGCAAGAGTCCATATTCACTTTGTCAGGAAAGATTCCCTTATTTCAGAGTTAAACCAGGTTGTCCAATGACTTTCTTCCACATAGTATATATAGACACATCTGTATTGATTTGGACAACACTGTATGCCCTGTTTCGTGTATGATTGTCCCAACTGTACACCACAGCGCCTTACATGCTAATGAATAGAACTACTGTTCCATTTGCATCTTTCAAGAGTACAGTTGCCTTGTAATTGTAAGTTGTTATATACTACTCATCTGCCTTCTTGCATTTGCTTCTAATAGTCATAAGGTTCCTACACATGGAGAGGCGTGCCAGAGATTCAGCATGAGAGATTTCAAATTTCTCAATTTAAATAATGGTTTGGAATAAAGCCTGGGGGAGTGTCATATAACACGACACTGTCAGTGTGACATATAAACATTGGTGCAATAGTGTCCATAGTGCACAATGACCGCCTGCCAGAGCCAAGTATATGTTCAGGAAGAGCCGGTATTGCCAGGGGTCAGTATGAGCAGTTAGCATCCTGAACCCTGGTTTTGAGGAAACAGCTCCTACACCACCTCCATTAGCTGCAATCAGTGCTAGAGGGAGATGATTTTTGGTAGCAAAACATTTAACCACCATAATAATCATTATATTGCATTGTGTCGCAACTATTGCCCACCTGGGCTTCCCAAACATCAATTTCTGGAAGATTTCTCTGCCTGGCTCCCACACTTCTTATATCTCCACCATCATCATGGGTGATTTCAATATCGCTATTGACAGCCCACTTTCTCTTCATGCCTCTAAACTCCTCTCTCGGCCTCTCCCAATGGTCTGACTCCTACTCACAAGGAGGGACACTGCCTTGATCTTGTATTCACTAGGCTAAGCTCTGTTTCTGAATTCACTAACGCCCCATTCCCACTCTCGTGTCACAACCTTTTCACCTTCTCAACCGCCTTCATTTCTCCAAACTATACTACCTAAATCCTGGAAGCCTCCTCTAACCCACAGAAATATTGACTTTCAACAACTTTCCACCGTTGCAACAGCTGCTCTCACCCATTTCTACACTTGCCTGTCCTGAGACAGCTATATACCACTTGAACCAGACTCTACAAACTGCCCTTGATGAAGCTACTCCTTACAATCCATGTAGGCTTAGATGCCAACCATGACACTCTAAATTATCAAGACACCTTCAAAAACTATTACGTAGATTTGAATGTCAGTGGCATAAATCTCAAAATCCAAGTGACTGTCACATTTAAGACTACCTACCACTCCTATCGTAATACTCTGGACACTGCTAAACAAACTTATTTTCAATCTCTCATCTCATGCCACTAACCCCAAGCGACTTTTTAATAGATTTCAATCACTTCTTTACCCTCCTTCACCCTCCCCACCTGCCAATATCAGTGCGCAAGAGCTTGCTTCCTTCTTCAAGGAAAAGATTGCTAAAAGCCAAGATGAAATGGCATGCTCTTCCTCAGCCAGTGACTTTCTTTCCTGAGCCATTTGCCACTTTCTCCTCATTTGACCCCACAAGTGAGGATGTAGTATCCACTCATCTCATCTTACTATCTACTCCACTAACTCTCTTCTTGATCCTATACCCTTACAAGTCACTAAAGCACTGTCTCCTGTACTTATCCCAAGCTTAACTAAAATCTGTAACCTTTCTCTACTGGTATCTTTTCCTTCTCTGTTCAAGCATGCACTTATTACTCCCAGTCTAAAAAAAAAAAACAATTCTGATCCAAACTGTCTCTCTAACTATCCTATCTGAGCTCCCATGCCTTTCCAAGCTACTTGAGAGACTTCCCTACACTCGCCTCACACACTTTAACTCCTACAACCTATTGGACCCACTTTAGTCAGGCTTTCGCTCTCAACACTCCACTGAGACAGCACTGACTAGTCAATGATCTGGCCACTGCTAAATCTAAAGGACATTTCTCACTTCTTATTCTTCTAGATCTCTCAGCTGCCTTTGACACGGTCGACCACTCTCTTCTCATACAAACACTACAATCCCTAGGTCTTCAGAACACAGCCCTTTCTTGGTTCTCTTCCTACCTAATCGCTCTTTCAGTGTTCGCTTCTCTGATTCTACCTCCTCGCTACCTCTGTCCGGAGTACCACAAGGTTGTCTCTGCTTTTCTCAATCTATACCTCCTCACTTGTGAAAATCTTTTGGATCTTAGTATCACATGTACACTGATGATACTCAAATCTGTCCTCCTCGGAATTGTCACCATCAGTATTGCTCTGTGTCTCAATGTAGTTCTTCCATTTCAACTTTGAGGTCATCTCACCACCTCAAACTCAACATTTCCAAAACAGAATTAATCCTACTCCACAAGATCGCTGCCTAGGGGTCATCCTCAACTCTGAACTGTCCTTCATTCCTCAATTTCAATCTGTCTAAATCGTGTTACATGCATCTAAAAAAAATTTATCAAAATTCGTCCGTGCCTTGCAAAAACTCTAATCCGTGCACTCATATCAAGTATTGATTATGGCAATGGCCTCCTTACCGGTCTTCCCAAGAAAAGACACTCACCACTACAATCCATTTTGAATGCAGCTGTGAGGCTGATTTTCCTGGCTTGACATTCAGTCTGCTGATCCGCTCTGCTAGTCCCTCCATTGGTTACCTGTATATTACCGCGTTCAATATAAAATACTTCTACTTACATACAAAACCATCACTGACTACACAGAGATATATCTCTTTGTTTATCTCAAAATATATCCCCACCCAACCTCTCCGCTCTGCACAAGATCTGCGTCTCTCATCCACACTCATTACTCGTTCCCACTTACACTTGCAGGATTTTTGTCGAGCAGCACCCACCTTATGGAATACCCTTCCACGCACATTAAGACTCTCCTCTAGCCTCCAAAATTTCAAGCGTTCCCTGAAAACTCACCTCTTCAGACAAGCTTATCATATTCAGGAACACCCACACAAGCTCCAGTAGCATTCCTATCTAATTGCATCCCATCAAGACTGCCATGCTATGGAATTCTATCCTTACATATCCCTTCTATTATCCCTATAGAAGATTGTTTAATCACGGTTGTTTCCAATTGTAAAGTGCAACGGAATATGCTGCGCTATATTAGAACCTGTAAATAATTATAGAAGATCTAGCTTCCCTAAAAGCAGGGGCACACTTTGCACTGACACCATAACTTTCAGCCCTGCTGAATCCACTCACTGTACAGATTTGCAGATGCTCTGCCCGGAGCACAAATGCCTGTCAGTAATGAAAAGGCGCAGAGTACATTTGCAGCAATGAGGATACAATCGACCGGCAACTTTAAGATATTGATCTGCAGAGTGAAATTTTAAAAAAGCAGCAGCTTTATCGGTTTATCCCAACCACCTCATCTCAGGGGAGAAGGGTGCTGGGCATCTCAGGAGGAGAAAAGTGAGATCATCCCAGCCACCCCCCTCCTCCTCCTCCTCACCTGGGCTCTTGGAGCGGATCGGGGTCCACAGCAGGCGGTGAGTAGAGCACATTGCAGCTCCTCTCAACCCATGTCCTGGGACCAGCTGTGCAATACCTGGGGAGCGTTCTTCCGGCTCACTCTGTGCACCAGAAGTCACTCAGCCCCTGGGGCGCCAAGGTGGTGCACTACTGGGGTCAGACGGCACTTTGGTAGGAGGCAGTTCCAGCATCTCCAGGGATGGCTTTAGGCGGCGTCATGGGCGGCTTCCGGCAGCCGATGGCTCAGAAGGTCACCACACATGTGAAGATGTGTGGGCCTTCTGAGCGACAAAAATAAGCAGGGTTATGTATCGCGGTCCCACGCATCGCTGCGTGGGCTACACATACAGCAATAGTCAGCCACTTTCTGAGCGATTACGTAAAATCGCTCAGAAAGTGGCTGAATATCGCTGTGTGTAGGGCCAAATATGCTCCACTGGGTTTATTCACTAAGCCTTGGACGGACATTGGACGGTAGAGAAAAAGGCTTTTCATGTCAGTGGAAAGGGTGCACCATTCAGCGCTTCATACCAATTCCTTAATGCATAACATAGTCTTGCGGCATATGCTGTAAGGAGTATAGGTGTAGTAAGACTGAACCCAGACAGGTCAACATCACTTCATTCGGATGATCAGGATGGGAGAACATTTACCAATCATGAGCGGAATAAAACCAGCAGTAGGAAGAGGTTACACTCAAAAGAACAGGACACTTGTAAAACTTGAGAGAAGTATCAGAAAATATTTTAATAATTTACAGCTGGCAGACATTCTTATTAATCCACATTTCATTTATGCCATAGCTCGGTCGGTGGAGAGCTTAGTCTTTGTCCGTGTACTGTAAAAAGGATGTTGTGATTACACTGCCACAAATAAACCAGCATCATATACCAGTAAAAGGAAAAGAGGTTCCGGTCTGATGGCTCACAAAAGGAACATTTAATTTCACAAAAAAAAAAAATCCCCTCAGGGTTGGAGTGCTACGCTTCATATTTAGATAGTCATCCATGGAGCAGTTTGGGAAGACAGGCAGCTTTTAGCATGAAGATAGTGCTAAGTAGGCCGTAAATGACTTCTTTGCTTATTGATGGTACCATTACGCTATGCTTCCAGACTACCGTTAAAGCAGATTTAGTTTACAAGACCTACCCCTTCACCAGTTAAGGTCATACACTAAGACAGTTAGGACATTTCTTCCCCCTTACACTCGTGCACTGTTGGAAACAAGACTAAACATTCTAATGTGTATTTTGGTGGAACAAAAAAAGTTGGCACCTACAATCCTATGTGTAGACTTTCACAATTTATTTTTTAACAAGAAAAAAAAATATCCTTTACTTTAGCTTATAATATAAAAAGAGTTCAATGTTTACACTTCAGAACAATTCATATAATCTAGTTCCTGCACATTTCTAAAACTCACTTAAGAGATTTGAGAATAGTAAGAGGTTCTATATCCAGAGTTACAACTGCATGGGAAATACTCACCCATTGATACCTCCAAGACAGCCTAATTGATCAGTGTATGGGCACTTCCAGCAGAAGCCCCATAGTTGGGGATTTGTAAGTGTAGTCGTGAAAAAAGTTTTGAACACATGTAAATGTAGCCCACTACAACCAACACCAATGGAACATACTAGGGCTTCTGGATTAAGCATAACTCTGAATCCATAATCCAGAGAATCATGTATCTACATACCGTGGGCAGTGTACATGCATTACAATAGTGAATTAAGTCACTGGCTATCACTTTATTCAAATAAAACAAAAGGGGTAATACTTAGGCAAATTCCCATTCATTTAAACACAAGGGCCTGGATGTACTAAACTGAAAATGCGGTAAATGCACAGTAAATTGGGGGTTTTACTGCATTTTCATATGCATTAAAGTCCCACTGCTGAGGCTTTGCTGTGGGGGTTACACCAGCATCCCCCTCACCTGTGTTCATTCAGACTCCTGCTGTGCTGCCCGGACCAGTAACCATCTCCTCTCTTGCACCTCTTCCAGGGTCCAGGGAGGAGGAGACGGAGAGCCATGGAGACCTGCTCACTCCCCGCCAGCTGTTTCGCAAGAGCTGCCCTTTGCAATACTAATCTCATATGTTAGTACATATGTGATTAGTAGAATTGCGATATACTGCAGTTGCTTTGTACATCCCGCCCAAGATCAGTAAAACATGGTTTAAAATATTGTTCGTTATAAATAACTTTAAGTCCTAGACACATTTTATGCATTTCATAGGGAATATTAATCTTCATTTGTATGGCAAAAGTACATATTCATTACATTACCTCTGCGTTATTTCAATGAAAGCAGATAACAATCCACCTCAGAAGGGCCAGTAGCCATCTAGTGTGAACTTATTATATAACAGCTGCAAGACTCCTCATGGCCAGAGAGTTATCAAATATAATGGATATTTATCTTGCAGTACAGTTTGGAAGTATAATTGCACCGCTTTTTGCCCGTTTTTTTGGGGGGGGGAGGGGGGGGAATACAAATAAACTAGTTTAAATTAAGCCATGATCTCTTCTGTGATAGCAAAACTTAACATGGAGTACTCTGCTGTGGTGTAGAAAACATAGAGACACTGGCTACACACAAGACTCACTACATGTGTATATATACTGTACATATATATTTTTTCCTAAGCTGAGGTGAAAGTATTTTACACTCAGGAACATGTCAGCTCCTACAGTCACCCAGCATGACCCAGCCTAATGTCAAATATTGACAACTTGTATAGGGAGTATTGTGCACATTCCCAGCACAATAGTAATGAGGACCCTTTAATATGCTTTTACATAATGCAGCTTCCAGAAGAACAGTAAGGTGGAGATAGCCTTATATCAGTAAAGCTGTTCACAAGAAAACAAACCCTTAAAAAAAAGATACCTTAGCAAGAACCAAGTCAATTGGATAGAATGATTCCGTACAGTGGACATCTCCTCATACCTACAATTGTATATTATATACAGAACTACAGTACAAAAAGGAGTCTCTTTCCACAATGATGTCTTGAAGAAAAAAAAAAAAAAACACTTAAAAACCTGAGTCTGGACTTATAAATAACGCAGAGAACGCAAAGGCTATGAACACGATTCCACCAATAATAGTCACTGGAAAACAAAACATAAGGACAAGTTGTTAGCATGACTATACAACAGATCTAGGCAATGATTATTTTGGTAAAACTAGTGTCAATGCAACCCAAACAGTAAAAAGCAGCTTTAACATACAGATATAATGCATTACCCCATGCCTAGTACATATTACTCTACTCTGTTTACTGTACAAGACTGAAAAGCCCCAGCTGCCACAACATTTCTCTCAAAGCCAGTAGTTTGGAAAGCCGCAAGCTATACTGGTATCCAGGTGATACGTTTATTTTTGGGGGGACAATGACACTTTCATATTTCGAACATCCACTTGGGAACATTCCAATTGGCAACGGTAAAGGGTACCAAGCACAGCAACATTCCAGAAGCCTGGCAAGCTGAGAGTTATGCACTACAATAATTGGGGGACCATGTTGACACGGGCACATTTTTTTTTTATTTATTTTTTTAAATGCCAACCTCTTCATGAGTTCACTTTTTGTCAAAGACAATCTAGACCTTTCTATCCACACCACAAGGTCTGACAAGGATTCATCTGTATTGGATGTGAGCTGAACATGTGACAATCACATCCAAGCCTATGACAACCACTTTAGCCAGGTAGGTCCCTCTACTCACAGGACACACAGGGGCAGATGTATCGAGCCTGGTGAAGAGATAATGTGACCGGTGATAACGCACCAGCCAATCAGCTCCTGAGTGTCATTTTTCAAACCCAGCCAGTAACTTGACAGTTAGGAGCCAATTATCCCTTCACCAAGCGAACTACATTTGCCCTACAGTTTCCTACTCCCATGAATCTTATTGCCTTCTCAAATCCCCCAACTGCTTCCTGGAAAATGAGCTTTCTATATTAAGCTTGCACTTTCTACCAAAATGACAAGTTCAAATAATTAGAAAAAAATCAATTACTTACCAGTTCGAACTGAAATTTTCTGTGCAATCATTCTTCCTCCAATAACTGCTAACCCGGTACATAGACAATGGCCAATGGTTCCACCAACGGCAACACCAAAAGGATCCTGTATCGAGGGGGGGGGGGGAACCATATCACTATCAATTGCTGTCTTATAACATGTTCATTACATTTCCACTAGTCTGAACGCTATCACATGCTACAACAGCTGCCCCTCAAACTTTTTCGAATCATGGCACACTAGAGCATCACATTTTTTCGTGGCACCCCTAGGTCAAAAAAGTTTTTGATCGAGTACTTAAGAAAAAATTATTAAATGAAGTAAATTGTGTTAATAGGTCATCCTTATGGTCCGTTATGTGGTGAGGGACAGGATCCACATTTGTTTGTCCACATATGTTATGATTGGAAGCCACAAGCACTGGTTTTGTTTATTATATTGACCATAAATATTTTGAATTGGTCATGGACCACCAACCCAGGGCACCCCTGCAAGTACTCAGAGGCACCCCAGGGTGCCATGGCGCACAGTTTGGGAACCACTGCACTAAACCATAAGTACAGGACAAGATGTAAAAATGCAAGTCAGAACTGGCAACCTTGGTTCAGGATGTGTCCTATCAAAAGGAATATTTTGGGTACCTAAAATGGAACATTACATGCGTTCACACTTAAATATTATAGTGGTCTTTTGAGCAGGTCAGTATTTGCTAGATTAGACCCCTATTCAAACACTACCATATACAAGTTTTATACCCAGCCTAAAATGGATACTTCAAGACATAAATGCAAATGAATTGCAAGTTTGTCAGAGAGCAAACATGATATTAACCTCTCTGGCTGCCAACACAATTGTTGTGAGTTGTGAGCGATCCCCCCACTCTGCCAAGAACGTCAATGTGAATGCTTGGACAAATATTGGAGAGATGAACTGCATCCATCTTTTCTTGGGCATGGTGGCTCCCCCTCCAGTTTCCACATCCCCAGATCCATTCAGGAGTTTTGTTCTCTGAAGCTGGAAAGAGAAAGCAGAACATTGTTCACTTCAGCCATCTTATGTATTGTAACAGATATGGGTGACTGCTATTAGACAAAGGTGAAAAGCTTGGGACAGGTTTGTATTGTCTGGATGGCCTTCCTTAAGATCACACTTCCCAATACACAGAACATTATTCTTACATAAAGATCTGTACTGTATTATTATCAGTTTCTTATATAGCGCACACATATTCCACAGCGCTTTACAGAGAATATTTGAACACATCAGTCCCTGCCCCAGTGGAGCTTACAATCTATATTCCCTACCACATGTACAGGCACACAGACATTCTAGGGTTAATTTTTTGTTGGGAGCCAATTAGCCTACCAGTATATTTTTGGATTGTGGGAGGTAACCAGAGTAAACCCACGCAAGCACGGGGAGAATATACAAACTATGCACAGTCCAAGGTGGGAATCGAACCCATGACCTCAGTGCTGAGAGGCAGTAATGTTAACCATTACACAGTCAGTGTATGGTAGTGTAAGACAGGACCACAATGCATACAGAATTATACAATATTTGTACTGTGCTGAGGGAACATTTTATGCTGCACCATCTCCCAAAAGTAAAAATTCTATAATACAGGAATAAAAAAGGTAACATGTAAAAATAGACAAAACACTCAAACATCTACCCAAAAATAAAAAGCCCTTCACATTCATAGCCCAGATACAGAGGAAAGGGAAACATGGGCACCATTTAACATACTTCCTCATCTTTTCTCTTGATTTCAGCCTGAACTTCCTCCAGCTCCTCCTGTCCTTCATCAGCGCTCATCTTCAGTCCCTCCCGCAACATTCTAATACCGAATATTGCAAACAGTGCAGTTGATACATAGTAGGTATACACCCTGGGAATGACTGTGGTGGCATAGCCAAACAGAACTGAGAAGACAAAAAGGAAACACCATGAAGTCAGTAACCCGTTAGAACATTCTTAGTATAGTTACAGGTTATCCTAGCCAATACTACAGAGCAAAGCAGAGAGACTACGTAAACGGGACTTTGTATCACTATATTGCAGAAACATGACAAATGTGAACAATAAAATGGAAGTGGCATCCTAAATGCAGCATCTTTCCTCCTGCTGTGACAAATGTGGCCTGATCAGCGTATAGCTTTACAGTAGCTTTAGACAAGACAGCACATTATCAATATTAGAAGTAAAGGTGATGGAATTTAGCTACTGTCATAATAGGAGTAGAAAAGACAGAATACTTATTGGAAGGTTATAGTTACAGGGCCCCATCGGAAGCCTGCCACGTGGTCTCAGCAGAAGTTACTGTGCCTAAGATGCCACAGAATGGATCAAGTCAATAGAATGGAGTGTTTAATTAGCTCTACACCTTAAGAAACACACACCATAATCAGTTTCGTACATAGCGCAGCATATTCTCTTGCGCTTTACAATAGGGGACAGTGATAAAACAAACTGGGTATTTACAGACAGTTAAAAGGGTAAGAGGGCCCGGCTTACAACCTATAGTGAAATAGGCATTGATACACAAGGATAGATATTCTTTATTAAATAAAGTTAACCAGAATACAAAGGTTCTGGTGTGCTGTATAATACGGTGACCCAGAAGTTTGGAGTCTGGAATTTAATAAGCTTGCCTAAAGAGCTGAGTTTTCAGGGAATGCTTGTAGGTTTGGAGACTGTGGAATGCCCTCCCAAGCACAATAAGACTCTCCTCCAGAGTAGGTGCAGCCCGAAGAAAGTCCTGCAAATCGGGAATGGGAGTGTGGATGAGAGACATAGCTTGTGTGGAGCAAAAGGGTTGGGTTTGAAGATAGAGATAAAAAAAAAAAAAAGGGGAAGACGGCATTGAATTGGGCCCGGCGGGCATCTCCCCGATGGGAGGTGCTCGCCGGAGATTGAATATCCCCCTTAATGAGAGATTATGTAGGTATCTTGTTAATTTAGAGTGGCACAGTTGCCATTTAGGCCTACATGGAGTGTGGTGGGTAACTGGAGCAACTTCATCAAGGGCTGTTTTAAGAGTTAGGTTGAGGTGTAATACTGCCATCTCTGCGGGCTTGAGGTGGTTTGAGGGATTTACATACAGTATCTTTCAGTTTGAAGTAAAAGATGAGAGCAGGCAGCTGATAAGGTTGTGATCTGAGAGAGGGAAAGGCGAATTGGTGAATTCAGAGACTAAGCATAGTTTAGTGAATACAAGATCAAGGCAATGGCCCTCCCGATGAGTATAGGAGTCAGTCTATTGGGAGAGACCGAGAGAGGAAGCATAAGCAGATTATTTTGGGCTACCAATGTACTTTAATTTCACATGGTTTCACCCTATAGCAATGGTTCTAAAGCTGGGTAACATACCCACAGATTTCTGTCCCATCTGTCTGGTGGGGACAAAAAAAACCTGGAAATATATATGAGTCAATGACAGTCAACCATTTGTTCCCAATTGTCATATGCTCGCATACATTTCAAGATCTGCGAACTTAAGATGTGCGCATAAATTAGCCTTCAAATCTTTTGTCCATCCTGGAGACAAACACCATGCTATAGTTGTGGGCAAGATGCACAGTATGCTGGAAAACAAAGCCAGTGACTACTACTCACCAGATAAACAGGTCATAAGCCCCAAGGCAAGCATCGCTCCGGCCAGGACAGTCAGGCGGTTGTAGCGCATTGCCATTATGGCTGCTATAAAGAAGGTTTTATCCCCCAGCTCTGACACGATGATCACGGATATAGCAGCTACAAAAGCATGGATGAAGCCCAGGTTACCATTAGAAGGGAAGTCTATATTCCCAGGATGCACTGCAGGGGACTGAGTGAGCATCTTCTGTGGAATTAAGAAGAAAACTGTATATTACACACTTATATGAAATAAGGCATAAACATTGGTAGAGCAAAATAGCATTGCACAATAATATTGCAACAAAAAAAACTTTCACACTTGTTCAAAGACTAAGGGAGCAGATTTGAGGGCCTTGGGAGCAGATATGTGGTGGCCATTTTCAGAAACCTAAGGGCAGGCATGTCCAAGCCTTAAAGAGTGGAGAATAGGACAAGCGGAGAAGTAACCCAGCAGTCAGTCATTAGGTCGACAGTCAAAAGGTCAACATGGTGTTTTTCACTGTTTTTTCGAGCCGACATGTGCTGACAGGCGGTATTTCATGACCTACCATCCACTAGTGCATGGGTCTTCAACCTGTGGCCCTCCAGATGTTGTGAAACTACATGTTCCAACATGCATTGCCCCATTTTTTCCTATGAGAGCATGCCAAAACGGTCAGGGCATGCTGGGATATGTAGTTCTACAACATCTGGAGGGCCACAGGTTGAAGACATGTGCACTAGGGTGTGGTGGGAGAATAAAATAGTGTACCGAGCATAGCGAGGCACCATGCCCAAAGCATCACGAGCGATTTGAGGGGATGCGGTGCACTTTAAACTCTGTCCATGTCGACATTCGGGTAAAAAAAACAGTGGAAAAACACCATGTTGAACTAATGACCTTTCGACCTAGACCCATGTCGACCATCATGCTGTAGACCAAATGATCCCAACCCATTTAGAGATAGGATCCAGGACAACCAGACAGTGAACATTTGCACCTGCTGCAATAGATTGAGTACAAAATGAGCCCTTAATTAAACATACAAACAAATGGTGCTACAGTGTCTATACAGAGTATAACATTTCATTTCACCTTACTGAAGCCAAACATTTTTTGTTTTTAATTTGTCAGTCTTGTGAGAAGAAAAGCTTAATACAAATACATCAGTGAAAATATTTGCGGACAGTCCATGTTTTCCCACATAACTATGCAGCACAAACTACAGTGATGGGTTAAAGAAGAAAAAAGTAATGTTCTAAATCCCCACAGCATGTTTATTATAAAACACTGTAGGTTTATTAGCCCCAGTTTATTCTACACAGTCATTAAGGGGGAAAATATACCCAATAGTACAATTCCCAGCATGCTAAGACCCATATACTAAATAAATTAGGATCTGTTGACTGATGTGAACAATAATTATTAATAATGAGATTATATATTTATTCAGAAAACAACACCAGAGGCCAGATGTTACAATTGGAAGGTTGACAATCAAAAGGTCGACGAGTTTTTCACATTATTTTTGAGCCGACAGGTGGTATTTCATGCCCTACCATCCACTACAGCGTGGTGGAAGAATACAATAGTGTCCGCCACCAATGCTCAGTTATATCACAGTACCATTGAGCTATCCAGCATATCCTTCTAGGTTGAGAGAGAGCTGATAACAAGATATCAGATAGGGGCGCAATTCCTAGACCTGGTAAGCAAAAGAAAAAGCTGCAGTACAAAAAAAGGGGGTTGTCACTCCCCTGCTAGAAGATACAAAAAAGAAATACAGTAGACTGCGCTAATTTAAGAATAAAAAGTGAAAAGAAATGCCAGTAACCTAAAAATTAATTAGACATGATTTAATGTAAAAAATAGACATTTATAGCAGCTCAGATATAAAATACATATATTATGCACATAAAACTTTCAATGGGTATATAGCACTGAAAAAAATGTGGAAGGTTTGATACTTCCTAAAGTGACTGAAAAAATATGTCCATACGGTACCGTATATTTTGGCAGTGAGTCCAGCTGGGTTTTGGGCAAAGGGTGAAGTGCCCGTTAGGATCCGTTCCTATTTTGCCTCGAATGTAGGACCTGGAAGGCTGAGGGGAGGGAAAAGCAGCTCAGTGTTAGGGAGTGACTAGAACTCCTGCTGTTTCCTCGGGTGCCAGGAAAATGGCTTGGTTGTAGATTTTAAACTTTCTCCCCAATTGGTGCCAAAAACAAGGTCTGGAGGCTGGTTCGGTCTCTCAGGTGGTGCCAGCTGTTAGGGTCTTGTATTGGAAATCAGTCACTTAGGCAGGTTCACCAACGCGTTTCACTCTATGATAGAGCTTTTTCAAGGTGTATGTGAGGCTGCATCTAGGGGGTTTAAATACCCCTCTCTGTTATCAAGGGGGCGGTTACTAGGCACAACAATTAATCAATTAAGAATCACATAAAGTTACATAAAGTTAAAAGTACAAATCCAATATTACCTATCATGAGCAGGAGACAGGGCTGTTCATACCAGATGTGTATATACAAAAACGAGTGTTGTAAACATGATTTTGTCATAAAAACAGATATTGTTTATTATTAGCTGCGTGGTGCCGCTTCCGGATATCCGGAAGTGACGTGTTTCCGGTATTTGGAACGCACGCCGCTTCCGGTATCCATAGCGCTGGACCGCAAACAAGTGGTCCCAGTGATCTGCCGGATGGGTATTTGTTCGCTTCTCCTGTGATGCGCTTCCGGACATACGGAGCGCATCATCCAAGTGCACGTCCACCATCCCTGTTTTAGTTATATACAATCACGGCGGCCATCTTTGGTGCTTCTTTTTTAGTATATATATATATTGGAACATAATACGTGGGATCGGCCATGTTTTTGGTTTGTGAAAAGATATTCCACTGTTGATATAAGGGATCATTTTCTTTGGGAGTTAGATGGCGGCGGCCATTTTGTTGGTTAGACATAGAGTATTTCTAATACTTAGAAGAGATGTAAACAGTACAAAAACATAAGTGATAATATAATGAAATAATGTATATCAGCTAAATAATCATGAATAGTAAGAGTAGTGATAATAATACTAATAAAAACGAAGATAGCAATAGTCATCTAAATAATAATAATAATAATATGTAATATATTAGGTGTTTTCCGGATGTCATAAAAAATGCAAAGTACATAGGAAAAAAAATGAATTTAAACAAATAATCAGTAGAGCACTTTATCCGGCCCTCCTCAACCGGTTCGTTTATTCCTTTTTCAGTGTTTTTATAACCATTGTTGGTCTATCCTATATTGCCCTATATTATATCCGTATCACGGAAATCTGGAAAAAGGATAGGGAGGGGTATAGATGTAAAAATCTATCAGTGAAGATGGCTAATGACATCATTTTAGGAAAAGGGAGAAGAATCTGTGTTAGATAGGTATATAAATACTAACATTTGCGTAGGGTTACGGACACAAAAATGGGGGGGGGGGGGATGGTGTGGATTTCCGGGCAAAGCTTCATATAACAGAGTTTAGTTCTACCGCCTCGTTTAACCCATCCGGAAAGATGGTTTGTAGGCGGAACATCCAGTAGATTTCTTGTTTACAGAGTTGACCAAATCGGTCCCCTCCTCTTACGGTCTTTTTAATATGCTCTAAGCCCATTAGTTTTAGTCCTATTGGGTTTCCTGAGTGGGCTTCATGAAAATGTCTGGAGACACTATGGGTAAGGACATGTTTAAGAATGTTCCGTCGATGTTCGAGGAACCGCGTCTTGATTTTTCTAGTAGTACGGCCCACATATTTCAGGTTGCACGGGCAACTGAGGACATATATCAGGTATTCAGAATTACAATTGATGAGCGTATCCGCTGTGACTGTGTTCCCATCTTTATCTTTAATTGGGTGGTCATTTTTAGTTAGTACGTGGGCACAGGTTGTGCATCTACTTGACCCACATTTATAAAAACCTTTGAGTTTAGGGTTCAGCCAGGTGGAGGTTACAGGTAGTTGTGGCTGTGTCTCGATGGGCTTTAGCATACTGGGTGCTAGGAGGTTTTTTAGTGTCCTATTCTTTTTAAACACAAAGAGAGGTTTGTTCGGAATGACTTCGGCTAGGAGATTGTCTTGTTTTAAGATGTTATAGTTTTTCCAGACTATTTGTTTAATCTGGCTCGAGTGGCTGTTGTATTTAGAGATGAAGGTGACCTCTAGATTATTCTTCTCATTATGTGTCTGTCTAGTTTTTTTGTTGTTATTTGGTTGGTCTAATAAGGTATCTCTATCCAGAGTAATGGTCTCTTCATAGGCTTTTTTTAGGAGGTACGGGGGATACCCTCTCTGCTCAAATGATTCAATCATTTCTAAGGCTTGTTTTTCAAATATTTCTTTGTTTGTGCAGTTCCTAAAGAGTCTTAAAAGTTGCCCCTTGGGTATGCCTTTTTTCCAGGGCTGGTAATGTGCACTTTTGTAATGTAGGTAGGCATTTGAGCCTACCTCTTTGGTAAAATTTGAGGTAGAGATGCTATCCCCCGTTGCCTCCAGGGTCAGGTCCAAGAAAGAGGTCCGCTCCGAGTGAATGTTGTGAGTAAAGTGTAAATTAAAATTGTTAGTATTAAGGTGCTCAACAAAATCAAGTGCACGGGAGTGTTCCCCATCCCAAATTATAAACAGGTCATCTATGTAGCGGCCATAGAGGACCAGATTCGCGCGGAACTCGCCATCCCAAATCAGTTGTTGTTCCACCTCCCCCATGTATAGGTTCGCGTAGCTCGGCGCGAATCTGGTCCCCATGGCCGTCCCCATAGTCTGTAAATAGAATGTGTTTTCAAAAAGGAAATAATTGTGCTGTAAAATATATGAAATAGAATCAGTGAGAAATTTTTGGTGTCTCACCCCCAGGTCCCCGTCAAGCTGTAAACGTTTGGCGATGGTTTCTGTTCCTTTGTCGTGGGGAATGTTGGAGTAAAGACTGGTTACATCCAGAGTGAGAAAGGAGTAAGAGTCTTTCCACTCCACTCCCTTCACCAGCTTTAAAAAGTGTATAGTGTCTTTGACGTGGGACCTGAGGGTGGCGACCCGTGGTTGAAGATAAGTGTCAACATAAAAGGAAAGGTTAGATGAAAGTGAATTGATGCCAGAAATTATTGGACGCCCAGGGGGTGCTGTGAGGGTCTTGTGTATTTTAGGAAGGTGATAGTATATTGGTGTCAAGGGATGTTCACAGAAAAGGAAGCGGAACTCTTCCTTGGAAATGACCCCGTCATCCAATGCCGATCTCAAGAGATTGAACAGTGCTAGTTTAAATTCCTCGGTTGGGTTTGCAGCTAATGGGATGTAAAAATCTTTATTTTTGAGTTGCCTGTTAGCTTCTGCGATGTAGTCCGATCTATTTTGAACTACTAGGCCGCCCCCCTTGTCTGCCTCTCGAATTGTTAAGGAGGTATCCTTAGTTAGCTTTTTGAGGGCTTTCTTTTCGTTTTTACTAAGATTAGACTTCATTATATGGGTCTTAGAGCTCGCAGTTGTGCACATCTTTTTAAAATCGGCGAGCGTGGTCTTGTAAAAGCTCTCCACGCTTGACCCCTTAGATTTGATGGGGAAAAAATCTGACTTTAATCGAAATTTTCTTTTCGAAATATCGAATATTTTCACTGGCTCCGGTGAACTGGGCCCTAGTTCCTCCAACAATTCATTTAGGGCAGCCAAGGCTGGCTGGTCACCTTCATCTAGAATAATCGCAGCTGCTTGGTCTCTATTTTTGTTCAGCACTTGTCTCGCAAAGTAACGTTTGCGACATAGGCTTCGTATGAATCTGTTGAGCTCGACAAAGAGGGTAAACATATTTGGTGGAGTGACAGGGGAATATTTTAGACCTTTTCCCAGAAGGGAAAGGTCAGAGGGGGAGAGGTTTTTACTAGATAGATTGAATACTGTTTGTTTAGCTTGTTTAAAGTTTTTAGTTCTTATATTCTTTTGTTTCGTCTTCTTTCCTCCTCTTCTCCCTCTGAATCTAAACTTCTCCCTCTTTTTGGTGTCCCCAGATATTTTGTTCGTATTAGTCTGGATTCTTCTCCCCGTTGTGTTTTCCTCTCTAAAAAAACCTCCTCTGATTCTCTTTCTCTTTCTTTAGTGATTCGGCTAGATTCCTTGGGGCGTGCTCCTAGTTGGGTGTTTTCTGTTTCTCTAGGGTCATTCCATCTATTCGGTTCTCTTTGTGGTTTAGGTGAGGCTGGTTTGAGGGATTTGGTAGGCGTGCGGGGACCGGAGTGGACCCTTCGTGTCCCAGTTTGCCCATACTTTCTTCCCTCAAATTTGTCTCTTCTGTTGATGGACCCATCATGGTTGGTACCTAATCTATCCCTATTTCTTCTAAGGCGATCATTTCTGCCATTATTCTCTGGGTATACTCTGTTGTTTCTCATCTTATTTTTTTCCCTATAGGATCTAACTTCTCCTCCTCTATAATCCTCGAGGTCTCTTCTAAATTTCTTCCCTTTCATCTCTATAAGTGACACTTCGAACTTGGAAATTTTGTCATTAACTATTTCATCTCTCTCTTTATATTCTCTTGTTTGTTTCTGAATATCTAATTTATGTTTGAGTTGTTCTATTTCTTTTTCTGTTTTTTCTGCTTGCATAGTTCTGTATTTAATAACTATCTTCATTAGCTCCATTGAGCACCTGTCAAGTGTTGTCTCCCATTCGGTTTGTTCCACTGATTCTGGTAAAAAGATGGATGGCTTAAAAAGCCGTAACCCTCTGGGTATCATATTTTTATCAATATATTTTTGTAGGTTCACACTATCCATCCAGTGTTTCAGCTCACATTTCAGCAAATTTTCTAGCTTAAAGAAATCTTCCCTTAACTCTGGAAGTGGGGTTTCTATATCCGTATTAGGTAGCTCCCATTTAGAAAAAAAATTCTGTCTCCTGCTCATTCGATCATTAAAATTTGCAAAACAGCTCATGGTTGCTGCCCCAGTAAGACTATGTGTGGTAGAGAGAGAGCTGATAACAAGATATCAGATAGGGGCGCAATTCCTAGACCTGGTAAGCAAAAGAAAAAGCTGCAGTACAAAAAAAGGGGGTTGTCACTCCCCTGCTAGAAGATACAAAAAAGAAATACAGTAGACTGCGCTAATTTAAGAATAAAAAGTGAAAAGAAATGCCAGTAACCTAAAAATTAATTAGACATGATTTAATGTAAAAAATAGACATTTATAGCAGCTCAGATATAAAATACATATATTATGCACATAAAACTTTCAATGGGTATATAGCACTGAAAAAAATGTGGAAGGTTTGATACTTCCTAAAGTGACTGAAAAAATATGTCCATACGGTACCGTATATTTTGGCAGTGAGTCCAGCTGGGTTTTGGGCAAAGGGTGAAGTGCCCGTTAGGATCCGTTCCTATTTTGCCTCGAATGTAGGACCTGGAAGGCTGAGGGGAGGGAAAAGCAGCTCAGTGTTAGGGAGTGACTAGAACTCCTGCTGTTTCCTCGGGTGCCAGGAAAATGGCTTGGTTGTAGATTTTAAACTTTCTCCCCAATTGGTGCCAAAAACAAGGTCTGGAGGCTGGTTCGGTCTCTCAGGTGGTGCCAGCTGTTAGGGTCTTGTATTGGAAATCAGTCACTTAGGCAGGTTCACCAACGCGTTTCACTCTATGATAGAGCTTTTAACTTTATGTAACTTTATGTGATTCTTAATTGATTAATTGTTGTGCCTAGTAACCGCCCCCTTGATAACAGAGAGGGGTATTTAAACCCCCTAGATGCAGCCTCACATACACCTTGAAAAAGCTCTATCATAGAGTGAAACGCGTTGGTGAACCTGCCTAAGTGACTGATTTCCAATACAAGACCCTAACAGCTGGCACCACCTGAGAGACCGAACCAGCCTCCAGACCTTGTTTTTGGCACCAATTGGGGAGAAAGTTTAAAATCTACAACCAAGCCATTTTCCTGGCACCCGAGGAAACAGCAGGAGTTCTAGTCACTCCCTAACACTGAGCTGCTTTTCCCTCCCCTCAGCCTTCCAGGTCCTACATTCGAGGCAAAATAGGAACGGATCCTAACGGGCACTTCACCCTTTGCCCAAAACCCAGCTGGACTCACTGCCAAAATATACGGTACCGTATGGACATATTTTTTCAGTCACTTTAGGAAGTATCAAACCTTCCACATTTTTTTCAGTGCTATATACCCATTGAAAGTTTTATGTGCATAATATATGTATTTTATATCTGAGCTGCTATAAATGTCTATTTTTTACATTAAATCATGTCTAATTAATTTTTAGGTTACTGGCATTTCTTTTCACTTTTTATTCTTAAATTAGCGCAGTCTACTGTATTTCTTTTTTGTATCTTCTAGCAGGGGAGTGACAACCCCCTTTTTTTGTACTGCAGCTTTTTCTTTTGCTTACCAGGTCTAGGAATTGCGCCCCTATCTGATATCTTGTTATCAGCTCTCTCTCTACCACACATAGTCTTACTGGGGCAGCAACCATGAGCTGTTTTGCAAATTTTAATGATCGAATGAGCAGGAGACAGAATTTTTTTTCTAAATGGGAGCTACCTAATACGGATATAGAAACCCCACTTCCAGAGTTAAGGGAAGATTTCTTTAAGCTAGAAAATTTGCTGAAATGTGAGCTGAAACACTGGATGGATAGTGTGAACCTACAAAAATATATTGATAAAAATATGATACCCAGAGGGTTACGGCTTTTTAAGCCATCCATCTTTTTACCAGAATCAGTGGAACAAACCGAATGGGAGACAACACTTGACAGGTGCTCAATGGAGCTAATGAAGATAGTTATTAAATACAGAACTATGCAAGCAGAAAAAACAGAAAAAGAAATAGAACAACTCAAACATAAATTAGATATTCAGAAACAAACAAGAGAATATAAAGAGAGAGATGAAATAGTTAATGACAAAATTTCCAAGTTCGAAGTGTCACTTATAGAGATGAAAGGGAAGAAATTTAGAAGAGACCTCGAGGATTATAGAGGAGGAGAAGTTAGATCCTATAGGGAAAAAAATAAGATGAGAAACAACAGAGTATACCCAGAGAATAATGGCAGAAATGATCGCCTTAGAAGAAATAGGGATAGATTAAGTACCAACCATGATGGGTCCATCAACAGAAGAGACAAATTTGAGGGAAGAAAGTATGGGCAAACTGGGACACGAAGGGTCCACTCCGGTCCCCGCACGCCTACCAAATCCCTCAAACCAGCCTCACCTAAACCACAAAGAGAACCGAATAGATGGAATGACCCTAGAGAAACAGAAAACACCCAACTAGGAGCACGCCCCAAGGAATCTAGCCGAATCACTAAAGAAAGAGAAAGAGAATCAGAGGAGGTTTTTTTAGAGAGGAAAACACAACGGGGAGAAGAATCCAGACTAATACGAACAAAATATCTGGGGACACCAAAAAGAGGGAGAAGTTTAGATTCAGAGGGAGAAGAGGAGGAAAGAAGACGAAACAAAAGAATATAAGAACTAAAAACTTTAAACAAGCTAAACAAACAGTATTCAATCTATCTAGTAAAAACCTCTCCCCCTCTGACCTTTCCCTTCTGGGAAAAGGTCTAAAATATTCCCCTGTCACTCCACCAAATATGTTTACCCTCTTTGTCGAGCTCAACAGATTCATACGAAGCCTATGTCGCAAACGTTACTTTGCGAGACAAGTGCTGAACAAAAATAGAGACCAAGCAGCTGCGATTATTCTAGATGAAGGTGACCAGCCAGCCTTGGCTGCCCTAAATGAATTGTTGGAGGAACTAGGGCCCAGTTCACCGGAGCCAGTGAAAATATTCGATATTTCGAAAAGAAAATTTCGATTAAAGTCAGATTTTTTCCCCATCAAATCTAAGGGGTCAAGCGTGGAGAGCTTTTACAAGACCACGCTCGCCGATTTTAAAAAGATGTGCACAACTGCGAGCTCTAAGACCCATATAATGAAGTCTAATCTTAGTAAAAACGAAAAGAAAGCCCTCAAAAAGCTAACTAAGGATACCTCCTTAACAATTCGAGAGGCAGACAAGGGGGGCGGCCTAGTAGTTCAAAATAGATCGGACTATATCGCAGAAGCTAACAGGCAACTCAAAAATAAAGATTTTTACATCCCATTAGCTGCAAACCCAACCGAGGAATTTAAACTAGCACTGTTCAATCTCTTGAGATCGGCATTGGATGACGGGGTCATTTCCAAGGAAGAGTTCCGCTTCCTTTTCTGTGAACATCCCTTGACACCAATATACTATCACCTTCCTAAAATACACAAGACCCTCACAGCACCCCCTGGGCGTCCAATAATTTCTGGCATCAATTCACTTTCATCTAACCTTTCCTTTTATGTTGACACTTATCTTCAACCACGGGTCGCCACCCTCAGGTCCCACGTCAAAGACACTATACACTTTTTAAAGCTGGTGAAGGGAGTGGAGTGGAAAGACTCTTACTCCTTTCTCACTCTGGATGTAACCAGTCTTTACTCCAACATTCCCCACGACAAAGGAACAGAAACCATCGCCAAACGTTTACAGCTTGACGGGGACCTGGGGGTGAGACACCAAAAATTTCTCACTGATTCTATTTCATATATTTTACAGCACAATTATTTCCTTTTTGAAAACACATTCTATTTACAGACTATGGGGACGGCCATGGGGACCAGATTCGCGCCGAGCTACGCGAACCTATACATGGGGGAGGTGGAACAACAACTGATTTGGGATGGCGAGTTCCGCGCGAATCTGGTCCTCTATGGCCGCTACATAGATGACCTGTTTATAATTTGGGATGGGGAACACTCCCGTGCACTTGATTTTGTTGAGCACCTTAATACTAACAATTTTAATTTACACTTTACTCACAACATTCACTCGGAGCGGACCTCTTTCTTGGACCTGACCCTGGAGGCAACGGGGGATAGCATCTCTACCTCAAATTTTACCAAAGAGGTAGGCTCAAATGCCTACCTACATTACAAAAGTGCACATTACCAGCCCTGGAAAAAAGGCATACCCAAGGGGCAACTTTTAAGACTCTTTAGGAACTGCACAAACAAAGAAATATTTGAAAAACAAGCCTTAGAAATGATTGAATCATTTGAGCAGAGAGGGTATCCCCCGTACCTCCTAAAAAAAGCCTATGAAGAGACCATTACTCTGGATAGAGATACCTTATTAGACCAACCAAATAACAACAAAAAAACTAGACAGACACATAATGAGAAGAATAATCTAGAGGTCACCTTCATCTCTAAATACAACAGCCACTCGAGCCAGATTAAACAAATAGTCTGGAAAAACTATAACATCTTAAAACAAGACAATCTCCTAGCCGAAGTCATTCCGAACAAACCTCTCTTTGTGTTTAAAAAGAATAGGACACTAAAAAACCTCCTAGCACCCAGTATGCTAAAGCCCATCGAGACACAGCCACAACTACCTGTAACCTCCACCTGGCTGAACCCTAAACTCAAAGGTTTTTATAAATGTGGGTCAAGTAGATGCACAACCTGTGCCCACGTACTAACTAAAAATGACCACCCAATTAAAGATAAAGATGGGAACACAGTCACAGCGGATACGCTCATCAATTGTAATTCTGAATACCTGATATATGTCCTCAGTTGCCCGTGCAACCTGAAATATGTGGGCCGTACTACTAGAAAAATCAAGACGCGGTTCCTCGAACATCGACGGAACATTCTTAAACATGTCCTTACCCATAGTGTCTCCAGACATTTTCATGAAGCCCACTCAGGAAACCCAATAGGACTAAAACTAATGGGCTTAGAGCATATTAAAAAGACCGTAAGAGGAGGGGACCGATTTGGTCAACTCTGTAAACAAGAAATCTACTGGATGTTCCGCCTACAAACCATCTTTCCGGATGGGTTAAACGAGGCGGTAGAACTAAACTCTGTTATATGAAGCTTTGCCCGGAAATCCACACCATCCCCCCCCCCCCCCCATTTTTGTGTCCGTAACCCTACGCAAATGTTAGTATTTATATACCTATCTAACACAGATTCTTCTCCCTTTTCCTAAAATGATGTCATTAGCCATCTTCACTGATATATTTTTACATCTATACCCCTCCCTATCCTTTTTCCAGATTTCCGTGATACGGATATAATATAGGGCAATATAGGATAGACCAACAATGGTTATAAAAACACTGAAAAAGGAATAAACGAACCGGTTGAGGAGGGCCGGATAAAGTGCTCTACTGATTATTTGTTTAAATTCATTTTTTTTCCTATGTACTTTGCATTTTTTATGACATCCGGAAAACACCTAATATATTACATATTATTATTATTATTATTTAGATGACTATTGCTATCTTCGTTTTTATTAGTATTATTATCACTACTCTTACTATTCATGATTATTTAGCTGATATACATTATTTCATTATATTATCACTTATGTTTTTGTACTGTTTACATCTCTTCTAAGTATTAGAAATACTCTATGTCTAACCAACAAAATGGCCGCCGCCATCTAACTCCCAAAGAAAATGATCCCTTATATCAACAGTGGAATATCTTTTCACAAACCAAAAACATGGCCGATCCCACGTATTATGTTCCAATATATATATATATACTAAAAAAGAAGCACCAAAGATGGCCGCCGTGATTGTATATAACTAAAACAGGGATGGTGGACGTGCACTTGGATGATGCGCTCCGTATGTCCGGAAGCGCATCACAGGAGAAGCGAACAAATACCCATCCGGCAGATCACTGGGACCACTTGTTTGCGGTCCAGCGCTATGGATACCGGAAGCGGCGTGCGTTCCAAATACCGGAAACACGTCACTTCCGGATATCCGGAAGCGGCACCACGCAGCTAATAATAAACAATATCTGTTTTTATGACAAAATCATGTTTACAACACTCGTTTTTGTATATACACATCTGGTATGAACAGCCCTGTCTCCTGCTCATGATAGGTAATATTGGATTTGTACTTTTAACTTTATGTAACTTTATGTGATTCTTAATTGATTAATTGTTGTGCCTAGTAACCGCCCCCTTGATAACAGAGAGGGGTATTTAAACCCCCTAGATGCAGCCTCACATACACCTTGAAAAAGCTCTATCATAGAGTGAAACGCGTTGGTGAACCTGCCTAAGTGACTGATTTCCAATACAAGACCCTAACAGCTGGCACCACCTGAGAGACCGAACCAGCCTCCAGACCTTGTTTTTGGCACCAATTGGGGAGAAAGTTTAAAATCTACAACCAAGCCATTTTCCTGGCACCCGAGGAAACAGCAGGAGTTCTAGTCACTCCCTAACACTGAGCTGCTTTTCCCTCCCCTCAGCCTTCCAGGTCCTACATTCGAGGCAAAATAGGAACGGATCCTAACGGGCACTTCACCCTTTGCCCAAAACCCAGCTGGACTCACTGCCAAAATATACGGTACCGTATGGACATATTTTTTCAGTCACTTTAGGAAGTATCAAACCTTCCACATTTTTTTCAGTGCTATATACCCATTGAAAGTTTTATGTGCATAATATATGTATTTTATATCTGAGCTGCTATAAATGTCTATTTTTTACATTAAATCATGTCTAATTAATTTTTAGGTTACTGGCATTTCTTTTCACTTTATATCCTTCTAGGTTGCAACATTTATCAGCTGGTGGTCATAAGGCTTTACTGTACATTCCTATACACGCATGGTTTCAGATCATTATCCTTTCCTGGTCACCCAACAAGCTTGAGAGGACATGCTGTCAGCACAAGGCTTTGCACTTGTGCGTGGGGACAGCTTATCTGCTGAGCTATTGTACTAACAAGAGACAGAGCACGCTGCCTTAAACCCCATTAACAAATACAGCTGTGCGCAATGAAGCCTTTGAACCGTGAAATATTTCGCGAGCCAACATTTCTGAATATCCTTCTTTCCAGAAGGGATCTTAAAACCTTGACTACAGTAGGTTACTTTACAAAATACAGTTGGCACGGACTGCTGGCACAGATTGGATCAGCAATTATTGCTGTGTCATCTAAATCTAGATGTGCTGAAAGCCAATGGAGAGCTAGCAGGTGATGTCTTCTCTAAGCGCCAGCAGAAGGAAGGTCCAGCCTGCAATGTGAACGGGGTTGGAATCTTTGATACTTACATTGTTCATTATTTAATTAATCTATTCTATCCACTAACACATTATGATCTCAGTATCCAAGCCTTTATGAACCCTGAAGGCAAGCATGGCAACCTTGCAAGTCTTGCGCTATAGGCTTAGTGTTGTAAGGAAGTGTTGACTGCCCGTTCATCTACCAGGATCCCAGTAGGCAGGGTATTGCGAACAAGAGGAGAATGTGTGGTGGCACACTTGTGGTATTTATAAGCTACCCATTGTTAGATGGGTGTGATAAATGCCAAGCTACATTACATCAACACAAAAACTGGTTATGTTTATTGTTCCATTCTCTAACTTGTGGAGAAATCAGTGAGGCTCAACATTCCCTCTATCATAGACTGTTTGCTTTTTGTCTTTCTTTTTTTTAAAGTAGTAACATTACATACACAATATATATATATATATATATATACAAGACAGGAACAGAGTGCGCTAGAAGGTGAAAGTACACAACTTTTTTGTTTTACACAATCAAAAATTTAATAAAAGCCAACAACACGGCTCATAAAAAATACAGTGGTAATATAATCATATAAATGAATCAATTTGACAGCATCTGTGATAATTCAGTATAACGACAGGCCCAACGCGTTTCGTCAACCACGTGACTTCATCAGGGGCATTAGACGACTTGATTTATCAAAGCTGCAGTTGCTCTAAAAATAACAATACAGTATATCAGAAAAAAACAGGAGAAAACATGTAAAGCTCATTTAAGCTAAAAAAGAAATTCAGAAGGAGGAGGAGGACAATGAAGACGAAAAAAGTGAAGAAGACAATAAAAGAACGCAATGCAGAGTATCATTTGCAGAATGCATATACAAAAACCATTATCGACATTTGCCATATCTAATTGACATCACTGTATAAATTTTACTAAAAAAGCAATTGATTGTTTTAATACAATTAATAACAATAAATAGACCAGTAAAATGCATCAGGTCTACGGCCAACATTTAAATAATAAACACAATTACTAAAAACATACATGAAAAATTTCTTAATAAAATACATACATACAGAGAGAATACATAAAAAACAATACCTTCTTGCAGTGTCTCAAATTGACTGAGTATATACAAATTAAGTGGGTAATGATCTGGATGGAAAAATATGTACAATTGGCAAATTAGATTCAATTTCTCATCTCTATAATTGCAACCACCACCGGCACCTAAATTGTGGATCAAGTGTAAGGTGGACTGAGGTGGAACTTACATTACACCAACTGACAGAGCTCTCGTCAGTTTTCACTGGTACAAATCTCAAAAAAATTCCACTCTATTACAGATGTCAGCAATACAATTCATCCAAGAATCCACTTAGAGAAGCAAGAGATAAATGTCCAATCAAAATAAAATTACATACAGAAAAAAAAACTATATGGGACCATGATTACTAGCAGGAGCCTATATAGAGAAGCCAATACTCACATAAACCTGGGTAACTGGACGCTTGTCACACTGTATCCAAACAGCCAAGTGAATCCCTGTACTAACAGGAAGCTATATATAGGCCTAAGCCTATGACATCACTTCCTTTCAATTAAGAAAAGTGAAAAGAGGTTATTAATGGTGTTAATGGCTCTTTACATACGGGCCTGATCACTTATTACCAAGCTAATGGACTGACTTGTATTCCGCTACTAAATAGTACCAAACAAATACTTTATTTTGGACAGGAACGCACGGTGCTCCCGCCGTGCGTTCCAAACGGGCGCCATTTTGGATCGGGGTGGAACGCAGACGCGTCACCCCGTCACTCATAGATGGCGTCACTGCGCTTTATTTCAGACAGGAACGCACGGCGCTCCCGCCGTGCGTTCCAAACGGGCGCCATTTTGGATCGGGGTGGAACGCAAACGCGTCACCCCGTCACTCATAAATGGCGTCACTGCGCCCTCTAAGGGCTGTGATGGACGGCGCGAACGCCGAGCATTAACAGCCGATGCCTACTACTGACAGATGGAACGCAAATGCGTCCCCTATAACGTCCTTTATATATACCAAGCGGTTCAAATCACCGCCATCTTAAGTATGGTACCAGGAAGCTCCCACAGTATAACCTCCAACGGCTTCAATATGGGCAAAAATACCCATCCAAAAAGAACCTACAATATCCACATTAACCCTTCCTTTAAGGGAGAAATATACAATTTAAAACGGGTGCTAACAATGAGATAGAAGTATAACAATACAAGATCCCCTAAACATATATTTATATTAATTACCGTGTTTTTTATTATTTATAGCCATAATTATAATACTATAACATTATAATGAACCCCTCATGGATAAAGTGAAATAGAATATCTATTTTTTAAACTATATGTGTATGACTCAATATATTATTATTTTTATTATATAATAACCTATCAGATAAAGTATTATCAGTACTAATCATCCTAAAGTGTATAAAAAATATACTAAAAAATATCCTAAGCGTGTAAATAATTAATAAATTTACAATGAAAAATAGAATAATAAATAATGAATTAACTAATCTAACCTCATTTAATCCAAATACTAAATACATAATATACAGCCCCTAAAGAAGAGGGTAATAACCTAATTACACTAAGGAGTGAGGAAGACAACATAAGAGGTCCCCATTATCACTCATAATAAATAATGAAATGAATTGACTAATCAAACCTCATTTAATCCAAATACTAAACAATATACAGCCCCCAAAGAAGTGGGTAATGACCTAATCACACTAAGGAGTGGGGAGGACAACATAAGAGGTCCCCATTATCACTCATAGCAAGTTAGTGGACAACAGGGGTTATTAGGCTCCTACCAGTACATCATCGTCCCATTTCCATCGAAATTTGCTCTGTATATAAACAACCTATTCAATTCAAAACAGGCTTATAAATAAAAAATCCAAAATGTATATGAAGAATAGAGAATGATAAGGAGACAGGGGACCAAGAGCTACAGACGAAAGATATGAAAATTATAAGAAGGCCACTATGTCTATGCCCTCGTTCAGTCCTTTCGGAGTTAAGGAATTTAAGGAGTAAATCCAAAAACTTTCCTTTTTAATTAGTTCGCGGCCTCTGTCCCCCCCTCTAGGATTTGATGGGACATGTTCTAAAATAGTGAATTTAAAATTCTCTCTTGTAACCAAAGAATTGTGTTTCTCCAGGTAATGCCTGGGCAGGCTGTGTACTTTAACTCTGTTCTTGATGTTACGCATATGCTCCTGTATTCTAAACTTGACCTGTCTTATGGTCTTCCCGATATAAATCAGATTACAGCTACAGGTGATTTTATAAATGACAAAATCAGAGTTGCAAGTCACTGCGTCTTTAATTTTATACTCTCTGCCGTTTTCCATGATGTGGTGGAAAGGGGCTTTCTCCAAATGGGGGCAACAAATACATTTATTGCACGGCAACACTCCTGGTTTTTTGTTTAAAAAGTGGACCACTTTTGGAGTTGTGGTAGTCAATGGTTTCATTCGACTTGGAGCCAAAATTGATTTGAGGTTTTTCGCCCGTCGGTAAACCATATTAGGCCTTGGGGGCAAATGTGGACCAAGTACTGGATCTCGTAGAAGAATAGACCAGTGTTTCTCCAGTACTCTTTTGATTTGATGGTTCTCGCAATTAAATTGCGTCACAAAAGGTCTGCTTGTGGGTTCTCTTTGAGGTTTGCTGATTTTAGATAACAACTCCTCCCTTTGATGAGCAAAGGCTTTACCTCTGGCCTCTTCTACAAACTCCACTTTATATCCCCTTTCCACAAAGCGGTCAAAGAGTAATTGAGATTGGGACCAGAACTCACTGTCATCATTACAGTTACGTCTGATCCTCAAAAACTGTGCAAATGGCACACTGTTCTTCCAGGCAGGAAAATGGCAACTCGTTGCAGGAATGAAACTATTGGCATCAACCGATTTAAAATATGTGCGGGTAGCAATTTCCTTACCGGGTACTCCTTCCAACTCCAAATCCAGATATTCGATCTTAGTGGGATTTGATTTATAAGTAAATTTAAGGTTGAAGTCGTTATCATGTATATGTGACATAAAATCTTCAATGCTTGACTCATCTCCTTGCCAGATCAGTAGAAGATCGTCTATGTATCTTTTGTACATGATGATATTTGCTTCAAAACGTGATCCATAGACGAACTGTTCTTCCCAGGCACGCATATGGAGATTTGCATATGCCGGGGCAAACTTCGTCCCCATAGCTGTGCCTTGTTGTTGAATATAAAACTCATTGTTAAACTCAAAGAGATTATGAGTTAGGATGAACTTCATACTGTTGACGAGGAACGATATTTCAGAGTCAGTATTTTTTGGGTCACTTCTTAAGATTTTTTCAACAGACTCAACTCCTTTATTGTGGGGAATTGACGAATAGAGACCTTGCACGTCAATGGTGAGCCAACAATAGTCCATTGACCAAATTTTGCCTTTGAGCAACTGTAGAACCGAGGAACTATCCTTCAGATGAGAGATATTCTGCATAACATAAGGTTGCAGTTTTAGATCAAGGAAGTGAGAAAGGTTGGCGGTCAGAGAATTTACACCGGCTATTATGGGGCGTCCCGGAGGTCGATCCTTGTCCTTATGGACCTTCGGAATATGATAAAAAATTGGGAGTACTGGGAATTTTGTATTGATGTAATCAAATTCCTCCTTACACAGGACCCCATTTTGTAGGCCTGAAAAAAGGAGTAACTCTAACTCGCCTTGAAAAACCATGGACGGATTCTCGGGAATTTTTTTGTAGGTGGATTCATCGCTTAGAATTTTTTCAGCCTCGGTGAGGTAATCAGACCTAGTCTGAAGTACGACGGCTCCACCCTTATCCGCACTCTTAATAATTGTGTTTTCATCACTCTTCAATGTTTTCAAAGCTCTATTCTCTTGAGGGTTTAGATTTTTTGGTAGATGTTTATTGGGTTTTATAGTCCTGAAATCTTCACTAACTGCCTCGTAGAAGATATTCAGGTGACTTCCTCTAGATTCCACCGGATAAAAATGTGAGACCGGGGCTACTAAGGGCTTGACGACGGTGGTTTTGTCAGTTTTGATAGCATTGGATTGGTTCTTTAAGAAGTGACGTTGAACTGTGAGGTTTCTGATGTATTTATTCAGGTCGATAAACAGATTGAAGTGATTAACATGGCCGTCTTTAATTTATTAATTATTTACACGCTTAGGATATTTTTTAGTATATTTTTTATACACTTTAGGATGATTAGTACTGATAATACTTTATCTGATAGGTTATTATATAATAAAAATAATAATATATTGAGTCATACACATATAGTTTAAAAAATAGATATTCTATTTCACTTTATCCATGAGGGGTTCATTATAATGTTATAGTATTATAATTATGGCTATAAATAATAAAAAACACGGTAATTAATATAAATATATGTTTAGGGGATCTTGTATTGTTATACTTCTATCTCATTGTTAGCACCCGTTTTAAATTGTATATTTCTCCCTTAAAGGAAGGGTTAATGTGGATATTGTAGGTTCTTTTTGGATGGGTATTTTTGCCCATATTGAAGCCGTTGGAGGTTATACTGTGGGAGCTTCCTGGTACCATACTTAAGATGGCGGTGATTTGAACCGCTTGGTATATATAAAGGACGTTATAGGGGACGCATTTGCGTTCCATCTGTCAGTAGTAGGCATCGGCTGTTAATGCTCGGCGTTCGCGCCGTCCATCACAGCCCTTAGAGGGCGCAGTGACGCCATTTATGAGTGACGGGGTGACGCGTTTGCGTTCCACCCCGATCCAAAATGGCGCCCGTTTGGAACGCACGGCGGGAGCGCCGTGCGTTCCTGTCTGAAATAAAGCGCAGTGACGCCATCTATGAGTGACGGGGTGACGCGTCTGCGTTCCACCCCGATCCAAAATGGCGCCCGTTTGGAACGCACGGCGGGAGCACCGTGCGTTCCTGTCCAAAATAAAGTATTTGTTTGGTACTATTTAGTAGCGGAATACAAGTCAGTCCATTAGCTTGGTAATAAGTGATCAGGCCCGTATGTAAAGAGCCATTAACACCATTAATAACCTCTTTTCACTTTTCTTAATTGAAAGGAAGTGATGTCATAGGCTTAGGCCTATATATAGCTTCCTGTTAGTACAGGGATTCACTTGGCTGTTTGGATACAGTGTGACAAGCGTCCAGTTACCCAGGTTTATGTGAGTATTGGCTTCTCTATATAGGCTCCTGCTAGTAATCATGGTCCCATATAGTTTTTTTTTCTGTATGTAATTTTATTTTGATTGGACATTTATCTCTTGCTTCTCTAAGTGGATTCTTGGATGAATTGTATTGCTGACATCTGTAATAGAGTGGAATTTTTTTGAGATTTGTACCAGTGAAAACTGACGAGAGCTCTGTCAGTTGGTGTAATGTAAGTTCCACCTCAGTCCACCTTACACTTGATCCACAATTTAGGTGCCGGTGGTGGTTGCAATTATAGAGATGAGAAATTGAATCTAATTTGCCAATTGTACATATTTTTCCATCCAGATCATTACCCACTTAATTTGTATATACTCAGTCAATTTGAGACACTGCAAGAAGGTATTGTTTTTTATGTATTCTCTCTGTATGTATGTATTTTATTAAGAAATTTTTCATGTATGTTTTTAGTAATTGTGTTTATTATTTAAATGTTGGCCGTAGACCTGATGCATTTTACTGGTCTATTTATTGTTATTAATTGTATTAAAACAATCAATTGCTTTTTTAGTAAAATTTATACAGTGATGTCAATTAGATATGGCAAATGTCGATAATGGTTTTTGTATATGCATTCTGCAAATGATACTCTGCATTGCGTTCTTTTATTGTCTTCTTCACTTTTTTCGTCTTCATTGTCCTCCTCCTCCTTCTGAATTTCTTTTTTAGCTTAAATGAGCTTTACATGTTTTCTCCTGTTTTTTTCTGATATACTGTATTGTTATTTTTAGAGCAACTGCAGCTTTGATAAATCAAGTCGTCTAATGCCCCTGATGAAGTCACGTGGTTGACGAAACGCGTTGGGCCTGTCGTTATACTGAATTATCACAGATGCTGTCAAATTGATTCATTTATATGATTATATTACCACTGTATTTTTTATGAGCCGTGTTGTTGGCTTTTATTAAATTTTTGATTGTGTAAAACAAAAAAGTTGTGTACTTTCACCTTCTAGCGCACTCTGTTCCTGTCTTGTATTTCTATCTGTTCTGGGTCTCAGCTAACAGGGGACTCTCAGAGTTGCTGCTATCTTTAGAATTGGGCGCGGACTTTTTGGGTTTCTTTTGTCTTTTTTGTGTCTATTTTCTGTTAGCTACCCAAAAACCGCTGCCGCTGCAATATGCCACTGTTCAAAGATAGAACCAAAAGGAGCTATAATGTAAAGAGCATTTTTGATGAAGAAGATTTTGAGTTGGATATGGAGGACGATGGAGATGACTACTTTGGGCATCTTAATGCCCTAGAGAAATTAGCCACTAAGGAACTAAAAGGGTGGTATGACATCGCCACGCTGGAAAAGTACCTCGAGGTGAACAGGATCCCGAGAGGTCTACGCCTTCAGAAAACGCCAACTTATGGCATTGACAATCCAGCCTTCCTAAAAATCTGGAACGCCATTCTTGATGAGTGTTCGGCTAAACTCATGACAGCGTTAATTAACGAAAGAAAAACTGAATTAGTGGCATTGGAAAGTGAGATGGGTAGAATTGAAGGACTCTTGGTGAAATTCGACTCAAGTGAGGAATTTAAAAGGGACATTTCAGATTTGCAGTCTAAATTGGATACCCTGGAAAAAGAAATCATCCTGCGGAAACAAAAAAAGTTTATAAGAGACAAAAGGGACTATATCAGTGGCCATATTCACATTTGGCCAAATGAGAATAGGAATCCCGATATCCCATCTAGGAGATTTCGTCCAGCCAATAATAACTCCAATTGGGAAAAACCAAGACGGGGCCCATTCTGGGATAGAGAAGATAACATCTCTCGACCATTGAATCATTATCATAATAACTATCAAGGCCAGAGACCAAATGATAGGTACAATGAAAGACCCAGAAGACATGAGTACCGCGATCAGAGGGATGATTACCATCAAAGAAGAAGGTTTAGGGATAGGATACCATCTTATCAAGATTCCTACCAACAACAACGAAATGATAGGTTCAGATCCCCTTCTCCTCACCGGAATCAAAAACATTTTTTAGATGTAGAACAAGATTCGGGCCCTCCACACCGTACTGTGCGGGAAGAATTGTACACACGTCTGGAATCCCCACATGGCCTGAAGCGCAGACTAAATGGAGACCCAGAGGGTGCAGAGGGGGTAAGCGGCTCTCCAAAGAAGAAAAGAGGTCCAGCCTTACCATCGCTAGGACCGGAGTCATTAACAACTCAACGAAAGAACTATCTACTGAAGAGAACACGCTACTAAATAAAGGCCTTAAGTTTGCGCCAGACGGCCATGTTAATCACTATAATCTGTTTATCGACCTGAATAAATACATCAGAAACCTCACAGTTCAACGTCACTTCTTAAAGAACCAATCCAATGCTATCAAAACTGACAAAACCACCGTCGTCAAGCCCTTAGTAGCCCCGGTCTCACATTTTTATCCGGTGGAATCTAGAGGAAGTCACCTGAATATCTTCTACGAGGCAGTTAGTGAAGATTTCAGGACTATAAAACCCAATAAACATCTACCAAAAAATCTAAACCCTCAAGAGAATAGAGCTTTGAAAACATTGAAGAGTGATGAAAACACAATTATTAAGAGTGCGGATAAGGGTGGAGCCGTCGTACTTCAGACTAGGTCTGATTACCTCACCGAGGCTGAAAAAATTCTAAGCGATGAATCCACCTACAAAAAAATTCCCGAGAATCCGTCCATGGTTTTTCAAGGCGAGTTAGAGTTACTCCTTTTTTCAGGCCTACAAAATGGGGTCCTGTGTAAGGAGGAATTTGATTACATCAATACAAAATTCCCAGTACTCCCAATTTTTTATCATATTCCGAAGGTCCATAAGGACAAGGATCGACCTCCGGGACGCCCCATAATAGCCGGTGTAAATTCTCTGACCGCCAACCTTTCTCACTTCCTTGATCTAAAACTGCAACCTTATGTTATGCAGAATATCTCTCATCTGAAGGATAGTTCCTCGGTTCTACAGTTGCTCAAAGGCAAAATTTGGTCAATGGACTATTGTTGGCTCACCATTGACGTGCAAGGTCTCTATTCGTCAATTCCCCACAATAAAGGAGTTGAGTCTGTTGAAAAAATCTTAAGAAGTGACCCAAAAAATACTGACTCTGAAATATCGTTCCTCGTCAACAGTATGAAGTTCATCCTAACTCATAATCTCTTTGAGTTTAACAATGAGTTTTATATTCAACAACAAGGCACAGCTATGGGGACGAAGTTTGCCCCGGCATATGCAAATCTCCATATGCGTGCCTGGGAAGAACAGTTCGTCTATGGATCACGTTTTGAAGCAAATATCATCATGTACAAAAGATACATAGACGATCTTCTACTGATCTGGCAAGGAGATGAGTCAAGCATTGAAGATTTTATGTCACATATACATGATAACGACTTCAACCTTAAATTTACTTATAAATCAAATCCCACTAAGATCGAATATCTGGATTTGGAGTTGGAAGGAGTACCCGGTAAGGAAATTGCTACCCGCACATATTTTAAATCGGTTGATGCCAATAGTTTCATTCCTGCAACGAGTTGCCATTTTCCTGCCTGGAAGAACAGTGTGCCATTTGCACAGTTTTTGAGGATCAGACGTAACTGTAATGATGACAGTGAGTTCTGGTCCCAATCTCAATTACTCTTTGACCGCTTTGTGGAAAGGGGATATAAAGTGGAGTTTGTAGAAGAGGCCAGAGGTAAAGCCTTTGCTCATCAAAGGGAGGAGTTGTTATCTAAAATCAGCAAACCTCAAAGAGAACCCACAAGCAGACCTTTTGTGACGCAATTTAATTGCGAGAACCATCAAATCAAAAGAGTACTGGAGAAACACTGGTCTATTCTTCTACGAGATCCAGTACTTGGTCCACATTTGCCCCCAAGGCCTAATATGGTTTACCGACGGGCGAAAAACCTCAAATCAATTTTGGCTCCAAGTCGAATGAAACCATTGACTACCACAACTCCAAAAGTGGTCCACTTTTTAAACAAAAAACCAGGAGTGTTGCCGTGCAATAAATGTATTTGTTGCCCCCATTTGGAGAAAGCCCCTTTCCACCACATCATGGAAAACGGCAGAGAGTATAAAATTAAAGACGCAGTGACTTGCAACTCTGATTTTGTCATTTATAAAATCACCTGTAGCTGTAATCTGATTTATATCGGGAAGACCATAAGACAGGTCAAGTTGAGAATACAGGAGCATATGCGTAACATCAAGAACAGAGTTAAAGTACACAGCCTGCCCAGGCATTACCTGGAGAAACACAATTCTTTGGTTACAAGAGAGAATTTTAAATTCACTATTTTAGAACATGTCCCATCAAATCCTAGAGGGGGGGACAGAGGCCGCGAACTAATTAAAAAGGAAAGTTTTTGGATTTACTCCTTAAATTCCTTAACTCCGAAAGGACTGAACGAGGGCATAGACATAGTGGCCTTCTTATAATTTTCATATCTTTCGTCTGTAGCTCTTGGTCCCCTGTCTCCTTATCATTCTCTATTCTTCATATACATTTTGGATTTTTTATTTATAAGCCTGTTTTGAATTGAATAGGTTGTTTATATACAGAGCAAATTTCGATGGAAATGGGACGATGATGTACTGGTAGGAGCCTAATAACCCCTGTTGTCCACTAACTTGCTATGAGTGATAATGGGGACCTCTTATGTTGTCCTCCCCACTCCTTAGTGTAATTAGGTCATTACCCACTTCTTTGGGGGCTGTATATTGTTTAGTATTTGGATTAAATGAGGTTTGATTAGTCAATTCATTTCATTATTTATTATGAGTGATAATGGGGACCTCTTATGTTGTCTTCCTCACTCCTTAGTGTAATTAGGTTATTACCCTCTTCTTTAGGGGCTGTATATTATGTATTTAGTATTTGGATTAAATGAGGTTAGATTAGTTAATTCATTATTTATTATTCTATTTTTCATTGTAAATTTATTAATTATTTACACGCTTAGGATATTTTTTAGTATATTTTTTATACACTTTAGGATGATTAGTACTGATAATACTTTATCTGATAGGTTATTATATAATAAAAATAATAATATATTGAGTCATACACATATAGTTTAAAAAATAGATATTCTATTTCACTTTATCCATGAGGGGTTCATTATAATGTTATAGTATTATAATTATGGCTATAAATAATAAAAAACACGGTAATTAATATAAATATATGTTTAGGGGATCTTGTATTGTTATACTTCTATCTCATTGTTAGCACCCGTTTTAAATTGTATATTTCTCCCTTAAAGGAAGGGTTAATGTGGATATTGTAGGTTCTTTTTGGATGGGTATTTTTGCCCATATTGAAGCCGTTGGAGGTTATACTGTGGGAGCTTCCTGGTACCATACTTAAGATGGCGGTGATTTGAACCGCTTGGTATATATAAAGGACGTTATAGGGGACGCATTTGCGTTCCATCTGTCAGTAGTAGGCATCGGCTGTTAATGCTCGGCGTTCGCGCCGTCCATCACAGCCCTTAGAGGGCGCAGTGACGCCATTTATGAGTGACGGGGTGACGCGTTTGCGTTCCACCCCGATCCAAAATGGCGCCCGTTTGGAACGCACGGCGGGAGCGCCGTGCGTTCCTGTCTGAAATAAAGCGCAGTGACGCCATCTATGAGTGACGGGGTGACGCGTCTGCGTTCCACCCCGATCCAAAATGGCGCCCGTTTGGAACGCACGGCGGGAGCACCGTGCGTTCCTGTCCAAAATAAAGTATTTGTTTGGTACTATTTAGTAGCGGAATACAAGTCAGTCCATTAGCTTGGTAATAAGTGATCAGGCCCGTATGTAAAGAGCCATTAACACCATTAATAACCTCTTTTCACTTTTCTTAATTGAAAGGAAGTGATGTCATAGGCTTAGGCCTATATATAGCTTCCTGTTAGTACAGGGATTCACTTGGCTGTTTGGATACAGTGTGACAAGCGTCCAGTTACCCAGGTTTATGTGAGTATTGGCTTCTCTATATAGGCTCCTGCTAGTAATCATGGTCCCATATAGTTTTTTTTTTCTGTATGTAATTTTATTTTGATTGGACATTTATCTCTTGCTTCTCTAAGTGGATTCTTGGATGAATTGTATTGCTGACATCTGTAATAGAGTGGAATTTTTTTGAGATTTGTACCAGTGAAAACTGACGAGAGCTCTGTCAGTTGGTGTAATGTAAGTTCCACCTCAGTCCACCTTACACTTGATCCACAATTTAGGTGCCGGTGGTGGTTGCAATTATAGAGATGAGAAATTGAATCTAATTTGCCAATTGTACATATTTTTCCATCCAGATCATTACCCACTTAATTTGTATATACTCAGTCAATTTGAGACACTGCAAGAAGGTATTGTTTTTTATGTATTCTCTCTGTATGTATGTATTTTATTAAGAAATTTTTCATGTATGTTTTTAGTAATTGTGTTTATTATTTAAATGTTGGCCGTAGACCTGATGCATTTTACTGGTCTATTTATTGTTATTAATTGTATTAAAACAATCAATTGCTTTTTTAGTAAAATTTATACAGTGATGTCAATTAGATATGGCAAATGTCGATAATGGTTTTTGTATATGCATTCTGCAAATGATACTCTGCATTGCGTTCTTTTATTGTCTTCTTCACTTTTTTCGTCTTCATTGTCCTCCTCCTCCTTCTGAATTTCTTTTTTAGCTTAAATGAGCTTTACATGTTTTCTCCTGTTTTTTTCTGATATACTGTATTGTTATTTTTAGAGCAACTGCAGCTTTGATAAATCAAGTCGTCTAATGCCCCTGATGAAGTCACGTGGTTGACGAAACGCGTTGGGCCTGTCGTTATACTGAATTATCACAGATGCTGTCAAATTGATTCATTTATATGATTATATTACCACTGTATTTTTTATGAGCCGTGTTGTTGGCTTTTATTAAATTTTTGATTGTGTAAAACAAAAAAGTTGTGTACTTTCACCTTCTAGCGCACTCTGTTCCTGTCTTGTATTTCTATCTGTTCTGGGTCTCAGCTAACAGGGGACTCTCAGAGTTGCTGCTATCTTTAGAATTGGGCGCGGACTTTTTGGGTTTCTTTTGTCTTTTTTATATATATATATATACACACAGCAACGAATAAGTGGCACTCGGAGGCTTGTTTAAATGGTGAAACAAACAGGAATATTTATTCCTAGTGCAGGGAAAACGTTTCGGATTTTTTTTAAATGCCAACCTCTTCATGAGTTCACTTTTTGTCAAAGACAATCTAGACCTCCGTTGCTGCATATTCCTCAAGGACATCCCTTTTGAAAGAGGGCACCGGAGCAAGCAACAGGCATCAACCTACAGACCTGAGTGCCGGCCTCTTCGTTGTGTATATATATATATATATATATATATATATATATATATATATATATATATATATATATATATATATATATATATATATATATATATATATATATATATATATATATATATATATATATATATATATATAGATAGAGGAGGAAGGAGGCGGCACTCAACAGGCTTGTATAAACGAAGTCCTTTAATCCTACAGTATCGGGGTTACCCCCCGTCGTCAGGGATGGACAGCATACACAAAAACATATATCCAGAAAGGCTTTATATACCCACCACAACCCACATCCCACCCCGCCCACCAATCCCATTAAAAACAAATCAGTCTCACCTGCCGGATTCGGGAGCGTCCTACACAGTCAGGTGGGACCGGGAATGTCCCCCCGGCAGTAGGCGTCCCTCCGGTCCAGCTGACCACTCCAAAAGTCAGTTCCGCCTCAACACGCGTCTGCCGGGTGCACGCACCGCTGTACACAGCAGTGGACGGCCAGGAAGCTAGGTTTCTACACCCCACTTCCGCCAACCACGATCCGTGCAGCATGGAGCGCCACTCACAAGATGGCGTGCGGAAGCTGAAAATGACATAAGAGCTGGTCTGAGCCCGATTTGTTGCCTAGGCAACATTAAATACATACAAATAAAATTACACATAAACAGTGTAACTTGCGATAACTGCCTACAATATGACAATAACTTGTAGCTGTAGTATTCACCTGATAATCATAATAAATACAGTGGATGCAGTTCGCAGCAAAATATGCATTATACAAATAGATTCGTACCATAGAACCCACCAATAATATGAGACAAACAAAGTAACATAACCCACAATAGAAAAGGGCAAACAAAACTATTTATTCCGGGTGATCGGGTTGTCTTTATATCTTGAAGATAACCACGGAATAAAAGGGCAGGTCATAACCAATTAATCATATATAAAGAAACCAAGAAAAATATATATAAAAAAACACAGCAATGAACCGATAGAACTGACAGGTGGACACTCACAAAAAGCACTGCAGCCCCAGAGTCTCATTTAGACCACCAGGGGCCAAAGTGCCCAGTGTGAAAATCCACCTACTTTCACGCTGCAGCAACTGTTTATTCCTATTGCCCCCCCTGAGGTTTTTAGGAATATGGTCAATAATTATTGAACGTACCTCATTAACTGTATGGTTAAAGGCTAGACAGTGACGGGCAAGAGGTTGGTCACTATATCCCGTTTGGCCAGCCTGGTTGATGGCTGTCCTATGTAGGGCCATGCGCTCCTTGAATTGGCGCTGGGTCTTCCCCACATAGGACAGCCCACAAGGGCATGTGAGTAAATAAATAACGTAGGTTGTGCTGCATGTGAGAGGGTAATTAATGGTGAATACTTTTTTAGTGTGCGGATGCACAACTTTATCACCAATATCCATAGTTCTGCATGTAGTGCATCCCAGGCATCTGAAACAGCCATTTTTCCTAGTTAAGAAATGTGAGGGGACTTTTTTATCCCACCCAGTGATGTCCAATTTAACTAAACAGTCCTTTAGGTTGGACTGTCTTGAATAACTGGGCATCAGATGTGAATTATATAGGAGGGGAAGATCTGGATCAGAAGCCACCATCGGCCACCATTGTTTGGCTCTCTTGGTGGTATGTTTGCTATCACAAGAAAAGCGATTAACCCATGGGATTCTGTTGCCTGACTGAGTATCAGGAGCAGGTGGTTTGGGCCGTAGGGTAATGTCCCTGGGTGTCTCCAACACCCGTTGTTTAATGGGCAGTAGTGTTGGTCTTGGATAGCCACGTTGGACAAATTTATCCACCATGGTGTCCAAAGCCTGGGATACCTGGGATTCATCCGACGTGATCCGGCGCACCCGCAAAAGTTGCGAGTACGGTAGACCACGCCGCAATGGTAATGGATGAGAACTATTGTGTCTTAAAATGGTATTCCTATCGGTGCTTTTGGTGTAAAGGGCTGTAATCAAATGCCCATCTTTAAGACTAATGTCGACGTCCAAAAATTGGACATTAGTGGTGTCAATATGAGAGGTAAATTGAATGACACTGCCACTATTGTTGTGGTCATTTAGAAGTTGTTCCAGGTCAGAAGGATGTTTGGACCAGAAGATCAAAAGATCGTCAATATAACGATAATACAAAGCCACTCCTTCCCTGTGACGGTTACCCTCAAAAAATAGGTCAAGTTCAATCCCATGCATGTAAGTATTGGCGTAGGCCGGGGCCACCGCCGACCCCATGGCCACGCCCAGCTGCTGGATGAAAAACTTTCCATTATATAAGAAATAGTTCCTGGTCAGTACCAGGGTCAATAAGGCAATAAACAGCTCTATGGGAGGACCATTATAGAGAGGGTTATTAGTTAACAACTGCCTGACTGCCTCCACACCTGCAACGTGTGGGATGCAGGTGTAGAGGCTAGTCACATCAGCCGTACACAGACAGGTAATAAGGGAAAGATCTTGTATGCAATGTAGGTCCCTCAAAATCACCAGCAGGGAAGAGGTGTCCTTCAAGTAACCAGGTAGAGCCTGGACACAAGGGTTCAACCAGCAGTCCAGGAACACAGAAATAGGGTGATATAGGGACCCCCTGGCCGACACAATAGGCCGACCAGGCGGATCCCTAAGTCCCTTGTGGATCTTAGGTATACAGTAAAACAGGGGAGTAACTGGGAAATCCACTGTTAACGCCTGTTTCAGTTCCGGAAGAATATCACCTTCCCGTACTGCTTTATTGAGAAGGGAATCCAATTCAACCTTGAACCCCCAAGTAGGGTCTTTGTCCAAAAGCCCATAAGTATTGGCATCACTTAGTAGGCGGTCACACTCTTTGCGGTAGTCCCCCACATCGAGTACCACCACTCCACCGCCTTTGTCTGCCCCACGTATAATTATATCTTTACGGGCAGACAGAGCGTCCAAGGCCACCTTTTCTGCTTTAGTAAGGTTGTGATGTATTACAACCCCTGGTGCCTGTAGATGTTCCACTTGCTGTTCCATAAGGCGGGTGAATGTTTTAATAGTTGGGCTATTTGAAATTGGATCAAATTTCGACTTGGGAGCTAGTTTCTTGAGCTTGGGAGGAATAATAGAGATGGGTGAGGCTGTATCCTTGCTTAGGGGCTGTTTTCCAAAGTGGTCCTTCAGGCGCAATGACCTATTGAGCCTGAAGGTGTCCACCTTCCACTGGAATGGGTCCCCTCGACGGGTAGGAATGAATGATAACCCTTTTGCAAGTACTTGAATCTCCACCTCTGTAAGTGTAGCGGTCGACAGGTTAAAGACTAAGTCTCTTTGCGCGTCCGCGCATTGGCGCCTCTCCTGCCTGAGGTTTTGGCCCGCACGTCGAGTCCTCCCTCCAACTCTGCTGTAGGATCCCTTGAGTACATGGCCCGAGTCTGGGTCCCTAAAGGGAGTCTCCCCCTGCTGGCACCTGACGGGCCTGAGTCAGTCTCACTCTGGGAGGTACTTGAGCCCCCAGGGGTTCTACCATCAGCTGCCCGAGGTTGGCGTTTTTTGTAAGGTCTGGGTCTACCTTGTGGTCGATTTGGATTCAGCCACTCATAGACCCTTTTCTGGTCGTAGTCCAATTGTACCTTTCTAAGTTTGTCACGTTTAAAATTGATGAGATTTATTCTGTACGTATCCACTTGTTCCTGCAGCTTTTCAATCCATTTGTTGCTAG